>NC_088399.1:33935733-34293233 GCF_034236695.1 Oncorhynchus nerka
TCTCTCTCGCCTTGTGTGTGTCTCTTGCGCTCGCTCTCTCTCTCGCCTTGTGTGTGTCTCTCGCTCTCTCTCTCTCGCCTTGTGTGTGTCTCTCGCTCTCTCTCTCTCGCCTTGTGTGTGTCTCTCGCTCTCTCTCTCTCGCCTTGTGTGTGTCTCTCGCCTTGTGTCTCTCTCGCCTTGTGTGTGTCTCTCGCTCTCTCTCTCGCCTTGTGTGTGTCTCTCGCTCTCTCTCTCGCCTTGTGTGTCTCTCGCTCTCTCTCTCTCGCCTTGTGTGTGTCTCTCGCTCTCTCTCTCGCCTTGTGTGTGTCTCTCGCTCTCTCTCTCTCGCCTTGTGTGTGTCTCTCGCTCTCTCTCTCTCGCCTTGTGTGTGTCTCTCGCTCTCTCTCTCTCGCCTTGTGTGTGTCTCTCGCTCTCTCTCTCTCGCCTTGTGTGTGTCTCTCGCTCTCTCTCTCTCGCCTTGTGTGTGTCTCGCTTCTCTCTCGCCTTGTGTGTGTCTCTCGCTCTCTCTCTCTCGCCTTGTGTGTGTCTCTCGCTCTCTCTCTCTCGCCTTGTGTGTGTCTCTCGCTCTCTCTCTCTCGCCTTGTGTGTCTCTCGCTCGCTCGCTCGCTCTCTCTCTCGCCTTGTGTGTGTCTCTCGCTCGCTCGCTCGCTCGCTCTCTCTCTCGCCTTGTGTGTCTCTCGCTTCTCTCTCGCCTTGTGTGTCTCTCGCTCGCTCTCTCTCGCCTTGTGTGTGTCTCTCGCTCGCTCTCTCTCGCCTTGTGTGTGTCTCTCGCTCGCTCTCTCTCTCTCTCGCCTTTTGTGTGTGTCTCTCGCTCGCTCTCTCTCTCTCTCGCCTTTTGTGTGTGTCTCTCGCTCGCTCGCCTTTTGTGTGTCTCTCGCTCGCTCTCTCTCTCTCTCGCCTTTTGTGTGTCTCTCGCGCTCTCTCTCTCTCTCTCTCGCCTTGTGTGTGTCGCTCGCTCGCTCTCTCTCTCTCTCGCCTTGTGTGTGTCTCTCGCTCGCTCTCTCTCTCTCTCTCTCGCCTTGTGTGTGTCTCTCGCTCGCTCTCTCTCTCTCTCGCCTTGTGTGTGTCTCTCGCTCTCTCTCTCTCTCTCGCCTTGTGTGTGTCTCTCGCTCGCTCGCTCTCTCTCTCGCCTTGTGTGTGTCTCTCGCTCGCTCGCTCGCTCGCTCTCTCTCTCGCCTTGTGTGTGTCTCTCGCTCTCTCTCTCTCTCTCACCTTGTGTGTGTCTCTCGCTCGCTCTCTCTCTCGCCTTGTGTGTGTCTCTCGCTCGCTCTCTCTCTCGCCTTGTGTGTGTCTCTCGCTCGCTCTCTCTCTCGCCTTGTGTGTGTCTCTCGCTCGCTCTCTCTCGCCTTGTGTGTGTCTCTCGCTCGCTCTCTCTCGCCTTGTGTGTGTCTCTCGCTCGCTCTCTCTCGCCTTGTGTGTGTCTCTCGCTCGCTCTCTCTCTCTCTCGCCTTTTGTGTGTCTCTCGCTCGCTCTCTCTCTCTTGTGTGTCTCTCGCCGTCGCCTTTGTGTGTCTCTCGCTCGCTCTGTGTGTCTCTCGCTGTCGTCTCTCTCTCTCTCTCTCTCTCGCCTTGTGTGTGTCTCTCGCCGTCTCTCGCTCTCGCCTTGTGTGTCTCTCGCTAAAGCTCTCTCTCGCCTTGTGTGTGTCTCTCGCTCGCTCTCTCTCTCTCGCCTTTGTGTGTGTCTCTGCGTCGCTCTCTCTCTACCTTAGTGTGTGCTCGCTCTGCCGCTCGCTCTCTCGCCTTGTGTGTGTCGCTCGCTCGCTCGCTCGCTCTCTCGCGTGTGTCGCTCGCTCGCTCGCTCTCTCGCTTGTGTGTCGCTTTCGTCGTCGCTTCTCTCTCGCCTTGTGTGTGTCGCTGTCTCTCTCTCGCCTTGTGTGTGTCTCTCGCTCTCTCTCTCGCCTTGTGTGTGTGTTCGTACGCTCGCTCTTCGCCTTGTGTGTCGTTCGCTCGCTCGCTCGCTCTCTCTCGCCTTTGTGTGTCTCTCGCTGCATTTCCTTTCGCTCTCTCTCCGCCTTGTGTGTGTCGCTCGCTCGCTCTCTCTCTGCTTGTGTGTGTGGCGCTCGCTCGCTCTCTCTCGCCTTGTGTGTGTGGCTCGCTCGCTCGCTCTCTCTCTCGTGTGTGTGTCTGCCGCTCGCTAAGCTCTCTCTCTCGCCTTGTGTGTCTCTCGCTGGCTCTCTCTCTCTCTCTCGCCTTGTGTGTGTGTCTCTTCGCTCGCTCTCTCTCTACGCCTTGTGTGTGTGTCGCTCGCTCGCTCGCTCTCTCGCCTTGTGTGTGTCGCTCGCTCGCTCGCTCGCTCTCTCGCCTTGTGTGTGTCGCTCGCTCGCTCGCTCGCTCTCTCTCTCGCCTTGTGTGTGTCGCTCGCTCGCTCGCTCGCTCTCTCTCTCGCCTTGTGTGTGTCGCTCTCTCTCTCGCCTTGTGTGTGTCTCTCGCTCGCTCTCTCTCTCTCTCGCCTTGTGTGTGTCTCTTGCGCTCGCTCTCTCTCTCGCCTTGTGTGTGTCGCTCGCTCGCTCGCTCTTCTCTCGCCTTGTGTGTGTCGCTCGCTCGCTCGCTCTCTCTCTCGCCTTGTGTGTGTCGGCTCGCTGCTCTCGCCTTGTGTGTGTCGCCGCTCGCCGCTCTCTCTCGCCTTGTGTGTCGCTCGCTCGCTCTCTCTCTCGCCTTGTGTGTGTCTCGCTCGCTCGCTCTCTCTCTCGCCTTGTGTGTGTCTCTCGCTCGCTCTCTCTCTCGCCTTGTGTGTGTCTCTCGCTCGCTCTCTCTCTCGCCTTGTGTGTGTCTCGCTCGCTCGCTCTCTCTCTCTCGCCTTGTGTGTGTCTCTTGCGCTCGCTCTCTCTCTCGCCTTGTGTGTGTCGTCGCTCGCTCGCTCGCTCTCTCTCTCGCCTTGTGTGTGTGTCGCTCGCTCGCTCTCTCGCCTTGTGTGTGTCTCTCGTCGCTTCTCTCGCCTTGTGTGTGTGTCTCTTGCGCTCGCTCTCTCTCTCGCCTTGTGTGTGTCGCTCGCTCGCTCGCTCTCTCGCCTTGTGTGTGTCGCTCGCTCGCTCTCTCTCTCGCCTTGTGTGTGTCTCTGCGCCGCTCGCTCGCTCTCTCTCTCGCCTTGTGTGTGTCTCTCGCTCGCTCGCTCGCTCTCTCTCTCGCCTTGTGTGTGTCGCTCGCTCGCTCGCTCTCTCTCTCGCCTTGTGTGTGTCGCTCGCTCGCTCGCTCTCTCTCTCGCCTTGTGTGTGTCGCTCGCTCGCTCGCTCTCTCGCCTTGTGTGTGTCTCGCTCGCTCGCTCTCTCGCCTTGTGTGTGTCTCGCTCGCTCTCTCTCTCGCCTTGTGTGTGTCTCTCGCTCGCTCTCTCTCTCGCCTTGTGTGTGTCTCGCTCGCTCGCTCTCTCTCTCGCCTTGTGTGTGTCGCTCGCTCGCTCTCTCTCTCGCCTTGTGTGTGTCGCTCGCTCGCTCTCTCTCTCTCTCATCTTGTGTGTTGCTCTCTCTCTCTCTCTCTCTCTCTCATCTTGTGTTTCTAGCTCTCTCTTGCCTTGTGTGTCTCTTGCGCTCTCTCTCTTGTCTCTCGCTCTCTCTCTCTCACCTTGTGTGTGTCTCTCGCTCTCTCTCTCTCACCTTGTGTGTGTCTCTCGCTCTCTCTCTCTCACCTTGTGTGTGTCTCTCGCTCTCTCTCTCGCTCTCTCTCTCGCCTTGTGTGTGTCGCTCGCTCTCTCTCGCTCTCTCTCTCGCCTTGTGTGTGTCGCTCGCTCGCTCTCTCTCTCGCCTTGTGTGTGTCGCTCGCTCGCTCTCTCTCTCGCCTTGTGTGTGTCGCTCGCTCGCTCTCTCTCTCGCCTTGTGTGTGTCGCTCGCTCGCTCGCTCTCTCTCTCGCCTTGTGTGTCGCTCGCTCGCCTCTCTCTCTCGCCTTGTGTGTGTCGCTCGCTCGCTCGCTCTCTCTCTCGCCTTGTGTGTGTCTGTGCTCGCTCTCTCTCTCTCGCCTTGTGTGTGTCTCGCGCTCGCTCTCTCTCTCGCCTTGTGTGTGTCTCTTGCGCTCGCTCTCTCTCTCGCCTTGTGTGTGTCTCTCGCTCTCTCTCTCGCCTTGTGCGTGTCTCTCGCTCGCTCTCTCTCTCGCCTTGTGCGTGTCGCTCGCTCGCTCGCTCTCTCGCCTTGTGCGTGTCTCTCGCTCGCTCTCTCTCTCGCCTTGTGCGTGTCTCTCGCTCGCTCTCTCTCTCTCGCCTGCCTTGTGCGGCTCGCTCGCTCTCTCTCTCTCTCGCTTGCCTTGTGAGTGTCGCTCGCTCGCTCTCTCTCTCGCCTGCCTTGTGCGTGTCGCTCGCTCGCTCTCTCTCGCCTGCCTTGTGCGTGTCTCTCGCTCGCTCTCTCTCGCCTGCCTTGTGCGTGTCTCTCGCTCGCTCTCTCTCGCATGCCTTGTGCGTGTCGCTCACTCGCTCTCTCTCTCTCGCCTGCCTTGTGCGTGTCTCTCGCTCGCTCTCTCTCTCGCCTGCCTTGTGCGTGTCTCTCGCTCGCTCTCTCTCTCGCCTGCCTTGTGTGAGTCTCTCTCTCTCGCCTTGTTTGTCTCTCGCTCTCTCTCTCTCTCGCCTTGTGTCTCTCTCTCTCTCTCTCCTTGTCTCTCTCTCTCGCCGTGTCTCTCTCTCTCTCGCCTTGTGTCTCTCTCTCTCTCGCCTTGTGTGTCTCTCTCTCTCTCTCTCTCTCTCTCCTTGTCTCTCTCTCTCTCGCCTTGTGTGTGTCTCTCGCTCGCTCTCTCTCTCTCTCGCCGTGTGTGTCTCTCGCTCGCTCTCTCTCTCTCGCCTTGTGTGTCTCTCGCTCGCTCTCTCTCTCGCCTGCCTTGTGTGTCTCTCGCTCGCTCTCTCTCTCGCCTGCCTTGTGCGTGTCTCTCGCTCGCTCTCTCTCTCGCCTGCCTTGTGCGTGTCTCTCGCTCGCTCTCTCTCGCCTTGTGTGTCTCTCGCTCGCTCTCTCTCTCTCTCGCCGTGTGTGTCTCTCGCTCGCTCTCTCTCTCTCTCTCCTTGTCTCTCTCTCTCTCGCCTTGTGTGTGTCTCTCGCTCGCTCTCTCTCTCTCTCGCCGTGTGTGTCTCTCGCTCGCTCTCTCTCTCTCGCCGTGTGTGTCTCTCGCTCGCTCTCTCTCTCTCGCCTTGTGTGTCTCTCGCTCGCTCTCTCTCTCGCCTGCCTTGTGTGTCTCTCGCTCGCTCTCTCTCTCGCCTGCCTTGTGCGTGTCTCTCGCTCGCTCTCTCTCTCGCCTGCCTTGTGCGTGTCTCTCGCTCGCTCTCTCTCGCCTTGTGTGTGTCTCTCGCTCGCTCTCTCTCTCTCTCTCGCCGTGTGTGTCTCTCGCTCGCTCTCTCTCTCTCTCGCCTTGTGTGTCTCTCGCTCGCTCTCTCTCGCCTGCCTTGTGTGTCTCTCGCTCGCTCTCGCCTGCCTTGTGCGTGTCTCTCGCTCGCTTCTCTCTCGCCTGCCTTGTGCGTGTCGCTCGCTCGCTCGCTCTCTCTCTCGCCTGCCTTGTGCGTGTCGCTCGCTCGCTCTCTCTCTCGCCTGCCTTGTGCGTGTCTCTCGCTCGCTCTCTCTCGCCTGCCTTGTGCGTGTCGCTCACTCGCTCTCTCTCTCGCCTGCCTTGTGCGTGTCGCTCGCTCGCTCGCTCTCTCTCTCGCCTGCCTTGTGCGTGTCTCTCGCTCGCTCTCTCTCTCGCCTGCCTTGTGTGAGTCTCTCTCTCTCGCCTTGTATGTCGCTCGCTCTCTCTCGCCTTGTGTCTCTCGCCTTGTTTGTCTCTCGCTCTCTCTCTCTCTCTCTCTCGCCTTGTGTCTCTCTCTCTCTCTCTCCTTGTCTCTCTCTCTCGCCTTGTCTCTCTCTCTCTCGCCTTGTGTCTCTCTCTCTCTCGCCTTGTGTCTCTCTCTCTCTCGCCTTGTGTCTCTCTCTCTCTCGCCTTGTGTGTCTCTCTCTCTCTCTCGCGCTCTCTCAATTCAAATGACTTTATTGACATGGCAAGTTCATTATTACTTACATTGTCAAAGTATACATATCGAAAAATATAAATCAAATGAAAATATATATTTATATATAAATAAATGGTGGGACCAACAGCAATAATAATAGTAGTAGTGGACATGGGATTACCATTAACAACAACAACAATATTAATGAGAACAACAATACATTAAAGCAATGGTAGTGGACCAGTGTCAACATGACTGAAAACTGTTCTCACTGAGTCTGTACCTAGTCAATGTTTTCCTCAGTTTTCTATCAGTCACAGTGGTCAGATAGTCTGCCACCATGTACTGTCTGTTTAGAGCCAAATAGCATTGAAGTTTAGTTAGATTTTTTGTGGTGTCTTTCCAACAGGTGATATATATTTATTTTTGTTTTGTGATGATTTGGTTGGGCCAGATTTTCTGAGTGCTGTCCTGAGGCTCTATGGGGTTGGTTTGGGTTGGTGAACTGAGCCTCAGAACCAGCTGGCTGAGGGGACTCTTCTCTTGTTTCATCTCTTGACATTGTAGAGCTGTGTGATGGAATGTTTTGGGGTCACTTGTTTTTTGATGGCTCTTTTTTCTATTCGAATGAGGGGGTATTGGCCCAATTCTGCTCTACATGCGTTATTTGGAGTTTTTCTTTGCACTTGCAATACAGTCTTGCAAAACTCTGCATGCAGTATTTCAATTGGATGTTTGTCCCATTTGGTAAATAAATTATTAGAGATTGGACCCCATATTTCACTGCCATATAGAGCAATTGGTTCTATAACTGATTGAAACATTTTGAGTCAGATTCTAATGGGAATTTCGATTTTGATGTTCCTTTTAACTTCTTGCGTCGAGCCAACCCGGATCCGGTATCATGACTACAGCCTCAAGTCCATTACCATAACGCAACGTTAACTATTCATGAAAATCGCAAATGAAATGAAATCAATATGCTAGCTCTCATGCTTAGCCTTTTGTTAACAACACTGTCATCTCAGATTTTCAAAAATATGCTTCTCTACCATAGCAAACTAGCATTTAGCATTTAGCATTTAGCGTTAGCATTTAGCATTAGCAGACAACATTTTCACAAAAACCAGCAAAAACATTCAATAAATCATTTACCTTTGAAGAACTTCCGATGTTTTCAATGAGGAGACTCTCAGTTAGATAGCAAATGTTCAGTTCTTCCTGAAAGATTTTTTGGGCTGGAGAAATCGGTCCGTTTGGTGCGTCACGTTTGGCTACCAAAAAAAAACTAAAATTCAGTTATCCAAACGCCAAACTTTTTTCCAAATTAACTCCATAATATCGACTGAAACATGGCAAATGTTGTTTAGAACCAATCCTCAAGGTGTTTTTCACATATCTCTTCAATGATGTATCGTTCCTGGAAGTATGAGTCTCCTTCTGTATCGCATGGTAAAATAATTGCCACTGGGAATTACGCACCAAATTAGACAAAGGACACCGGACGGCCCCCTGGCAAATGTAGTCTCTTATGGCCAATCTTCCAATGATATGCCTACAAATACGTCACAATACTGCAGACATCTTGGACGAACGGCAGAGCGCATAAGCTCGTTCACAGCCATATAAGGAGACCAGAGTAAAACAGAGCGTCAAAAATCCTGCTCATTTCCTGTTTGAAGTTTCATCTTGGTTTCGCCTGTAAAATCAGTTCTGGGGCACTCACAGATAATATCTTTGCAGTTTTGAAAACGTCAGTCTTTACAAAGCTGGCAATTATATGCATAGTCGAGCATCTTTTCGTGACAAAATATTGCGCTTAAAACGGGCAAGTTTTTTTTATCCAATAATGACATAGCGCCCCCATAGGTTGAAGAGGTTAATGGCATAGAATGCTCTTCTTGCTTTGTCTCTCAGCTCATTCACAGCCATGTGAAAGCTACCTGTGTTGCTGATATTTAGTCCTATATATGTGTAGTTTTTGGTGTGTTCTAATATAATTGTGTCCAAATAGAATTTATATTTGTCATATTTGTTATTTCCAGACCTTTTTTGGAATATCATTATATATATATATATATATATTTTTTTTTTTTTAGGTTAACAGGTCTGACAGAACCTGTGATCTAGGTGCTGCTGTAACCCCTCTTTAGTGGGAGACAGCAGCACCAGGTCATCTGCTTACAGCAGACATTTGATTTCAGTCTTGTGTAGGGTGATACCAGGTGCTGCCGATTCTTCTAATGTTTTTGCCAATTCATTAATGTAGATGTTAAGTAGTGTTGGACTTATTGGGCAGCCCTGTTTCACTCCCCGTCCCTGAGAGAAGTCTTTTTTTTTGTTTGCTTGTTGCCAATTTGAACCGCACATTTGTTTTTAGTGTACAGTTTTCCCTCCAATACCACTTTCTATTAGTTTATAAAAAAGATCTTCGTGCCAAATTGAATCGAATGCGTTCTTGAAATCTACAAAACACGGGTAGATTTTTCCTTTGTTTTGGTTTACTTGTTTATCAATTAGAGTGTGGAGGGTGTAAATGTGGTTTGTTGTATGATCATTTTTCTTGTAGATCTTTTTGTTCTGGGCTCTTTGTTATATTGCTGTAGAGGTTTGTAAAGTGATTTCTCCACATATCCCCATTTTGTATAGCCAATTCCTCATGAGGTTTGTTTAATTTATTCCAATTCTCCCAGAAGTGGTTTGATTCTATGGATTCCTCAATTCCATCCGGCTGATTTTTAATGTGTTGTTCCTTTTTTGTTCTTAGGGTGTGTTTGTATTGCTTCAGTGTTTCCCCATATTGAAGGCCTATATTTTTGTTGTCTGGTTCTGTGTTTTTGATTAGATATATTTCTCAATGACTTTCTTAGAGTTTTGCAATCATTATCAAACCATTTTTCATTATCTGTTATTTCTGGTTTGCTCTTATGCTTCTTTAAATTAGCCAAGGAGGCTCATTTTTGTCAAATATAAAGTTTATGTTCCAAACAGCCAAATGTACACCTTCATTGCTGTAGGAGAATGGTAAGGCTAAAAAGTTGTCCAGGAGAGATTGTATGTTTTGGCTACTAATTGCTTTTTGGTAGATGTCTGTACTCTTTGCACTCCCTATATCTATCCTACCATGCCTTTCTAAGGTCTTCGAAAGCCAAGTCAACAAACAGATTACCGACCATTTCGAATCTCACCATACCTTCTCTGCTATGCAATCTGGTTTCAGAGCTGGTCATGGGTGCACCTCAGCCACGCTCAAGGTCCTAAACGATATCTTAACCGCCATCGATAAGAAACATTACTGTGCAGCCGTATTCATTGATCTGGCCAAGGCTTTCGACTCTGTCAACCACCACATCCTCATCGGCAGACTCGACAGCCTTTGTTTCTCAAATGATTGCCTCGCCTGGTTCACCAACTACATCTCTGATAGAGTTCAGTGTGTCAAATCGGAGGGTCTGCTGTCCGGACCTCTGGCAGTCTATGGGGGTGCCACAGGGTTCAATTCTTGGACCGACTCTCTTCTCTGTATACATCAATGAGGTCGCTCTTGCTGCTGGTGAGTCTCTGATCCACCTCTACGCAGACGACACCATTCTGTATACTTCCGGCCCTTCTTTGGACACTGTGTTAACAACCCTCCAGGCAAGCTTCAATGCCATACAACTCTCCTTCCGTGGCCTCCAATTGCTCTTAAATACAAGTAAAACTAAATGCATGCCTTTCAACCGATCGCTACCTGCACCTACCCGCCTGTCCAACATCACTACTCTGGACGGCTCTGACTTAGAATACGTGGACAACTACAAATACTTAGGTGTCTGGTTAGACTGTAAACTCTCCTTCCAGACCCATATCAAACATCTCCAATCCAAAGTTAAATCTAGAATTGGCTTCCTATTTCGCAACAAAGCATCCTTCACTCATGCTGCCAAACATACCCTTGTAAAATTGACCATCCTACCAATCCTCGACTTTGGCGATGTCATTTACAAAATAGCCTCCAATACCCTACTCAACAAATTGGATGCAGTCTATCACAGTGCAATCCGTTTTGTCACCAAAGCCCCATATACTACCCACCATTGCGACCTGTACGTTCTCGTTGGCTGGCCCTCGCTTCATACTCGTCGCCAAACCCACTGGCTCCATGTCATCTACAAGACCCTGCTAGGTAAAGTCCCCCTTATCTCAGCTCGCTGGTCACCATAGCATCTCCCACCTGTAGCACACGCTCCAGCAGGTATATCTCTCTAGTCACCCCCAAAACCAATTCTTTCTTTGGCCGCCTCTCCTTCCAGTTCTCTGCTGCCAATGACTGGAACGAACTACAAAAATCTCTTAAATTGGAAACACTTATCTCCCTCACTAGCTTTAAGCACCAACTGTCAGAGCATCTTACAGATTACTACACCTGTACATAGCCCACCTATAATTTAGCCCAAACAACTACCTCTTTCCCAACTGTATTTAATTAATTTATTTATTTTGCTCCTTTGCACCCCATTATTTTTATTTCTACTTTGCACATTCTTCCATTGCAAAACTACCATTCCAGTGTTTTACTTGCTATATTGTATTTACTTTGCCACCATGGCCTTTTTTGCCTTTACCTCCCTTCTCACCTAATTTGCTCACATTGTATATAGACTTGGTTTTTTTTTCTGTATTATTGACTGTATGTTTGTTTTACTCCATGTGTAACTCTGTGTCGTTGTATGTGTCGAACTGCTTTGCTTTATCTTGGCCAGGTCGCAATTGTAAATGAGAACTTGTTCTCAACTTGCTTACCTGGTTAAATAAAGGTGAAATAAAAAATAAATAAATAAACTCCCATCTATTGGGCTGTGATGCTTCATGGTTGGGTTCTGCTCTTCTCAGATACACCGTGATTTACTGTGGTCTGAGAGAGGTGTTAGTGGGCTGACTGTGAAGGCTCTGAGAGACTCTGGGTTTAGGTCGGTGAGGAAATAGTATACAGTGCTGCTGCCAAGGGATGAGCTGTAGTTGTACCTACCAAAAGAGTCCCCTCTCAGCCTACCATTGACTATGTACAGACCCAGTGTTCCACAGAGCTGTAGTTGTACCTACCAAAAGAGTCCCCTCTCAGCCTACCATTGACTATGTACAGACCCAGTGTTCGACAGAGCTTCACGAGCTGTACTCCGTTTTTGTTTTTCACTTTGTCATAGTTGTTTCTGTGGGGGTATGTGGGGAGGGAAAGGTTGTTGCTTTCTGGTAGGTGTTTAGTAGCATTTCCCCTGAGTCTCTGCCCTGTTTGATTTACTTTTAATTTAGTGGATGGTAGGATTATCTCCCTATAACCTAGTGGACAGCCAGTGGGAACATCACCTCGGCACCATGTTTCCTGTAGTACTACAATATCAACATCAATTTCTTTCAGGAAGTCTGGGTTTCTGCTCTTTCATCCAAAAGCAGAGGACTTCAACTCTTGTAAATTCCAACATGCAACGTAAAAAGATTTCGTAACTTTTTATTTATTTTTCTTTACCTTCAAAATTAGACAAACACTCACAATCCAACAAGACCTATTAAAATAAGATTTTTCTATTAAAGTAAACTCTTATTATACAAATGTGATTTGTTTATCATTTAAGAATTTGTGTCATGCGCTTGGGTGGGTGTAGTGTGTGGATGGTGGAGTTCTTGTGCTCATCTTACCATGACCCTCTGCCTATCACATGTGAGCATAGTAGACTCAGAATTTGTTTAATGTCACTCATTTGGTTGGTGGGGGCTGGGCCAGTTGCTCCTTTCACAGCCTGTGCGTAGCTCTGCCTGCTCGGCTGTGGCTCCTCCAAGTGTGGGTCTGCGGTGGGGTGCAGGGGGGTGGGAGGCCTCGTCTGGGTGGCTCTGAAGCTGGGCTGGGGTGGTCTGTGCTGCGCTGGCTGTGGTGTGCATTGAGGTTGGTCGTGCTGTGGTCGTGGCTGGGTGGTCCGGGGTGTTGTCTCAGTGATCTTGGCGGGGTGGAGATTGCTCGGCTGTTCATGGGTGCGAGGTCGGACTGCGGTTTAAAGCAACGTCCTTGAGTCTTGGCAAGGATGGGGGCTGTCTCCCTGTACAGGTGAACATGGTCATAGAGACAGTCCAAATCGAGGGTGGGATGGTGGGCCAGGTGTACATTGGGTCGCAGGGCACAGTCCCGGGATAGGCTGGCGTTTATTCTTTGGATTGTGGCAGGGTGGAAGTCCTTCCTCTGTAGAAGGGTTGACACCACGATTCTTGAGTTGGGGAAGATTGCAGAGGCCTTCTCAATCACTCCCTGTAGTGAAGTCGCCACCCTCTCCTGCTGAGCACGCAGGTCGTTGCTTCCGGTATGTATGATTATGTGACTTGGCGACCCGAGATGGGCCATATCAAGCAGCTCCTTGGCACTCTGCGCTGTTGGGCACCACACCTTTCTCCTTTTGTGTCGAGGGAAAAGTTTCTTCTCCTGAACAAACTTCCCATTTGAGTCCATCAATAGGATGATGTCAGCCAGTGTTTCTTCTGGACTGGAGGGGGTAGAGTGGGATCTGGTGGGTGTTGGAGCTGGGTTGTGGCAGGTCTGTGCCGGTGCCACTGTCAGTGGGAGGCTGTTCTGTGGGTTGGGGAGGAGGGGTGCAGCAGGCAGGGCTGGGGAAGCCTGGCTGGTTGATCTGGGCTCCTCTGCTGTATGAGGGCAGGTCAAAGAGTGGTGATCTAGCTGCTCCTGCAGCCTGTCCTATGTTCTCTTTCTCTCCTGCAGCTCCTCTCTTAGTGTGGTCAGATGGTTATTACTGTTCTGCCTGTCTTTTTGGAGCTCTCTCACCTCTTTTGTTAGATCAGCCAGCTCTCTCGTCTCTCTCTCTCTCTCTCTCTCTCTCTCTCTCTCTCTCGTCTCTCTCTCTCTCTCTCGTCTCTCTCTCGTGGCTCTCGTCTCTCTCTCTCTCTCTCTCTCTCTCGTGGCTCTTGCTCTCTCTCTCGTGGCTCTCGCTCTCTCTCGTGGCTCTCGCTCTCTCTCGTGGCTCTCGCTCTCTCTCGTGGCTCTCGCTCTCTCTCTCTCTCGTGGCTCTCGCTCTCTCTCTCTCGTGGCTCTCTCTCTCTCTCTCTCTCTCTCTCTCTCTCGTGGCTCTCTCTCTCTCTCTCTCTCTCTCGTGTCTCTCGCTCTCTCTCTCTCTCTCTCTCGTCTCTCGCTCTCTCGTCGCTTCTCTCTCTCTCGTGTCTCTCGCTCTCTCTCTCTCTCTCTCGCTCTCTCTCTCGCTGTCTCTCGCTCTCTCTCTCTCTCGTGTCTCTCTCCGTGTCTCTCTCTCGTGTCTCTCTCTCTCTCTCTCTCTCTCTCTCTCGTGTCTCTCGCTCTCTCTCTCTCTCGTGTCTCTCGCTCTCTCTCTCTCTCGTGTCTCTCGCTCTCTCTCTCTCGTGTCTCTCGCTTCTCTATCTATATATCTCGTGTCTCTCTATATATCTCGGTCTATATATCTCTCGTGATATCTCTCTCTTATATGTATCTCGTATCTCTCTATAGGTCTCTCTCTATATATCTATACGTGTCTCTATCTCTGTCTCGCTCTCTCTCTCTCTCGTGTCTCTCTCTCTCTCTCTCTCTCGTGTCTCTCTCTCTCTCCTCTCGTCTCTCTCTCTCGTGGCTCTCTCTCTCTCTCTCTCTCTCGTGTCTCTCGCTCTCTCTCTCGTCTCTCTCTCGTGTCTCTCGCTCTCTCGTGTCTCTGCTCTCTCTCTCTCTCTCTCGTGTCTCTCGCTCTCTCTCTCTCGTGTCTCTCTCTCTCTCGACTCTCTCTCGTCGTGTCGCTCGCTCTCTCTCTCTCGTGGTGTCTCGCGCTCTCTCTCGTGAAATCTCGCTATATCTCGTGGCTCTCGCTCTCTCGTGTCTCTCTCTCTCGTCTCGTGACTCTCGCTATCTCGGTCTCGCTCTTCGTCTCTCTCTCGTGTCTCTCGCTCTCTCTCTCTCGTGTCTCTCGCTCTCTCGTGGCTCTCGCTCTCTCTCTCGTGTCTCTCGCTCTCTCTCTCTGTCTCTCTCGTGTCTCTCCCGTCTCTCTCTCGCGTGTCTCGCTCTCTCGTGTGTCTCTCGCTCTCTCGTGCTCTCTCTCTCTCGTGTCTCTCTCTCGTGTGTCTCGTCTCTCTCTCTCTCTCTCGTGTCTCTCTCGTGTCTCTCGTGTCTCTCGTCTCTTCGTCTCTCGTGTCTCTCTCTCTCGTGTCTCTCGCTCTCTCTCGTGGCTCTCTCTCTCGTGTCTCTCTCTCCGTGTCTCTCTCGTCACTCGTCTCTCTCGTGTCTCTCTCTCTCTCGCTCTCTTCTCTCTCGTGTCTCTCTCTCTCTCGTCTCTCTCTCTCTCGTGTCTCTCGCTCTCTCTCTCTCGTGTCTCTCGGTCTCTCGCTCTCTCTCTCTCTCTGTGCTCTCGTGGCTCTCTCTCTCTCTCTCGTGTGTCTCTCGCTCTCTCTCTCTCTCTCTCGGCTCTCGCTCTCTCTCTCGTGTCTCTCTCTCTCTCTCTCTCTCTCTCGTGGCTCTCGTCTCTCTCCTCGGCTCGCTAGCTCTCTCTCTCTCTCGTGTCTCTCTCTCGTGTGTCTCTCTCTCTCGTGTCTCTCTCTCTCGTGTCTCTCGGCTCTCTCGTGTGTCTCTCGCTCTCTCTCTCTCGTGTCTCTCGTGTGTCTCTCGTGTGTCTCTCGCTCTCTCTCGTCTCTCGTGTCTCTCGCTCTCTCGCTCTCTCGTGTGTCTCGTCTCTCTCGTGTGTCTCACTCTCTCTCGTGTCTCTCTCTCTCTCTCGTCTCTCTCTCTCGTGTCTCTCTCGCGTCTCTCTCTCTCTCTCTCGTGTCTCTCGTGTGTCTCTCGTCTCTCTCTCTCTCTTGTGTCTCGCTTCTCTCTCTCGCTCTCTCTCTGTCTCTCGCTTCTCTCTTGTCTCTCGCTCTCTCTCTCTCGCTCTCTCGTGTGTCTCTCGCTGTCTCGTCTCTCTCTCGCTCTCGTGTCTCTTGTGTCTCTCTCTCTCTCGTGTCTTCGCTCTCTCGTCTCTCTCTCTCTCTCGTCTCTCTCGTGTCTCTCGTGTGTCTCTCTCTCTCGTGTGTCTCTCGTCTCTCTCTCTGTCTCTCCGTGTCTCTCTCGTGTCTCTCTCTCTCTCGTGTCTCTCGCTCTCCCTCTCGTGTCTCTCTCGTCTCTCTCGTGTCTCTCTCTCTCGTCTCTCGTCTCCTCGTGTCTCTCTCGCCCGCTCTCTCTCGTGTCTCTCTCGCTGTCTCTCTCTCTCTCGTGTCTCTCTCTCGTGTGTCTCGCTCTCTCCTCAGGCTCTCTCTCTCTCGTGTCTCTCTCTCTCTCTCTCTCTCTCGTGTCTCTCGCTCTCTCTCTCGTGTGGCTCTCTCTCTCTCTCTCGTGTCTCTCGCTCTTCGCTCTCGTCGTGTCTCTCTGTCTCTCGCTCTCTCTCTCTCTCGCCCTCTCGTGTCTCTCCTCGTGTCTCTCGGTGTCTCTCGCTCTCTCGTGTCTCTCGCTCTCTCGTGTGTCTCGTCTCTCAGTGTGTCTCGGCTCTCTCGTGTCTCTCTCTCTCTCCTGCTGTCTCTCTCTCTCTCTCGTGTCTCTCGCTCTCTCTCGTGTGTCTCTCGCTCTCTCGCTCTTGTCTTCTCTCTCTCTCTCGTGTCTCTCTCGTCTCTCTCGTGTCTCGGCTCTCTCGTGTCTCTCTCTCTCTCTCGTGTCTCTCTCTCTCTCTGGTCTCTTCGTGTGTCTCTCTCTCTCGTGTGTCTCTCTCTCGTGTCTCTCTCTCTCTCTCTCTCTCGTCTCTCTCTCTCTGGCTCTCGTGTCTCTCTCTCTCTCTCGTGTCTCTCTCTCGTGTCTCTCTCTCTCTCTCGTGGCTCTCGCTCTCTCGTCTCTCTCGGTCTCTCTTGTCTCTCGGCTCTCTCGTCTCTCTCGTGTCTCTCTCTCTCTCTCTCTTGTGTCTCTCTCTGTCTCTCGGCTCTCTCGTGTCTCTCTCTCGCTCTCTCTTGTCTCTCGTGTGTCTCGTGTGTCTCTCGTGTCTCTCTCGTGTCTCTCTCGTCTCTCGTCTCTCTCGCTCGTCTGTCTCTCTCGTGTCTCTCTCTCTCTCTCGTCTCTCTCTCGGCTCTCTCGCTGTCTCTCGTGTCTCTCTCTCTCGTGTCTCCTCTCTCCCCGTGTGTCTCGCGTCTCTCTCGTGTCTCTCGCTCTCGTGGTCTCTCTCTCTCGTGTCTCTCTCTCTCTCGTCTCTCTCTCTCTCTCGTGTCTCTCTCTCTCGTGTCTCTCTCTCTCGTGTCTCTCTCTCTCGTGTCTCTCTCTCGCTCTCTCGCTCTCTCTGGCTCTCTCTCGTGTGTCTCGCTCTCTCTCGTGTCTCCGCGCGCCTCTCTCTCGTGTGTGTCTCTCTCTCTCTCGTGGCTCTCGTCTCTCTCTCTCTCTCGTGTGTCTCTCGCTCTCTCTCTCTCTAAACTCTCTCTGTCTCTCGTCTCTCGGCTCTCGTGTCTCTCGGCTCTCGTGTGTCTCTCGCTCTCTCTCTCTCTCGTGTCTCTCGGCTCTCTCGTGTGTCTCTCGTGTGTCTCTCTCTCTCCGTCTCTCTCGTGTCTCTCTCGGCTCGTGGCTCTCGTGTCTCTCTCTCTCTCTCGTCTCTCGTGTCTCTCTCTCTCGCTCTCTGTCTCTCTCTCGTCTCTCCCTCTCTCGTGTCTCTCTCTCTCTCGATCTCTCTCACTCTCTCGTGTCTCTCTCTCTCTCTCGTGTGTCTCTCGCTCTCTCTCTCTCTCGTGTCTCTCCTCTCTTCTCTCTCTCTGCTTTGCTCTCTCTCTCTCTCGTGTGTCTCTGCTCTCTCTGATCTCTCAAATATATATATGGTGTGTCCTGCGTCTTCTCTCTCTCGTGGCTCTCTCTCGTGTGTCTCTCTCTCTCGTGTCTCTCGCTCTCCTCTCTCGTGTCAGGGCTCCGCTCTCTCTCTCTCTGGCTCTCGTGTGTCCTCTCTCTCTCTCTCGTGTCTCTCTCTCTCTCGTGTGTCTCGCTCTCTCGTCTCTCGTGTCTCGCTCTCTCTCTCTCTCGTGTCTTCGCTCTCTCTCTCTCGTCTCTCTCGCTCTCTCTCGTGTCTCGCGCTCTCTCTCTCGTGTCTCTCGCTCTCTCGCTCTCTCTCTCTCTCGTGTCTCGCTCTCTCGTCTCGCGTCTCTCTCTCTCCTCGTGTCTCTCGTCTCTCTCTCGTGTCGTGCTCTCTCTCTCTCTCGTCTCTCTCGTGTCTCTCGCTCTCTCTCTCTCTCGTGTCTCGCGCTCTCTCTCTCTCGCGTGTCTCGTGTCTCTCTCTCTCACGTGTCTCTCGCTCTCTCTCTCTCGTGGCTCTCGCTCTCTCTCTCGTGGCTCTCGCTCTCTCTCTCTCTCTCTCGTGTGTCTCGCTCTCTCTCTCTCTCTCGCGTGTGTCTCGCGTCTTTCTCTCTCTCTCTCTCCGTCTCGCTCTCTCTCTCTCGCGTGTCTCGCGCTCTCTCTCTCTCTCGTGTCTCGCTCTGTGTCTCTCGCCTTCTCTCTCTCGTGTCTCGCTCTCTCTCGTGTCTCGCTCTCTCTCTCTCGTGTCTCTCTCGCTCTCTCTCTCTCTCGTGTCTCTCTCTCTCTCTCTCTCTCGTGGCTCTCGCTCTCTCTCGCGTGTCTCTCGCTCTCTCTCTCGTGTCTCTCGCTCTCTCTCGTGTCTCTCGTGTCTCTCTCTCTCTCTCGCTCTCTCTCTCTCTCGTCTCGTGTCTCTCTCTCTCTCGTGGCTCTCGCTCTCTCTCTCTCGTGGCTCTCGCTCTCTCTCTCTCTCGTGGTGTCTCGCTCTCTCTCTCTCGTGTCGCTCTCGTCTCTCGTGTCTCTCTCTCTCGTCTCTCTCTCTCTCTCGTCTCTCTCTCTCTCGTGTCTCTCTCTCGCGTGTCTCGCTCTCTCTCTCGTGTCTCTTCTCTCGTGTCTCTCGCTGCACTCTTGCGTCTCTGTGTCTCCTTGTGTCTCGTGTCTCTCTCTCTCTCTCGTGTCTCTCGCCTGTCTCGTGTCTCTCGCTCTCTCTCGTGTCTCGTGTCTCTCTCTCGTGTCTCTCTCTCGTCTCTCTCTCTCTCTCTCGTGTCTCTCTGTGTCTCTCTCTCTCTCTCTCTCTCTCTCGTCTCTCTCAGTGTCTCTCTTGTCTCTCTCTCGTGTGTCTCTCGCTCTCTCTCTCTCTCTCGTGTGTCTCGCTCTCTCTGTCTCTCTCTCTCTCGTGTGTCTCTCTCTCTCTCGTGTGTCTCTCGCTCTCTCGTGTGTCTCTCGCTCTCTCGTGTCTCTCGCTCTCTCGTGTGTCTCTCGCTCTCTCGTGTGTCTCTCGCTCTCTCGTGTGTCTCTCGCTCTCTCGTGTGTCTCTCGCTCTCTCTCGTGTCTCTCTCTCGCCCGCTCTCTCTCGCTCTCTCTCGCTCTCTCTCGTGTGTCTCTCTCTCTCTCTCTCGTGTCTCTCGCTCTCTCGTGTGTCTCTCTCTCTCTCTCTCTCTGTGTCTCTCTCTCTCTCTCTCGTGTCTCTCTCTCTCGTCTCGTCTCTCTCTCTCGTGTCTCTCTCGCTCTCTCGTGTCTCTCTCTCTCTCGTGTGTCTCTCTCTCTCTCGTGTGTCTCTCTCTCGTGTCTCTCTCTCTCTCTCTCTCTCTCAGTCTCGCTCTCTCGTGTGTCTCTCGCTCTCTCGTGTCTCTCCTCTGTCTCGCTCTCTCTCGTGTCTCTCTCTCTCTCGTGGTCTCTCTCGCTCTCGTGTCTCTCGCTCTCTCAGGTGTCTCTCGGTCTCTCGTGTGTCTCTCGCTCTGTGGTGTGTCTCTCGGTCTCTCGTGTCTCTCTCGGTCTCGTGTCTCTCGCTCTCTCGTGTCTCTCGCTCTCTCGCTCTCTCTCTCTCTCGTGTCTCTCTCTCGCCCGCTCTCTCTCGTGTGTCTCTCCCTCTCTCTCTCTCTCAGGTCTCGCGTGTCTCCTCTCGTGTGTCTCGCTCTCTCGTGGTCTCGCTCTCCTCTCTCGTCTCTCTCTCTCGTGTGTGTCTCTCTCTCTCTCGTGTGTCTCTCTCTCTCTCGCTGTCTCTCGCTCTCTCGTGTGTCTCTCGTCTCTCGTGTGTCTCGCTCTCTCTCGTGTGTCTCTCGCTCTCTCGCTGTCAGTCTCTCGCTGTCTCTTGATGTCTCTCGTGTCTCTCGCTCTCCTCGTGTGGGCTCTCTCTCGTGTGTCTCTCGCTCTCCGTGTGTCTCTCTCTCGTGTGTCTCTCGGCTCTCTCTCAGATTCTCTCTCTCTTGTGTCTCTCTCGCTCGCTCTCTCAGGTCTCTCCTCCTCGTGGTCTCTCGCTCTCAAAACTCTCTCTCGTGTCTCTCTCTCGCCTCTCGTGTCTCTCTCTCGCTCTCGCTCTCTCGTGTCTCGCTCTCTCGTGTCTCTCTCGCTCTCTCTCTCTGTCTCTCTCTCTCGTGTGTCTCCTCTCTCTCTCTCTCTCTCTCTCTCTCTCTCTCTCGTGTCTCTCTCTGGTCTCTCGCTTCTCTCTCTCTCGTGTCTCTCTCGTGTCTCTCTCTCGCTCTCTCGTCTCTCGGCTCTCTCGTGTCTCTCGCGCTCTCTCGTCGTGTCTCTCGCTCTCTCTCGTCTCTCTCGCCCCGCTCTCTCTGTCTCTCTCTCTCTCGTGTCTCTCTCTCTCTCTCGTGTCTCTCTCTCTCTCTCGTGTCTCTCTCTCTCTCTCTCGTGTCTCTCTCGTGGTCTCTCGCTCTCTCGTGGGTCTCGTCTCTCTCGTCCTCGTCTCTCGCTCTCTCGTGTGTCTCTCTCTCTCGTGTGTCTCGCGCTCTCTCTCTCTCGTGCTCTCGTGTGTCTCTCTCGCTCTCTCGTGTCTCTCTCGCCTCTCTCTCGCTCTCTCTCGCTCTCTCTCTCGGTGTCTCGCTCTCTCTCGTGTGTCTCTCTCTCTCTCTCGTGTGTCTCTCTCTCTCAGGTCTCTCTCTCTCGTGTGTCTCTCGCTCTCTCGCTCTCTCGGTGTCTCTCGCTCTCTCTCTCTCTCGTGTCTCTCGCTCTCTCGTGTCTCTCGCTCTCGTGTGTCTCTCTCTCTCGTGTGTCTCTCGCTCTCTCGTGTCTCTCTCTCTCTCTCGTGTCTCGCTCTCTCTCGTCTCGTGTGTCTCTCTGTCTCTCTCGTGTGTCTCTCTCTCTCCTCGTGTCTCTCGCTCTCTCTCTCTCCGTGTCTCTCGCTCTCTCGTCGTGTCTCTCGCTTCTCTCTCTCGTGTGTCTCTCGCTCTCTCTCTCTCGTGTCTCTCGCTCTCTCTCTCGTGTGTCTCGCTCTCTCTCGTGTCTCTCTCTCTCTCTCGTGTCTCTCTCTCTCTCTCGTGTGTCTCTCTCTCTCTCTCTCGTGTCTCTCTCTCTCTCTCTCTCGTGTGTCTCTCTCTCTCTCTCTCGTGTGTCTCTCTCTCTCTCTCGTGTGTCTCGCGCTCTCTCTCGTGTGTCTCGCTCTCTCTCTCGTGTCTCGCGCTCTCTCTCTCGTGTCTCTCTCTCTCTCTCGCGTGTCTCTCTCTCTCGTGTCTCGCTCTCTCTCGCGTGTCTCGCGCTCTCTCTCTGTCTCTCTCTGTCTCGTCTCTCTCTCTCCGTGTCTCGCTCTCTCTCTTGTGTGTCTCGCGCTCTCTCGTGTCTCGCTCTCTCTCTCTCGTGTCTCGCTCTCTCTCTCTCATCTCGTGTCTCGCGCTCTCTCTCTCGTGTCTCGCGCTCTCTGTCTCGTGTCTCTCTCTCTCTCGTGTGTCTCGTGTCTCTCTCTCTCTCTCGCGTGTCTCGCTCTCTCTCTCTCTCTCGCGTGTCTCGCGCTCTCTCTCTCTCGCGTGTCTCGCGCTCTCTCTCGTGTCTCTCTCTCTCTCGTGTCTCGCGCTCTCTCTCTCGCGTGTCTCGCTCTCTCTCTCGCGTGTCTCGCGCTCTCTCTCTCTCTCTCGCGTGTCTCGCGCTCTCTCTCTCTCGCGTGTCTCGCGCTCTCTCTCTCGCGTGTCTCGCGCTCTCTCTCTCTCGCGTGTCTCGCGCTCTCTCTCTCTCGCGTGTCTCTCTCTCTCTCGCGTGTCTCTCGCTCTCTCGCGTGTCTCGCTCTCTCTCGCGTGTCTCTTGCTCTGTCTCTCGCGTCTCTCGTGTCTCTCTCGCTGCTCTCTCTCTCTCTCGTGTCTCGCTCTCTCTCTCTCGTGTGTCTCGCTCTCTCTCTCTCGCGTGTCTCGCGCTCTCTCTCTCTCGCCGTGTCTCGCGCTCTCTCTCTCGCGCGTGTCTCGCGCTCTCTCTCTCTCGCGCGTGTCTCGCGCTCTCTCTCTCTCTCGCGTTCTCTCTCTCTCGCGTGTGTCTCGCGCTCTCATCTTGCGTTAATCATCTTGCGCGTGTCTCTCGCTCGCATCTTGCGTGTCTCTCTCGCTCTCTCTCATCTTGTGTGTGTGTGTCGCTCGCTCTCGCTCATCTTGTGTGTGTGTGTGTGTGTGTGTCGCTCGCTCTCGCTCATCTTGTGTGTGTCTCGCTGGCGCTCATCTTGTGTGTCTCGCTCATCTTGTGTGTCTCGCTCATCTTGTGTGTCTCGCTCATCTTGTGTGTCTCGCTCATCTTGTGTGTGTCTCGCTCATCTTGTGTGTGTCTCGCTCATCTTGTGTGTCTCGCTCTCTCGTGTGTCTCTCGCTCTCTCGTGTGTCTCTCGCTCTCTCGTGTGTCTCTCGCTCTCTCGTGTGTCTCTCGCTCTCTCGTGTGTCTCTCGCTCTCTCTCGGTGTCTCTCTCTCTCGTGTGTCTCTCGCTCTCTCGTGTGTCTCGCTCTCTCGTGTGTCTCGCTCTCTCGTGTGTCTCTCGCTCTCTCGTGTGTCTCTCGCTCTCTCGTGTCTCTCGCTCTCTCGTGTCTCTCGCTCTCTCGTGTGTCTCGGTCTGTCTCTCTCTGTCTCGTGTGTCTCTCGCTCTCTCAGGTGTCTCTCGCTCTCTCGTGTGTCTCTCGCTCTCTCGTGTCTCTCGGCTCTCTCGTGTGTCTCGGCTCTCGTGTGTCTCTCGCTCTCTCAGTCTCTCGCTCTCTCGTGTCTCTCGGCTCTCTCTCTCGCTCTCTCGTGTGTCTCCTCGTCTCTCTCGCCCCGCTCTCTCGTGTGTCTCGCTCTCTCGGTCTCTCTCGTGTCTCTCGTGTGTCTCTCGCTCTCTCGTGTCTCTCTCGCTCTCTCGTGTGTCTCTCGGCTCTCTCGTGTGTCTCTCGTGTCTCTCTCTCTCGTGTGTCTCGGCTCCTCTCGTAGGTCCGCTCTCTCGTGTGTCTCTCGCTCTCTCTGTGTCTCTGGCTCTCTGTGTCTCTCTCGGCTCTCTCGTAGTGTCTCGCTCTCTCTCGTGTCTCTCGCTCTCTCGTGCTCTCGCTCCTCGTGTGTCTCGCTCTCTCGTGTCTCTCGCTCGCTCGCGTGTCTCTCGCTCTCTCTCTCTCGCTCTCTCTCGTGTGTCTCTCTCTCTCTCTGTGTGGCTCTCTCTCTCTCGTGTGTCTGCTTCAAACTCGTGTGTCTCTGCCTCTCTCTCTCGGTGTCTCTCGCTCTCTCTCTCGTTGTCTCTCAGCTCTCTCTCTCGTGTGTCTCTCGGCTCTCTCTCTCTCGTGTGTCTCTCTCTCTCTCGTGTGTCTCTCTCTCTCTCGTGTCTCGCTAATCTCTCTCTCTCTCGTGTGTGTCTCTCTCTCTCTCTCTCGCGTGTCTCGCTCTCTCTCGCGTGTCTCGCGCTCTCTCTCTCTCTCTCTCGCGTGTCTCGCGCTCTCTCTCTCTCGCTCTCTCTCTCTCTCTCTCGCGCTGGTCTCTCGCTCTCTCTCGTGTGTGTCTCGCTCTCTCTCGTGTCTCTCTCTCTCTCTCTCGGTGTCTCTGCTCTCTCTCTCTCGTGTGGCTCTCTCTCGTGTGTCTCTCTCTCTCTCTCTCTCGTGTGTCTCTGCTCTCTCTCTCTCTGTGTCTCTCGCTCTCTCTCTCGTGTGTCTCTCTCTCTCTCGTGTGTCTCTCGCTCTCTCGCGTGTCTCGCTCTCTCTCTCTCGCGTGTCTCGCCCTCTCTCGCGTGTCTCGTGCTCTCTCTCTCTCTCTCTCTGCGTGTCTCGCGCTCTCGCGTGTCTCGCGTGTCTCGCGCTCTCTCGCGTCTCTCGTGTCTCGCGCTCTCTCTCTCTCGTGTCTCGCGCTCTCTCTCTCTCGGGTGTGTCGCTCTCTCGCTCTCTCTCTCGTGTCTCGCGCTCTCTCTGTCTCGCTCTCTCTCTCTCTCGCGTGTCTCGCGCTCTCTCTCTCTCGGTGTCTCGCTCTCTCTCTCTCGCGTGTCTCGCGCTCTCTCTCTCTCGCGTGTCTCGCTCTCTCTCTCTCTGTCTCGCTCTGTCTCGCTCTCTCTCTCTCTCGCGTGTCTCTCTCTCGTGTCTCGCTCTCTCGCGCTCTCTCTCTCTCTCGCGTGTCTCTCTCTCTCGTGTCTCTCTCTCTCTCGTGTCTCGCGGCTCTCATCTTGTCTCGCTCTCTTGCGTGTCTCTTCTTGCGCGTGTCTCTCGCTCGCATCTTGCGTGTCTCTCTCGCTCTCTCTCATCTTGTGTGTGTGTGTCGCTCGCTCTCGCTCATCTTGTGTGTGTGTGTGTGTGTGTCGCTCGCTCTCGCTCATCTTGTGTGTGTCTCGCTGGCGCTCATCTTGTGTGTGTCGCTCTCGCTCATCTTGTGTGTCTCGCTCATCTTGTGTGTCTCGCTCATCTTGTGTGTCTCGCTCATCTTGTGTGTCTCGCTCATCTTGTGTGTCTCGCTCATCTTGTGTGTGTCTCGCTCATCTTGTGTGTGTCTCGCTCATCTTGTGTGTCTCGCTCTCTCGTGTGTCTCTCGTGTGTCTCTCGCTCTCTCGTGTGTCTCTCGTGTGTCTCTCGCTCTCTCGTGTGTCTCTCGCTCTCTCGTGTGTCTCTCGCTCTCTCGTGTGTCTCTCGCTCTCTCGTGTGTCTCTCGCTCTCTCGCGTGTCTCTCGCTCTCTCGTGTCTCGTCGCTCTCTCGTGTGTCTCTCGTGTGTCTCTCGCTCTCTCGTGTGTCTCTCGCTCTCTCGTGTGTCTCTCGCTCTCTCGTGTGTCTCGTGTGTCTCTCTCTCTCTCGTGTGTCTCTCGCTCTCTCGTGTGTCTCTCGCTCTCTCGTGTGTCTCGCTCTCTCGTGTGTCTCTCGCTCTCTCGTGTGTCTCTCGCTCTCTCGTGTGTCTCTCTCTCTCTCGTGTGTCTCTCTCGCTCTCTCTCTCTCGTGTCTCTCTCGTGTCTCTCGCTCTCTCTCGTGTCTCTCGCTCTCTCGTGTGTCTCTCGCTCTCTCGTGTGTCTCGCTCTCTCTCGTGTGTCTCTCGCTCTCTCGTGTGTCTCTCGCTCTCTCGTGTGTCTCTCGCTCTCTCGTGTGTCTCTCGCTCTCTCGTGTGTCTCTCGCTCTCTCGTGTGTCTCTCGCTCTCTCTCGTGTGTCTCTCGCTCTCTCGTGTGTCTCTCGTCTCTCTCTCTCTCTCTCTCGTGTCTCTCTCGCTCTCTCTCTCTCTCGTGTCTCTCGCTCTCTCTCTCTCTCGCTCTCTCGTGTGTCTCGCTCTCTCTCTCTCGTGTCTCTCGCTCTCTCTCTCTCGTGTCTCTCGCTCTCTCTCTCGTGTGTCTCGCTCTCTCTCTCTCGTGTGTCTCTCGCTCTCTCTCTCGTGTGTCTCTCGCTCTCTCTCTCGTGTGTCTCTCGCTCTCTCTCTCTCGTGTGTCTCTCGCTCTCTCTCTCGTGTGTCTCTCGCTCTCTCTCTCTCGTGTGTCTCTCGCTCTCTCTCTCGTGTGTCTCTCGCTCTCTCTCTCGTGTGTCTCTCGCTCTCTCTCTCGTGTGTCTCTCGCTCTCTCTCTCTCGTCTCTCGTGTGTCTCTCGCTCTCTCTCTCTCGTGTGTCTCTCGCTCTCTCTCTCTCGTGTGTCTCTCGCTCTCTCTCTCTCGTGTGTCTCTCGCTCTCTCTCTCTCTCGCTGTGTCTGTGTCTCTCTCTCGCGTGTCTCGCGCTCTCTCTCTCGCGTGTCTCGCGCTCTCGCGTGTCTCGCGTCTCTCTCTCTCTCGCGCGTCTCTCTTCGCTTCTCTCTCTCTCTCTTGTCTCGCTCTCTCTCTCTCTCGCGTGTCTCGCTCTCTCTCTCTCGCGTGTCTCGCGCTCTCTCTCTCTCTCGCGCGTGTCTCGCGCTCTCTCTCTCTCGCGTGTCTCGCGCTCTCTCTCTCTCTCGTGTCTCGCGCTCTCTCTCTCTCGCGCGTGTCTCGCGCTCTCTCTCTCGCGCGCGTGTCTCGCTCTCTCTCTCGCGTGTCTCGCGCTCTCTCTCTCTCGCGTGTCTCGCGCTCTCTCTCTCTCGTGTCTCGCTCTCTCTCTCGCGCGTGTCTCGCGCTCTCTCTCTCTCGCGTGTCTCGCGCTCTCCTCTCTCTCGCGTGTCTCGCGCTCTCTCTCTCTCTCTCGCGCTCTCTCTCTCTCTCGCGTGTCTCGCTCTCTCTCTCTCGCGTGTCTCTCTCTCTCGTGTCTCGCGCTCTCTCTCGTCGTCTCTCTCTCTCTCGCGTGTCTCTCTCTCGTGTGTCTCTCTCTCTCTCGCGTGTCTCGCGCTCTCATCTTGCGTGTCTCATCTTGCGCGTGTCTCTCGCTCGCATCTTGCGCGTCTCTCTCGCTCTCTCTCATCTTGTGTGTGTGTCGCTCGCTCTCGCTCATCTTGTGTGTGTGTGTGTGTCGCTCGCTCTCGCTCATCTTGTGTGTGTCTCGCTGGCGCTCATCTTGTGTGTGTCGCTCTCGCTCATCTTGTGTGTCTCGCTCATCTTGTGTGTCTCGCTCATCTTGTGTGTCTCGCTCATCTTGTGTGTCTCGCTCATCTTGTGTGTGTCTCGCTCATCTTGTGTGTGTCTCGCTCATCTTGTGTGTGTCTCGCTCATCTTGTGTGTCTCGCTCATCTTGTGTGTCTCGCTCTCTCGTGTGTCTCGCTCTCTCGTGTGTCTCTCGCTCTCTCGTGTCTCTCGCTCTCTCGTGTGTCTCTCTCTCTCTCGTGTCTCTCGCTCTCTCATGTGTCTCTCGCTCTCTCGTGTGTCTCTCGCTCTCTCGTGTGTCTCTCGCTCTCTCGTGTGTCTCTCGCTCTCTCGTGTGTCTCTCGCTCTCTCGTGTGTCTCTCGTGTGTCTCTCGCTCTCTCTCGTGTCTCTCTCTCGCCCGCTCTCTCTCGTGTCTCTCTCTCGTGTCTCGCTCTCTCTCGTGTGTCTCGCTCTCTCTCGTGTGTCTCGCTCTCTCTCGTGTGTCTCGCTCTCTCTCGTGTCTCTCGCTCTCTCTCGTGTGTCTCTCGCTCTCTCGTGTCTCTCGCTCTCTCGTGTGTCTCTCGCTCTCTCGTGTGTCTCTCGCTCTCTCGTGTGTCTCTCTCTCGTGTGTCTCTCGCTCTCTCGTGTGTCTCTCAGGTGGCGCTCTCGTGTCTCTCTCGTGTCGCTCTCTCTCTCAGGTCTCTCTCGCTCTCGTGTCTCTCTCGTGTCTCTCTCTCGTGGTCTCTCGCTCTCTCTCTCGCTCTCTCTCGTGTGTCTCTCGCTCTCTCGTGTGTCTCTCGCTCTCTCGTGTGTCTCTCTCTCTCTCGTGTCTCTCGGTCTCTCGTGTCTCTCGCTCTCTCGTGTCTCGCTCTCTCGTGTCTCTCGCTCTCTCGTGGTCTCTCTCGTCTCTCGTGTGTCTCGCTCTCTCGTGTGTCTCTCGCTCTCTCGTGTCTCTCGCTCCTCTCGTGTGTCTCTCGCTCTCTCGTGTGTCTCTCGCTCTCTCGTGTGTCTCTCTCTCTCTCGTGTGTCTCTCTCTCTCTCGTGTCTCTCGCTCTCTCTCTCGTGTGTCTCTCTCTCTCTCTCTCGTGTGTCTCTCGCTCTCTCTCTCTCTCTCTCGTGTCTCTCGCTCTCTCGTGTGTCTCTCGCTCTCTCTCTCGTGTGTCTCTCGATCTCTCTCTCGTGTGTCTCTCTCGATCTCTCTCTCGTGTGTCTCTCTCGATCTCTCTCTCGTGTGTCTCTCGCTCTCTCTCTCTCGTGTGTCTCTCGCTCTCTCTCTCTCGTGTGTCTCTCTCTCTCTCGTGTGTCTCTCGCTCTCTCTCTCTCGCTCTCTCGTGTGTCTCTCGCTCTCTCTCTCTCGTGTGTCTCGCGCTCTCTCTCTCTCTCTCTCGCGTGTCTCGCGCTCTCTCTCTCGCGTGTCTCGCGCTCTCTCTCTCGCGTGTCTCGCGCTCTCTCTCTCGCGTGTCTCGCGCTCTCTCTCTCTCTCTCTCGTGTGTCTCTCTCTCTCGCGTGTCTCGCGCTCTCTCTCATCTTGCGTGTCTCATCTTGCGCGTGTCTCTCGCTCGCATCTTGCGCGTCTCTCTCGCTCTCTCTCTTGTGTGTGTGTCTCGCTCACTCTCGCTCATCTTGTGTGTGTGTGTGTGTGTGTGTCGCTCGCTCTCGCTCATCTTGTGTGTGTGTGTGTGTGTGTGTGTGTCGCTCGCTCTCGCTCATCTTGTGTGTGTCTCGCTGGCGCTCATCTTGTGTGTGTCGCTCTCGCTCATCTTGTGTGTCTCGCTCATCTTGTGTGTGTCTCGCTCATCTTGTGTGTGTCTCGCTCATCTTGTGTGTGTCTCGCTCATCTTGTGTGTCTCGCTCATCTTGTGTGTGTCTCTGTGATGTTGACTACTGCAGCACACCCAGTGTGTTTGATGTCCTATAGCCCTGTGCATCTCTAAATTGTATTTTGACTAAATGCATTATGGCCAAATCACCCTGCTTTCATTTACAGTGCAGAATATGCTTTTAGGGTGTTTATACAAAGGCAACATCCTAAACTCAGTCAGCTAGTTTGTACTCAGACAGAGTCTCATGTTGGAAAAGGATACATAGTGCCCAGATGCATTGGAAATTATATAGTAGTACCTGGATCTTTCATGGTGTTTAGCCGATACAGTATATATTGCTAAATCCATTTTTCACACCAATAATAAGTTAAGACCTCTAAGACACTGGGTAAAGTGAGCGAGCTGAATCATGTAGTTTTCTGCCTATAGGTGAGGATGTTGATGTGTTTGGTACCTGGAGGACTGACTGAGTCGGTCTCTCCTCTCCCAGGTGATCATTCTTATAGGTAACAAAGCAGACCTGGAAGCCCAGAGGGACGTGACGTATGAGGAGGCCAAGCAGTTTGCTGAGGAGAACGGTGAGTCGGAAACACCCTCCGACTCCATGAGACTGAGAAGGATTGAGAGAGATGGAAGATGAGTAAAACTCAATCTCTCTCTATCCCTCCCTATGGAATTGACTGTGCGATAATGCCTCCACACTCTCATTTGAGTTGCGATTCAACCTGATTGTGAATTTCAACAACGCAGCTTTTTTAGGCAATATTACAGCGTTCAAGGTAAACACTGCAGATTCCGGCTCAATATTACAGCGTTCAAGGTAAACACTGCAGATTCCTGCTCAATATTACAGCGTTCAAGGTAAACACTGCAGATTCCGGCTCAATATTACAGCGTTCAAGGTAAACACTGCAGATTCCTGCTCAATATTACAGCGTTCAAGGTAAACACTGCAGATTCCTGCTCAATATTACAGCGTTCAAGGTAAACACTGCAGATTCCTGCTCAATATTACAGCGTTCAAGGTAAACACTGCAGATTCCGGCTCAATATTACAGCGTTCAAGGTAAACACTGCAGATTCCTGCTCAATATTACAGCGTTCAAGGTAAACACTGCAGATTCCTGCTCAATATTACAGCGTTCAAGGTAAACACTGCAGATTCCTGCTCAATATTACAGCGTTCAAGGTAAACACTGCAGATTCCTGCTCAATATTACAGCAGATTCCTGCTCAATATTACAGGTAAACACTGCAGATTCCTGCTCAATATTACAGCGTTCAAGGTAAACACTGCAGATTCCTGCTCAATATTACAGCGTTCAAGGTAAACACTGCAGATTCCTGCTCAATATTACAGCGTTCAAGGTAAACACTGCAGATTCCTGCTCAATATTACAGCGTTCAAGGTAAACACTGCAGATTCCTGCTCAATATTACAGCGTTCAAGGTAAACACTGCAGATTCCTGCTCAATATTACAGCGTTCAAGGTAAACACTGCAGATTCCGGCTCAATATTACAGCGTTCAAGGTAAACACTGCAGATTCCTGCTCAATATTACAGCGTTCAAGGTAAACACTGCAGATTCCGGCTCAATTAGAAAAGACCTTTAAATGTGAATTGCGCTGTAATGCGGCCCTACCACGGATCAAACAGAATGCTGATTGGTGATTGGAAGGAGAGCAAGAGGGGCGTGGGGAAGAACAGACTCCTCCAGATATGGAGGGATGAAAAATAGCAATTCGTCTCTGATAGAGGGAGGAGGAGAGGTGAAAGAGGAGGAAATGGCAAAATGTGCAAAAGACATGAGGACATTCATAGGAGAGCGATGAGTGAGCAGGGTGGTTGGGGAACTGCAGTAGTCTGACTCCATTCCTTCTTACAGGTCTCTTATTCCTGGAAGCCAGCGCCAAAACGTAAGTTAACTGACCTCTGTACGTTCTGCCTGCTTTTACCTTCCATTTTCAATGTGCTGAAATGCCCCGCCGTGTGACTGACTGTGTTCCTAACCGTGTGACTGACTGACTGTGTTCCTAACCGTGTGACTGACTGACTGTGTTCCTAACCGTGTGACTGACTGACTGTGTTCCTAACCGTGTGACTGACTGACTGTGTTCCTAACCGTGTGACTGACTGACTGTGTTCCTAACCGTGTGACTGACTGACTGTGTTCCTAACCGTGTGACTGACTGACTGTGTTCCTAACCGTGTGACTGACTGACTGTGTTCCTAACCGTGTGACTGACTGTGTTCCTACCCGTGTGACTGACTGTGTTCCTACCCGTGTGACTGACTGACTGTGTTCCTAACCGTGTGACTGACTGACTGTGTTCCTAACCGTGTGACTGACTGACTGTGTTCCTAACCGTGTGACTGACTGGGTGTCCTCTCCCCAGGGGTGAGAACGTGGAGGATGCCTTTCTGGAGGCGGCTAAGAAGATCTACCAGAACATCCAGGACGGCAGTCTGGACCTGAACGCTGCAGAGTCTGGTGTCCAACACAAGCCCTCTGCCCCCCAGGGAGGCCCACTATCCAACGAACCACAGCCCCAGAGGGAAGGCTGCGGCTGCTAATGACCAACGCCTCTCTCTGTGTCCTTCTCCACCCCCCCTCTTTCCTCATCCTCCCCTCCCCACTCCACTGGGACTGCATGAGGGTGGGGCACGGATGGAGGGAGGGAACAAGGGATGGGTTGGCTGGGTTGTGTAGTAGTGTACGTCCCTCTGCCTCCCTCGTTATTCTCATTCCTCTTCTTTTCCGGTCTGTGCATCCTCCTCCACCTTTTCACATGGTCATCGTCTTCACGTCTTTCTCTTCCTCCTCCTCTGCATCATTCAGTCCAGTTCATCTGCCATGGGATTCCAGTTCCATGTATAAATACATGGTTTACTGACACAGATTGGTAAACCTGAAGAAATACTTTTTTTAACGTTTCCTTTTATAGCTTCTACTATATTATCAATCAAGTCTCATTTAGCACATCTGAAACCAACCAAGCCTGTATAGTCTAACCTCCACTGACATTGAGTTATCTAGACACTCTCTCCGCATCTCTCCCCCTGCATCACTCCTGCATGGTTTAATGATCTAGGACTATTTTAATTGAACTGAAATGTGTATGAGTAAAATATTTCCCTCGATGGCTTGGTCTCTTCCGGGGGAGGAGATGGTTAGTGAAAGAAATGTAATGTATGACGCGGCCCGATCAGTAGCGGGTTGTGTATGTATGTTTGTGTGTGCGTGGTCCAGTTGTTGAACCTGGTCTAGAACAGGTATCCACTGTCTCTACCCAAAGCTTTCCCCCCTGGTCCTTATGGTAAAGCTCTGATACTAGGCAGAGATGGAATCCCTCTAATGGTGTTCTACAGTACACCTCAGAGTGGCAACACTAGTGTAGTAGAGAGAAACTTTAAAGCCCAAGAGACCTGGAATTCCCCTGAAACGCCTCGACCTACTTGTCTTTCTCCCTATATGACGTCACAGGAAAGGCTCTGGGTGTTTTCCTGCCACTACAGTGTCTGTGTGCAGGGATTTCTTTAACTAAGTTAATGACACTTAAGAAAACACAACACGTTTTCCTTTATGGGGAAGGATTCCTTCAGATCATCAGTTTCATTGCACCAACTTCCTCCTCTTCCCCCCCAGACCATATCAATAGAATCTGTCTGTCCTTACCAGCATTTTCTTTGTCGTTTGTTGCCTTATGGTTAATATTATTACTGTTTAATCTTTTCTTTGCTGCGCTACATACTGCTGTCAAATAAACAAACTGTTTTACAATATGGTGATATTTTTGTGTAAAACATGGTAACTGGTGTAACACAGGGGTGCTGGTGAAAAAAGGTAGATGTTGCCCCTTAAATCCAGAGCTAGGATTTAAAAAAAAGTCAAATTGGGGCTGTTTTATATTTGTTCTGTTTCTTACATGTACAAGTGTGAAATGGAAATGTTATTTTGTTGTATATCCCACTACTCCTGAGACACCCTCAGAGTGGTGTCACAGCCAGGGATCCTGGAGCAATTAGGGTTGAGTGCCTTGCTCAAAGACAGAATGATAGATTTATTTTCAACTAGTCGATCAGGGATTTGAACTAGCAGCCTTTCGGTTACTGGCCCAACGCTCTAACCACTAGGCTACCTGCTGCGATCAGCTTACCCTATTCCATCTTAACCCTACACCTGTGGTCCCTCACCCCAGCCCACTCTCCTCACAGGCTTGTATAGTAACACCAAGCAACATGCCCCACATGGAAATAGTTATTCGGAATTTTTTCAAGCTCAATTTCTGTAGGTGACCATGCTATTTGGAGGATTGGTCAACCCAGAGATTGAAGATACACACATCTCGGCATGTTTATTTCATGCTTGGGAATTCTGTAACGTTAGCCAGTGATGGCAGACTAAAAGCATAGCTGATGTTTTGGAGCTGTCAAATCAGTGAGCAGGTGCCCTTGATCGTTGTCATGACGCCACACCCATCCAAATTCATAACGAGAGTGTTGGCTATAAATAATCACTCAAATTAGGATTAATTTCAATCAGCCAAATCAAGGTGTAGATTACTTCTCACATTCCAATGTATGAACTTCTAAACAAGCATCTGTGTAGCCAATGGCAATGCCCGCTTTATGTATAATGCCCAGAGCCACTTGTGGATTTGACAGCTCTAATGCAGTTAAACCTCCACACTGCCAAAACAACCGCTATGTGGATTCGATTGAATTGAGCCCATAGTTTCTATGAATAAATGTTTGGACAGACTCCCTCTACTCAATAGTGCTACTTGGTGGTTCCATCGTTTTGTTTCTTCACTCTTCATCCTCTGTCTCTGAGTGGAAGTATTCAAACTAGTGCTTTGTCGATTCAACTCAACTCTTGCTTGTAGGAGGTGGAGTGGAGAATGTCACTGTTTTTGAGTTAGGTTTTTTCTCTCCATGTAATGTTTAATGAAATTGGATAAAACTATGACCAAAGTATGGAAAAATTGCTTCTACGTTGATAGTGGTCCCCTCCCCAATGTCGGTGGGATTATTAAGGGGATAGGGTACCATCACCCTAACTCATTTTAATATACCAATGGTAACATGATGCATTGCTGTCTTAATTTTGGGGCGTGGGAATGTCTAGAGATGGGTCCTCCTACGTTCTAAAACGTACATGTATACATTTTGAAGGAGCTGTGTTAACATTTAAATGCATTCTTGCGTGTATTTGATTTCATTGACAAAATACTCTAGACAGAAAATACATTATACATAACCTGTTGTACTGCTTGTCATTCTTGTCACATTGTGCACGTAAACATGTAAGTAGAGTAAGAACAGATTCAATTGATGGGTTTCAAGTAGCAAAATTGCACCGAAGTTACAGGGAGAAAATATGTATTTACAAAGGAAAGCAAAATAAGTCTAAAATTGAGGTGGCTCGGACACAAAAAAATCAAAGTAGTGGCATGATTTTTATGGAGGGGGGGGGGGGGAATAAAAAATACATGAACAGTACCATGAAGTAAAGGCAGCTTCAGGTTGATTTTGTCCTCAGGCATTGCAGTCAGTCAGGGCAAGGGTGTGGGGAACAGCACAAACTAATACTGAAAAGAAATGCATTATTTAAACGACAAGTAGAATATCTTAGTCACCCCTGACTACACAGTGGCATTTCATTGGTTTGATAAGAAATAACTGTCCTAATAACAAATGGTCAGTTTCTCACTGTATATCTGGTTATGCATCCTCCATACATTAAAACATGATGTCCATCCAACTACAGAAGGCTTTTGTGAGGTTTGTAAGTGGTGTGTGTTGAATGTAATAAAATGGTCAGTCGAGGACAAGATGGAAACAACATTCAAATCCATCAGAGCTAAGTTGGAGTTCCCTGGTCCCTCTCCAGTAGTGTTCAGTCATATGCCTGCCTGAAGGAGAAACATTACAATTTTCCTCATCCACATAAGTATTTATAAGGCCATATTGCGCTGTTTTAGTTTATCAATGTAATTCCCAAAGCCAGTGTTTTTTAAGGCACTCTATTCAGATCTTGTGCACATAAACAAAATGTTCCCAGGTAGTCTTCCTGCTCACTTTGCTTCTTCCCTCTGGCACAGTGCTGCATTACTGCTACTAGCATCCATTCAAACTCAATACTGACAGTCACATCTTCACCATTCATATCACACCACAGAGATCTGCCATGAAGGGTGATGCCGCAAGCTGAGGGGAAAACGGTAAATGAGGTGGAGAGACAATGTGCACTTCCAGACACTCCCCATTATTTCTGAATGGAAACAAGACGTTTGGCTGTTTGTCTCCACAGAGCTGGAAGGCATCCTCAGCCATTTAAGGCTTTAAGTTTGTGGCACATTCGCAACTCTGCCAGGAAAGGAAAGAATGTGATATGCTTTTTGTCTCTTGTGTCATAAAAAAAGACATGATAGACATAGAAAATGATTGATGAAAAGGTGACGTGATGCAGAATTGGGCCCAGGCCTCTCTGGTTAAGGCTTTCAGACAAAACACATGAGGAAAAACTCAAACATCTGAATAAGGATCCTTTGATTCTGAGCATGGTAACCACAGTCTAGTGTTTGAAGTGTCCTCCGACATCCTGTAAGGCTGCATAACATCTATTTCTCCGAAGTGTGCATTATGCTCAAACTGTCCAGGGGCACTGCAGCATGCCCTGCGCTCCACCTCAACGTGAGTTCAGCATGACCACAGTGTAGGAGACACGACTATGGAACATTACATGCAGTGAGAGAGAAGGGGGAGGTTCATTAAAGTTCTGCTTTTTCTTTCAGTCAGTGTGGCCTCTCCGCTACCTCTGAACGATGTCACTGATCTCTTTGACAGACAAGAGCAGCTTGCTGAAGTCCTGCTGTGCTCCGCTGGTGCCCCCAGTGGCAGCAGGGCAGATCTGCAGCTCACGCAGGCTACTCTCCAGTTTGTTGATGGCCTCGCGGAAGGCAAACTTGTTCCTCATCTGCTGGATGGACTCCACGTAGCTCACGCAGTACTTGGACAGGTTCTTGCCCGCCTCCAGCACGGCACTGTGGCTGCCAGTCTGCTCAGAGTTGCGGCCGATGGCGGCACGCAGCAGCTCCGTGCCCTCCAGGACCATCTCCCTGGTGATGGCAGAGTTGGGCTGGCGCTCTGGGGGCGCACGAGTCTTCCTCAGGGAGCGGCGGGTGTTCATGAGGGGGATGAAGGCTGTGGGAGAGGTCTGGTCTCCTGGGGAGGTGAGGGAGGAGAAGCCCAGGGGGCTGGAGGTGGAGCCAGACACTGAGGAAGAGGAGGTCTTTGACGGCTGTGGTTTAGAGGAGGTGCTGAGGCTGAGTTTCTTGTGGCCCTCCAGGAGAGAGCGAGCTTGGTCACTGGGGCTGGATGGGTTGTGGGAGTCTGAGGCCTTGGCTTTGGTGTCTGTGGGAGAGGGGAGCTCCTGAGTGGGGCTGCGGGAGATCTTGCCTGACTTGGCACTGGAGGGCGGGGGTGGAGGGGGAGCAGGCTTGGGCTTCTGAAACTTGCCTCTCTCCCTGGGACCGGAGGAGTCCAGGTTGTGTTTGTGGCGGCGGGCCCTGCACTCGTCCCCAGCTGCCCCCAGAGTGGGAAACACGTTGGGCTTGAGCAGCTCGGCCTGCAGGGCACTGGTCTTGGAGCTGTCTACCCCCTGCCCTGGAAGCCTCCTACTAAGCTTGGGTGTCAGGGGGCTGGACTCCGCGTCCTTAAACACCTCATCTGATGGATCCTCTGTCTTCTTGGGCAGGCGGGGTGGGGGGGTGAGGGTGCCCATGCGAGGGATGCTGATCTCTGGCTTCTCGTTGGCCCTCTTGCGGGGCAGGGCGGGCTTCCCCCCGAAGGTGCCCGAGTCAAAATGGCCTTTGTGCAGGTCGCGGGGCAACGTGACTGACTTCCACTCAGAGCGATCCGAGCCTGGGGACATGCTGGAGGCCGAGGAGGAGCGCAGGAAACGTTTCGAGTTAGATACTATATCCTCCTCGCTGGGTGGAGTGGTGGCAGTCTTACCACTTACACTGGGCACCACCGGCGTACACTTCTTCCTGGCATGATGAGGGGGGAACAAGGGGCCCGGGTAGGTGGGCGCCCCATTGGTAATACCCCCTGCCCCATTGTTGTTAGCACTCAGAACCTTGTTGGGATCGTTGGTATGTGTATCACTGAAGTTGCCGTTGTTAAAGTCGTCTCGGTGGTCAGGCGCCAGCCCCCGTCTCTCCGGGTGTCCGTCCATCTCCCTGAAAGAGCTGCTGCGTTTGGGCGGGGCAGGCGCCGTCTTCTTCTTCTTCTTGATGAGGTTGAAGAGGCTGTTGCGGGACTTGTCCTTGTCTTTGGGCAGCAGGCGGTCATCCTCGTTCAGGTTGCTGTCCAGGAACGGACGCTCTTTTCTGGGGAGCATGGGGGACACGGCCACCTCCGGCTCCAAGGCGTCTGGGTGAACACACAGACATGCATATCATCAGTTGTTTGAACACTCAATAAATTGTCCCAAAGCTCTTTTGACATCTGTTAAATATGGGTTAAAAATACTTAAGGGTACATTGAGAAGAGGGGTGTGTTAGGCGAGTCTCACCAGGGCTGTCTCCATCTCGGTCCACGTTCCTACGGAGGGTCCTGGTCTTGGTGGGCAGTTGTGGAGCCTGCTGCATGGGGCCCAGCACCACCTTCTTCCCTTTCTTGCCCAACTCCTTCTCCACCTCTGTCACATGACACACACACACACACCAGCATCAGAGACTGTGTATTAACCTACTTCTTGCTCTTATAACCCTTAAACAGCTCTGAAGTACAGCACCTGGAAAACAGATGGCAAATTAACTCCTCTAAGCTGAAAGATTACTGACCCAAATATTGTCTGGAAGTGCTTAGAAGCTATTCTCTCTCAATCTGGTTTGATCTAGCACACAACCTACAGATAATACCTCAAATTGAAGAGTTACAGTTGTCTTAAATTCAGCTATAACGTGAGTAATTGTGACAATATAAGGACTCACCGTCAGAGATGCTGGACTCCTGAAACATGGTCTCAAAGGCCTGGTGGGTCTCAGCAAAGGAGGGCCGCTCGGTCGGGTTCCACTTCCAGCCTGGGAGATAGGGAGAGAACAGGAAATGAGGTTTGGTACCAATCACAAAACTGTCTGCATGATATGAATGTGTCTGGTTATTTCACATTCAGGGATTTTTCAATATTGGCAGACATGTTTCAACTATATTGAACAAAAAGAAACACAACATGCAACAATTTCAAAGATTTGACTGAGTTACAGGTATATAGAAGGAAATAAGTAAATTAAAATAAATAAGTTAGGCCGTAATCTATGCATTTCACATGACTGGGAATACAGATACCTTAAAAAAAAGGTAGGGGCGTGGATCAGAAAACCAGTCAGTATCTGGTGTGACCATCATTTGCCTCATGCAGCGCGACACATCTTCTTTGCATAGAGTTGATCAGGCTGTACATTTGGGCCTGTGGAATGTTGTCCCACTCATCTTCAATGGCTGTGCGAAGTTGCTGGATATTGGTGGGAACTGGAACTTTGTCGTACACATCGATCCAGAGCATCCCACACATGCTCAATTGGTGACATGTCTGGTGAGTATGGCCATGGAAGAACTGGGACAATTACAGCCTCCAGGAATTGTGTACAGATCCTTGCGACATGGGGCTGTGCATTATCATGCTGAAACATGGTGATGGCAGCAGATTAATGGCACGACAATGGGCATCAGGATCTCATCACAGTATCTCTGTGCACTCAAATTGTTATTGATAAAATGCAATTGTGTTCGTTGTCTGTAGCTTATGCCTGCCCAAACCATAACTGCACTGTCACAACGTTGACATCAGCAAACCGCTCCCCCACATGACGCCATACACAAGGTCTGTGGATAGTGAGGCCGGTTGGACGTACTGCCAAATTCTCAAAACTGACGTTGGAGGCGGCTTATGGTAGAGAAATTAACATTCTCTGGCAACAGCTCTGGTGGACATTTCTGCAGTCAGCATGCCAATTGCACGCACCCTCAAAACTTGAGACATCGGTGGCCATTGTGTTGTTTGACAAAATGGCACATTTTAGAGTGGCCTTTTATTATCCCCAGCACAAGGGGCTCCTGTGTAATGATCATGCTGTTTAATCAGCTTATTGATATGCCACAGCTGTCAGGTGGGTGGATTATATATAGTACTTCCGGTGCCGACAGAGATGGCTGCCTCGCTTCGCGTTCCTAGGAAACTATGCAGTATTTTGTTTTTTGACGTGTTATTTCTTACATTGGTACCCCAGGTAATCTTAGGTTTCATTACATACAGTCGGGAAGAAGTACTGAATATAAGAGCAACGTCAACTCACCATCAGTACGACCAGGAATATGACTTTCGCAAAGCGGATCCTGTGTTCTGCCTTCCACCCAGGACAACGGAATGGATCCCAGCCTGCGACCCAAAACAACGGCGTCGTAAAAGAGGCAACGAAGCTGTCTTCTGGTCAGGCTCCAGAGACGGGCACATCGCGCACCACTCCCCAGCATACTACTCGCCAATGTCCAGTCTCTTGACCACAAGGTTGATGAAATCCGAGCACGGGTAGCATTCCAGAGAGACATCAGAGACTGTAACGTTCTTTGCTTCACGGAAACATGGCTCACTCGAGAGACGCTAACGGAGTCGGTGCAGCCAGCTGGTTTCTTCACGCTGACAGAAACAAATATCTTTCTGCTAAGAAGAGGGACGGGGGGGTATGCCTTATGATTAACGAGACGTGGTGTGATCATAACATCATACAGGAACTCAAGTCCTTCTGTTCACTTGATTTAGAATTCCTCACAATCAAATGTTGACTGCTTTATCCACCAAGGGAATTCTCTTCGATTACAATCACAGCCGTATATATTCCCCAAGCAGACACATCGATGGCCTTGAACAAACTTTATATAACTCTTTGCAAACTGGAAACCACATATCCCGAGGCTGCATTCATTGTAGCTGGGGATTTTAACAAGGCTAATCTGAAAACAAGATTCCCTAAAATGTATCAGCATATCGATTGCGCAACCAGGGCTGGTAAAACCTTGGATCATTGCTATTATAACTTCCGCGACGCATATAAGGCCCTCCCCCGCCCTCCTTTCGGAAAAGCTTACCACGACTCCATTTTGTTGCTCCCTGCCTACAGACAGAAACTAAAACAAGAAGCTCCCGCGCTCAGGTTTGTTCAAAGCTGGTCCGACCAATCTGATTCCACGCTTCAAGACTGCTTCGATCACGTGGATATGTTCCTCATTGCTTCCAACATCAACATTGACGAATAGACTGATTCGGTGAGCGAGTTCATTAGAAAGTGCATTGACGATGTCTTTCCCATAGCAATGATTAAAACATTCCCAAACCAGAAACCGTGGATTGATGGCAGCATACACGTGAAACTGAAAGCGCGAACCACTGCTTTTAACCAGGGCAAGGTGACTGGAAACATGACCGAATACAAACAGTGTAGCTATTCCCTCCGCAAGGCAATCCAACAAGCTAAGCGTCAGTATAGAGACAAAGTGGAGTCACAATTCAACGGCTTAGACACAAGAGGTATGTAGCAGGGTCTACAGTCAATCACGGATTACAAAGAGAATACCAGCCCCGTCACGGACCAGGATGTCTTGCTCCCAGACAGACTAAATAACTTTTTTGCCCGCTTTGAGGACAATACAGTGCCACTGACACGGCCCGCAAACAAAACCTGCGGACTCTCCTTCACTGCAGCTGAAGGACAAGAGGAATACCTATGTGAGAATGCTGTTCATCGACTACAGCTCAGCATTTAACACCATAGTACCCTCCAAACTCGTCATCAAGCTCGAGACCCTGGGTCTCGACCCCTCCCTGTGCAACTGGGTACTGGACTTCCTGACGGGCCACCCCCAGGTGGTGAGGGTAGGTAACAACATCTCCACCCCGCTGATCCTCAACACTGTGGCCCCACAAGGGTGAGTTCTGAACCCTCTCCTGTTCCATCCTCCTGATGGGACAGTAGTGGAGAGGGTAGTAAGTTTTAAGTTCCTCGACGTACACATCACGGACAAACTGAATTGGTCCCCCCACACAGACAGCGTCGTGAAGAAGGCGCAGCAGCGCCTCTTCAACCTCAGGAGGCTAAAGAAATTTGGCTTGTTACCAAAAGCACTCACAAACTTCTACATATGCACAATCGAGAGCATCCTATCGTACCGCCTGGTACGGCAACTGCTCTGCCCACAACCGTAAGTCTCTCCAGAGGGTAGTGATGTCTGCACAACGCATCACCGGGGGCAAACTACCTACCCTCCAGGACACCTACACCACCCGATGTCACAGGAAGGCCATAAAGATCATCAAGGACAACAACCACCCGAGCCACTGCCTGTTCACCCTGCTATCATCCAGAAGGCGAGGTCAGTACAGGTGCATCTAAGCAGGGACCGAGAGACTGAAAAACAGCTTCTATCGCAAGGCCATCAGACTGTTAAACAGCCACCATTAACATTGAGTGGCTGCTGCCAACACACTGACTCAACTCCAGCCACTTTAATAATGGGAATTGATGGAAATTGATGTAAAATATATCACTAGCCACTTTAAACAATGCTACTTAATATAATGTTTACATACCCTACATTACTCATCTCATATGTATATGTATATACTGTACTCGATACCATCTACTGCATCTTGCCTATGCCGTTCTGTAGCATCACTCATTCATATATCTTTATGTACATATTCTTTATCCCTTTACACTTGTGTGTATAAGGTAGTAGTTTTGGAATTGTTAGGTTAGATTACTCGTTGGTTATTACTGCATTGTCGGAACTAGAAGCACAAGCATTTCGCTACACTCGCATTAACATCTGCTAACCATGTGTATGTGACAAATACATTTGATTTGATTGATATATTATATTGACAGGGATGTCAACAAATTTGTGGAAAAAAATGATAGAAATAAGCTTTTTGGCGTATGGAACATTTCTGGGATCTTTTATTTCAGCTCATGAAACATGGGACCAACACTTTACATGTTGCGTTTATATTTTTGTTCAGTATAGTTAGTCATTAAGCACTCAATGACTTCATTCAAGTAGACATTAAACAAACAAAACATGATGAAGGTAGTTAGAGAACTATTTTGAGAAGCCAGGCTGTGCCATTTAGACATAGACAGATGTATGTGTACTCACAGGCCCTCATGAGCTGGTAGACCTTCTCTGGGCAGCCCTCCGGACGGTCCATGCGGTAGTCCTTCTCTAGGAGCTCATACACCTGGGAGAGGTCTATGCCAGGGTACGGAGACATCCCATAGGTGGCGATCTCCCACAGCAACACACCGAACGCTGGGAGTTTGGGATAACAAAGTACAGAGATTAGTCTATTTGCATGCCAAAACAAGACTATGACATTGTAATCACAATGACATAACTAATTCTAAATATCAGAAATACATTTGTCATTGAGTTACTGTGTCATATTCAAACTCACCCCAGACGTCAGATTTGATGGAGAACTTGTTGTAGGCCAGGCTCTCCGGGGCGGTCCACTTGATGGGGAACTTGGCCCCAGCGTGGGCCGTGTACGTGTCCCCCGTCATCAGCCTGCTCAGCCCGAAGTCTGCCACCTTCACCAGGTGGTTCTCCCCCACCAGACAGTTACGGGCTGCCAGGTCCCTGGAGCACAGAGCGAAAACAGATGAGCATGATGTATTTTTTTAGGATGGCAATTCTCTTCTAATATTCATGTCTTTAGGTGTTGTCTGTTACGTGGGCACTTGAGTATGAAGCTGAGTCTCAACAAGCTTGACAATTAAAAGCAAATTGGGGAATCGACAAGAGGACATAAATCACATCTTCTAGGCCATAATAAAACATGCTGGGGCAAAGTCAATCTCACAGCAACAGCGCACATGTGATATTTCTGTCTGGGGGAGGGGAGGACAAATGATAGGCAAGAGTGAGGGGCAGGGGAGGTTAGTGAAAGGTAAGAAATGCGAAGAGAGAGAAACTGAGGTTAAGCTATTGTCATGTCTCACCTGTGGATGAAGTTCTTCCTCTCTAGGTACTCCATGGCGGAGGAGATCTGCGTGGCCATGTAGAGCAGCACCACAGCGTTCACCTCCTCCCTGTTACACTCCCTCAGGTAGTCCAGCAGGTTGCCATGGGTCATGAACTCTGTGATGATGTAGAATGGGGGCTCCCGCGTGCACACACCTGGCAGAGAGAGAGAGGCAGAGTTAGTCACAGTACTGACAATGGCAGTACAGTGTGGCATTTCACAAAGAGACAATTAAGACTGAGGGCTCTAGTTAAAAGTAGTGCAATATCAAGGGAATAGGGTGCTGTTTGAGACGCAGCCTGAGACATAACCCAGTAACTCACCCAGTAGCTGCACCAGGTTGGGGTGTTTGATCTCCTTCATGACAGCAGCCTCCTTTAGGAACTCCTCCACCTCCATGGTGTCCTCCTGAGTGGGTGAGAACAGGGCCAGAGGGTCAACCACACACATCAGGTGAAAATATATTCAAAGAGTTAGCTACATCTACACTGCCTTCAGAAAGCATTCATACCCCTTGACATATTCCACATTTTGTTGTGTTACAGCCTGAATTCAAAATGGATTGTACAATATTTGCACATTATTCTTAAAACAGTTATTCAAGCTCTGCCAAATTGTTTGTTGATGATTGCTAGACAACCCTTTTCAGATCTTGCCATAGATTGTCAAGTAGATTTAATTCAAAACTGTAACTCGGCCACTCAGGAACATTTACTGTGTTCTTGGTAAAAGCAACTCCAGTGTAGATTGCCAGTGTGTTCTTGGTAAAAGCAACTCCAGTGTAGATTGCCAGTGTGTTCTTGGTAAAAGCAACTCCAGTGTAGATTGCCAGTGTGTTCTTGGTAAAAGCAACTCCAGTGTAGATTGCCAGTGTGTTCTTGGTAAAAGCAACTCCAGTGTAGATTGCCAGTGTGTTCTTGGTAAAAGCAACTCCAGTGTAGATTGCCAGTGCCACCTTTTTTTGCAGTATTACTTTAATGCAAACAGGATGCATGTTTTAGAATATTTTTTATTCTGTAAAGGCTTCCTTTTCACTCTGTCATTTAGGTTGGTATTGTGGAGTAATGACAATGTTGTTGATCCATCCTCAGTTTTCTCCTATCACAGCCATTAAACTCGAAATGTTTTAAGCAAATTTCAATTTACAAAAACCCCCAGATGTTTTCGTCTATTGAGCTTCTAGTCATTTTATAGCTACTGTTTACAGGCCTCCTGGGCCATATACAGCGTTCCTCACTGAGTTCCCTGAATTCCTATCGGACCTTGTAGTCATAGCAGATAATATTCTAATTTTTGGTGACTTTAATATTCAAATGGAAAAGTCCACAGACCCACTCCAAAAGGCTTTCGGAGCCATCATCAACTCAGTGGGTTTTGTCCAACATGTCTCTGGACCTACTCACTGCCACAGTCATACTCTGGACCTAGTTTTGTCCCATGGAATAAAATGTTGTGGATCTTAATGTTTTTCCTCATAATCCTGGACTATCGGACCACCATTTTATTACGTTTGCAATCGCAACAAATAATCTCCTCAGACCCCAACAAGGAACATCAAAAGTCATGCTATAAATTCTCAGACAACCCAAAGACTCCTTGATGCCCTTCCAGACTCCCTCTGCCTACCCAAGGACGTCAGAGGACAAAAATCAGTTAACTGAGGTTAACTGAACCACCTAACTGAGGAACTCAATTTAACCTTGCGTAATACCCTAGATGCAGTTGCACCCCTAAAAACATTTGTCATAAGAAACTAGCTCCCTGGTACACAGAAAATACCCGAACTCTGAAGCAAGCTTCCAAAAAATTGGAACGGAAATGTCGCCACACCAAACTGGAAGTCTTCCGACTAGCTTGGAAAGACAGTACCGTGCAGTACCGAAGAGCCCTCACTGCTGCTACATCATCCTATTTTTACAACTTAATTGAGGAAAATAAGAACAATCCGAAATGTATTTTTGATACTATCGCAAAGCTAACTAAAAAGCAGCATTCCCCAAGAGAGGATGACTTTCACTTCAGCAGTAATAAATTCATGAACTTCTTTGAGGAAAAGATCATGATCATTGGAAAGCAAATTTCGGACTCCTCTTTAAATCTGTGTATTCCTCCAAAGCTCAGTTGTCCTGAGTCTGCACAACTCTGCCAGGACCTAGGATCAAGGGAGACACTCAAGTGTTTTAGTACTATATCTCTTGACACAATGATGAAAATAATCATGGCAGTATGCAACCTTCAAGCTGCATACTGGACCCTATTCCAACTAAACTACTGAAACAGCTGCTTCCTGTGCTTGGCCCTCCTATGTTGAACATAATAAATGGCTCCCTATCCACCGGATGTGTACCAAACTAACTAAAAGTGGCAGTAATAAAGCCTCACCTGAAAAAGCCAAATCTTGACCCAGAAAATATTAAAAACTATCGGCCTATATCGAATCTTCCATTCCTCTCAATTGTTTTTGAAAAAGCTGTTGCGCAGCAACTCACTACCTTCTTGAAGACAAACACTGTATACGAAATGCTTCAGTCTGGTTTTAGACCCCATCATAGCACTGAGACACTTGTGAAGGTGGTAAATTACATTTTAATGGTGTCAGACCGAGGCTCTGCATCTGTCCTCGTGCTCCTAGACCTTAGTGCTGCTTTTCAAATCAAATCAAATTTTATTTGTCACATACACATGGTTAGCAGATGTTAATGCGAGTGTAGCGAAATGCTTGTGCTTCTAGTTCCGACAATTTTTTCATAACACATAACATTGCACAAATCAGAAACTTTGTCCAAAAATGATGCAGAAAAATTAATCCATGCTTTTGTTACTTCTAGGGTAGACTACTGCAATGCTCTACTTTCCGGCTACCTGGATAAAGCACTAAATAAACTTCAGCTAGTGCTAAATACTGCTGCTAGAATCCTGATTAGAACCCCAAAATCATATTACTCCAGTGCTAGCCTCCCTAAACTGGCTTCCTGTTAAGGCAAGGGCTACAAAGCATTACATGGGCTTGCTCCTGCCTATCTTTCCGATTTGGTCCTGCCGTTCATACCTACAAGTACAAGGTCACAAGACGCAGGCCTCCTAATTGTCCTAATTGTCATCCCTAGAATTTCTAAGCAAACAGCTGGAGGCAGGGATTTCTCCTATAGAGTTCAATTTTTATGGAATGGTCTGCCTACCCATGTGAGAGAAGCAGACTCGGTCTCAACCTTTAAGTCTTTATTGAAAACTCATCTCTTCAGTAGGTCCTGTGATTGAGTGTAGTCTGGCCCAGGAGTGTGAAGGTGAACGGAAAGGCTCTGGAGCAACGAACCACCCTTGCTGTCTCTGCCTGGCAAGTTCCCCTCTCTCCAATGGGATTCTCTGCCTCTAACCCTATTACAGGGGCTGAGTCACTGGCTTACTGGTGGTGCTCTTCCATGCCGTCCCTAGGAGGGGGACGTCACTTGAGTGGGTTGAGTCACTGATGTGATCTTCCTGTCTGGGTTGGCGCCCCCCCTTGGGTTGTGCCGTGGCGGAGCTCTTTGTGGGATATACTCGGCCTTGTCTCAGGATGGTAAGTTGGTGATTGAAGATATCCCTCTAGTGGTGTGGGGGCTGTGCTTTGGCAAAGTGGGTGGGGTTATATCCTGCCTGTTTGGCCCTGTACAGGGGTATCATCGGATGGGGCCACAGTGTCTCCTGACCCCTCCTGTCTCAGCCTCCAGTATTTATGCTGCAGTAATTTGTGTCGGGGGGCTAGGTTCAGTCTGTTATATCTGGAGTACTTCTCCTGTTTTATCCGGTGTCCTGTGTGAACTTAAGTACGCTCTCTCTAATTCTCTCTTTCTATCTCTCTCGGAGGACCTGAGCCCTAGGACCATGTCTCAGGACTACCTGGCATGATGACTCCTTGCTGTCCCCAGTCCACCTGGCCGTGCTGCTGCTCCAGTTTCAACTGTTCTGCCTGCGGCTATGGAACCCTGACCTGTTCACCGGACGTGCTACCTGTCCCAGACCTGCTGTTTTCAACTCTCTAGAGACAGCAGGAGCGGTAGAGATACTCTCAATCATCGGCTATGAAAAGCCAACTGACATATAGTCCTGAGGTACTGACCTGTTGCACCCTCGACAACCACTGTGATTATTATTATTTGACCATGCTGGTCATTTATGAACATTTGAACATCTTGGCCATGTTCTGTTATAATCTCCACCCGGCACAGCCAGAAGAGGACTGGCCACCCTCATAGCCTGGTTCCTCTCTAGGTTTCTTCCTAGGTTTTGGCCTTTCTTGGGAGTTTTTCCTAGCCACCGTGCTTCTACACCTACATTGCTTGCTGTTTGGGGTTTTAGGCTGGGTTTCTGTACAGCACTTTAATATATCAGCTGATGTAAGATGGGCTATTTAAATAAATTTGATTTGATTTTAAAATCACCATTGGCATCATGGCGAAATCCCTGAACAGCTTCCTTCCTCTCCGGTAACTGAGTTAGGAAGGACGCCTGTATCTTTATAGTGACAGGGTGTATTGATACACCATCCAAAGTGTAATTAATAACTTAACCAGGCTCAAAGGGATATTCAGTGTTTGCTTTTTAATTTTGTTATTTTTACTCATCTATCAATAGGTTCCCTTCTTTGCGAGGCATTGGAAAACCTCCCTGGTCTCTGTAGTTGAATCTGTGTTTGACATTCACTGCTCGACTGAGGGGCCTTACAGATAATTGTATGTGTGGGGTACAGTGATGAGGTAGTGATTAAAAAACTATGTTAAACACAATTATTGCACACAAGTCCATGCAACTTATTATGTGACTTGTTCAGCAATCCTTTTACTCCTGAACTTATTTAGGTTTGCCATAAGAAAGGGTTTGAATATTTATTGACTCAAGCCATTTCAATTAATTTATCATTTCAAAAAACATAACTCCTCTTTGACATTATGTGGTATTGTGTGTAGTAGGCCAGTGACCAAAAATCTAAATGTAATCCATTTTAAATCCAGGCTGTAACAAAATGTGTAAAAAGTCCAGGGGTGTGAATACTTTGATGGCACTGTAGACTATACGCATGGCTAGCTTCACATGTTTCTACCTATAGAAGCGTTACAATAAGTGTGTTTGCTCAGCAGATGTCTAAACTGGGTAACCTTCTTCTGTTCTACACCAGGTGGTGGTATACTCAGCACAGTTCCCAGTTCCCATCACACCATCCTGAAACTCCACTGTTATTTTACAACTGCCTAACTAAGACTACAAGCAGCTAAAAGACAATATTGACAACTGCACTATTAACTACTACAAAAAAAGAAATACAAAAATAAACAAAAACGAACTACTACAGACAATATTGACTACAGCACTACATTAGGGTGGCAGGTAGCCTAGCGGCTAGAGCGTTGGGCCAGTAACCGAAAGGTAGCTGGTTCGAATACCTGAGCCGACAAGGTGAAAAATCTGTTGATGTGCCCTTGAGCAAGGCACTTAACCCTAATTTGATCCATGAGCGCCATACTACTATTATGGCTGACCTTGTAAGACAACACATTTCACTGCACCTATCCGGTGTATGTGACAAATAAAACAAAAACACTGTCATCAACTCATTCTGATGGTTTAATCCCTGGACTCCCAACAAACCCCCTGAGACGTGTACCTTGAGGGTCTTGACGGCCACGGTGAGGCTGTACTTCTTCCAGATCCCCTCGTAGACCTCTCCGTACTGGCCCCCGCCCAGCTTGTGCTTCATGGTGATGTCGGTGCGCTCCATCTCCCACTTGTCATAGTTGGGTGACACGCCATAGATGGTGGGCTTGTTGCGTTTGGGCGCCGGGTAGTGCAGTGTGGTGATGAGGCCATCGGCTACCGTGGAGTGGTGGTGAACCAGCTCTGCCAGGGTGTTGAATCGACTCTCAGACGACACATATAGCTGGGGAAAGGGAGAAGAGGGAAGAGACCATTTCCAGTTGAGACTCTATGACTGTTAAGCCCATAACAGAAAGGAGATTCAATGACCTTGGGAGTGAGAGGTTGGTTGGAACAACACCGGAGATGTGGGTTTAAATCCAGCTCGAGTTACATAGACGTTAAATAGGTAACTTTACATTAAAGTGTCTAATAGATGAACACCAAAGAGGATAGATACATGATTCTGTAGTATGAATCACCTGAACTGTCTGGATATGATAATATGTGGAAAAGCAGCACACTCAGAAAGCACGGAGAGCAAGAAAAGCACTTTTCAGCAGCAGATGATCTCTGGCGAGAGATATTGGTCAAGGCTGACTGAACATTGTCCATGTCTTATATAAGACCACAGTCCCAGATCCTGTGTTCCACTGTGGAAACATTCCGCACTCTTCATATCTGGATGGATTTCCAGAGTTTATAACATAATGTAAATGGAGATAATGTAAGTAGGTACTAACTGAGTAGGTAGGTCGTGAAAGAACCTGAAAAGAGCCGCATCCGAAGGTCTGGAACAATAAAGAGGCCTGTTCCGTTGTTCAACTACCTCACATTCAGCTTAAAGCTCCAACTTGACCACTTATCAGGGCCTGTCTCAGTAAAAACCATCCAAGCGGGAGCTCAATTTCATTAACACAAGAATCTGGGCTGATCAGTATACTGTCAATCATTGTGTTGTGTGGGGGTGATATGAGGAGTGTTCCACAGACAGGAGAGGTACACATATTGGGAAAGTCTGCATTCCAGCCGGCTGATTGTGAGCACAGTGGGAGATAGCGGAACTGCAGGGGACAGGGAGGGTAGGAGATTGATACTTTAACACACACACGCACGAGACCAGTGTGTGTGTGTCATTTTGTCTACGTGTGTGTGTTTGTGTGCGCGTGCTGGTCTGGTGTGGAACAGAGAGGTCGTTTGGAGCATTCCTCTCGTGCATGCCGTTCCACTCGCTCACCTCTGTGCAGTGAGGAATGCTGGGATCCGTATGACATAGAAAGGATGGCAGCTGTCCTGCGGTGGAGGTGGTTTACCTCAGCTGGCCTGACAGACAGCTGGGTTAAGAGAGGGGAGAAGACAGCTGGCAGACTGACTATCCTAATACTCATTTCCCAGTCTCCATTCCTCCTGACCACTAATAACGGTTGGTATAGCACAATAACAGTGTGTCCTAACAGTCACATACAGCCTCCTTTCCTTCAAACGGACAGGCTTCTGCAATGAATGATGATGCTGGTTGAGCTGAAAATATAATAGGTTGATAATGAACTATTAGGTACTGATTTTTCCACTCACTGTACTTTCACCTGGATTTGGTCCTCAGCATCTTTCTATTGAGGTCAGTGGTCATGAAGGAGAGGAGAGGCCATTTTAGAGTGTTGAAATATAGGCCTCTAACCGTAACCAGTTCCAGACCTGCCGTGTCCTCTCTAAATGAGCCTTTCCCAGAGGAGGTACAGTAAGCTGCTCTGTGGAGACCTACACTAAAGCCCACTGTCTGCCTTGGCCACAGCTTAATGGGCTGTTTAACCAGAGGAGCTCAGTGAGACAGTCATGCCACTTACAGCTGCCTCCAATAATCACTTAACCAGAGAGAGGTAAAACCCATGGATGTTTAGGACTTGGGGACATAGGACTCTGGCAGTGGTGGGAAAAGTACCCAATTGTCATACTTGAGTAAAAGTATCTTAACAGAAAATGACTTAAGTAAATGTTGCCCAGTACAACCCTACTTGAGTAAAAGTCTTAAAGCATTTGGTTTTAAATATACGTAAGTATCAAAAGTAAATGTAATTGCTAAAATATACTTAAGTATCAAAAGTAAAAGTATAAATAATTTCAAATTCCTTATGTTAAGCAAACCATATGGCACAATTTTCTTATTTTTTATTTACGGCTAGCCAGAGGCATGCTCCAACATTTAGACATCATTTACAAACGAAGCATGTGCTTAGTGAGTTCGCCAGACGAGAGGCAGTAGGGATGACCAGGGGTGTTCTCTTGACAATTGTGTGAATTAGATAATGTTCCTATCAGGCTAAGCATTCAAAATGTAACGAGTACATTTGGGTGTCAGGGAAAATGTATGGAGTAAAAAGTATAATATTTTCATAAAGTACATAAATGTAGTGAAGTAAAAGTAGCCAAAAATATAAAATAGTAAAGTAAAGATACCCCCAAAAACAAATTAAGTAGTACTTTCAAGTATTTTTACTTAAGTACTTACACCATTGGTCTCTGTCTGGGCACCTTTACATATGAAGATGTGATGTGATAGAGTAGAGGTAGGAGGTGTGTGTGTACTGTATATCCTCACCTTCCCGTCGGAGGCCGTGTTGATCCTGTAATGGTAGACGCGACCCTCGTAGCGCAGTGAGATAGACCTCTGCCCGGGGCTGCTCTCGCTCTCCCTGACCAGGAAGCTGCCGTTGATACCCGAGCTGAGCAGGTACTCAGCAGCGTTGCGCGACACAGGCCCATGGTACCAGCTGTGCTTCTCCAGGCTGTTGACCGGGGTGATGTAGTTACTGGGCACCCAGCCCTGGCCGTGGTTGGTCTGTGCCTCGCACCACTCCCCATTATGGTTATAACCCAGGACTCGCAGCTTCTCTCCTGCAGCACGGGTGGACATGCCATTAGGGTGAAATCAGGGGAAACTACAGGGGGATTCTACACTACATGCGAGACCTTTAAGGAGTACGGCAGGCGGTTTTTATATAGACACCACTCCAAGTAGATTTCTACTGGTTAAAGGAGAAACGTCACATGTAAAAGAGACTTACTATAGAATGGTTGATTGGTTGCTATAAATGACTAGTATAGTTACTATCCTAAAGGTTCTACATAATTGAGGCAATGCTTGCGCTGAGCTTGTGCTAACGTTTATTTCCAGTTGCATCATAGACCAACATGAAAGCGCCACATACTCAGTATTCTGAGACTGAGCCAGAGTGGTTAATCCACTGTATCTAATGTAATGTTTACTCAGATTGTGACATTGGGTTTTTTTCCCATTGGTTATGGGGTTAGCAGGGTTGATGTCACTGTCTGATCCTGGTTTTAGACTCAGCATAGCGGCTCAGCATAAACTACAATTCACACAAGAGAGTTTAATGCAAAAGTGTATTAGTTAATAATATATGTATTTTTAAACATTAACATGAAAACTGTACTTTTCAATTTGGAGATATGAAGATACGATGCCAACCCAACTTGTTTAGTAAGAAGCCCTAAATTCAATACTTTTTTTTATAGACTTCTGTATAAAATCTACCCTTATATAGCCTTAGTGACACAACTATTTAGATTGCCTTATTACATAACGTATTTTGCCTTTTTATTTCCTGGTATTTAAATATGAATTTTTGCATCTCTCTCTCTCCTGCCTGCTGCATTGTGTTCCAGCCGCTCCAGTGGAAAGAGCTCTTTGCCACAATGGGACCAGCTATGCTAGTTAGCAATAGCAGTAGCAGCTAGCAACAGCGCTCGTCCAATGATTTGTTTTATGTTTTAACGCTGACACATGGAATCATTACGTTGTCTTAGCCTGTATATGTTCGACCTAGCTGACAATCAAGGAGAGATAGGGAACGGGACACAAATATGTGGATTTCCAGACAGTCTAAACCCTCCCCATCCCCCCGAGAGGACACTGTACCCATCTCAGCGCAGTCAGAACTTTTAAATTAAGATAAAAACACAAGCAGTTCACACACACAGTCCTGCTTATCTACCGCTGATAAGGGCCGTTTTGCACATTGACCCCATGACGAAGGCAGGTCCCTGACAACAATAAGACCAGAGGGAGTATATTCACACAGCCTGTTGATGCTCTCTGGGCTATGATGGACGGTTTTACTGTTAAACGTTTCAGAGCACAGAGATGGTTCTCTGACGGGAATCTAATGTACCCTCACAGAGACGGTTCTCTGACGGGAAACTAATGTACCCTCACAGAGACAATTCTCTGACGGGAAACTAATGTACCCTCACAGAGACGGTTCTCTGACGGGAAACTAATGTACCCTCACAGAGACAGTTCTCTGACGGGAAACTAATGTACCCTCACAGAGACGGTTCTCTGATGGGAAACTAATGTGCCCTCACAGAGACGGTTCTGTGATGGGGAACTAATGTGCCCTCACAGAGACTGTTCTGTGATGGAAAACGAATGTACCCTCACAGAGACGGTTCTGTGATGGGAAACTAATGGACCCTCACAGAGACAGACTCACAGTGCAGAGCTGGGGACTGTTCCATTTCAAGTCACAGTACTGCATTTGATCGCAATTTCCTGTCACACACGCACTCACACACATTCTCTTACCTTTAGTTATGCTGAGAGTGTTGTCCCCACTGGCCACAAAGTCATACAGCGCAACAAAAAGGTTGGGGTCATTCTCGCTGGGCCCGGCCAGCAGGTTCTCTTTTGAGTTCCAGCGGGCCGCTTCGGTCAGACCCTGGGGCTCAAAGTCTGGTCTCTGGAGAGCTTCTGGAACACACAACAGACAGGTCCAACGTGAGAACATGTCTTTATCTATTAAACAAGTGGACATTGGGGGAAAGAGCGAGATCGGGAACTGGGAGTGAGTCGATCAGATCTGTGTTAAGTAAACCAACAACTAATCAAGTCAATAGACTTTCTATCACCATGTCATAGAAACAGACATAAGAGAAAAATACATTCTCAATGTACTGACATTTCAGTCTTCAGGCTATTCCAGGAACACACACAGACACTTAACACATTACAAACACTAAAGTCATTCACACCTGTATATGTAGCCTGTTCTTTAAAGAAAAAACTCCCCCCCCCCCCCCCCCCGTCACACCGAAGGAACATTTCTCAGAAAAGGTTTCATGGTTGCACTATTGTGCTGGCCTGCACAGCAGCTGTGATTTGACTATGGTATTAAAGGCAGCAATATGAACTGAGATCTTTCATTAAGACCAGGCCGATAACATTGTCCATCTCTGCACTACTTACCTTTCATTTCCTGGAGTACCACAGCTTTGCTTCAATTTCAAGACATTGTTTTCAATAACAAGACTCTCCAATAAGAGTTGACCCATCTTTGCCTGCAATGTCGTAGTAAGAAGGGAAATTCTAACTGTGATAAGCTTCCAATAAGGTCTGAAATAACATTGTTTACAGGCACTACAACAACAGATTATGCTCATTATACCCAAATAATGGGAGTTTGAGAGCCTGAGAGGGATCTGGATGACACATCAATGTCACCAGGACTGGAGAGAGAGAGTTGCAGAAGAGAGGTGGAAACAAAGGAAAGAGAAAGGGGAAGAGATAGAGGTGACTTTATTGTGTGATGGTGACTTCATTGTGTGGCCAAATCAGCTGTTTCAGCACCTTGCGCCTCTCACCACACACCTCCTCAGCTCGGACACGGCCTGAGAAAGCCAGGGTGATGAGAGAAAGGACAGGCCTGTTGGTAGTAGGCTAAACCACTGGGTTTATGCTAAACATTCCATTCAGGAGACAGGGAGGCTGTGATATAGTGAACCCTGGCAAAGCACTGATCCTTCATTGTTATGATCTTTATTTGTATCTTATGTCAAGCCAACAGCCCTGACAGAGCAATCTGGTGAAATGCAGACTGGAAGGCTATTTTGTGTTCTACTGTGGGCATACATAGCGTGATGAGAGCCACAGAGAGAGATCAAATAAATCCATGGTTACCACACACTGCTGACCGGCTGGGTGCTATGCGCTGGGGCTCTAACTGGGTACTGGGCACAGGACAGACATTAGGGATGTGCATGATGAACATTCCCGAGGAGTCTGAACACATTCTGCTCCCCAGCATTGAGCCACTGGTAGAGGGGCCTCCTGTTAACAGTGGATTGGGATTGCAGAGTAAAGAACTTAACCATTCAGACAATGAGCAGAAAGAAGGTCTCTCACTCTATAATCATTCATGACATTTGAGAATCCCTATCTTTCTAACTATAGGCTACAAGCGCAAGGGTGCATATGAGGAAAGACGGCTTGATTTCTGAAAGTGAGCGGCTGAAATCAATCGAACTCCAAGGCTATGATTCAAGTCGGAAAAAATAAGCTCTTCGATTTTGGAGAATAAACATTGGCAAACGAAGGTTGCATGGTGACGAAATAACAGAGTTGGAGGAAGATAAACAAATGAGTGTACTGAGTAAGACATGAGAGGAGGAGGGTGGAGGGGACAGACTGGTGTGTGGGCACTAGAACAGCCAACCCCCTACACATACTGTATGTCCATTTTACTGACCACAAACACCTCTGCTCTTAGTGAGTGAAGAGTGACAGCAGACTGATACACTGCATGATATCAGAGAGATAAATGGAATGAGACTGAACATGAGGCTAAAAAGAAAGAAGAAAAGCTAGAAATCCAGCAGTAGCTCGTGGAGAGGCGGGGATTACATCATATCCTGACTACATTACTGGGGAAGAGAATCCATCCAGCAGTGATGAAATATGTGTGGAAATCGAGGCACTCTATGACAGAGATGGTATGAGTATTAGAGATGAACTGATGAGCTGAAACTAACCCCAAACACACTGACAGAACACAGGATACAGAGATTGGCCTGGTGGAGTTTATCACAACCAGTACCTTCTTGACCTCAGATCAAAACACAGTAGGTCCAAACATTCCAGTTCCATGATGTAGAGCCAAGCCACGTGAGGTGAAGGACGGAAAATAACTTGCGCTTGGGCGATTCTGTTGCATCACCTGGCTGTTGACAACTGTGACGGGTGACAAAGAGCTTGATGCTGGATCAAGCCTGAGATCTGGAGGTCTAACCACTGTTTGGAGATCCTATCTGGATCTGTGGCTGGTGCCGCTGTAGACTAGTTAGCTCCCCCCAGCTCTACTGTGGTTAGGTCAAACATTGGGGCATTAAACATGAGGGTGAGTGAACCTGCCACACAGAGGGGGACAGGTGAAAATTGCTAGGAGTTATTGAAGAATTTGCAACACATACTGTTGCTATCAGTAATGTCAACTGAAAGAAGAGTAAATTGGGGTTTATCTTTCCTCTTGCAAATTCATTCAGTGGATATTCTTCTAGAGGGAATTGCTTAATTTTTTAAGAGAAATACAGAACACTTAATTCCAAATCAGAGACTGTTCATTCAACATGCTTTTTGGTTCATCTTCATTTTTGTGTATGTAAAGTTATAAAGATGAATCAACATTCACTTTGCTGGAATGTGTTCCGGGACCATTTTACACAATCCTGGGAGAAATGGTGGAAAAACGTACTCAATTGTCATACTTGAGTAAAAGTAAAGATACCTTAATAGAAAATTAGGCAAGTAAAAGTGAAAGTCACTCAGTAAAATGCTACTGCAGTAAGTCTAAAAGTATTTGGTTTTAAATATACTTAAGTAGCAAAAGTAAATGGAATCGCTAAAATGTACTTAAGTATCAAAAGTAAAAGTTTAAATAATTTCAACTTCCTTATATTAAGCAAACCAGACGGCAGTTTTTTTCCCCCTTTCATTTACAGATAGCCAAGGGCACACTCCAACACTCAAATAATTTATAAACGAAGCATTTGTGTTTAGTGAGTGACAGATCAGAGGCAGTAGAGATGACCAGGGTTGTTCTCTTGATAAGTGTGTGAATTGGACCATTTTCCTGTCAAAATGTAAGGACTACTTTTGTGTGTCAGGGAAAATGTTTGGAGTAAAAAATACATTATTTTCTTTAGAAATGTAGAAGTAAAAGTTGCCCAAAATATAAATAGTAAAGTAAAGTACAGATACCCCAAAAAAACGACTTAAGTAGTACTTTCAAGTATTTTTTACTTAAGTACTTTACACCACTGCCTGGGAGCATGTGACATGGGCCATTTCACAGTTTTCCATTACAAAACAATTTCACGGTTGAAACTCAATGTACTCTGGATTTCCCAGAATTCCATTAATCTTTGATTCAGGCTAATCCATTTAGCTCATCTTTGTTTCAAGTAGGGCAGAGTGTAGGCTTGGAAAATAAGTACAATAGCACACTTTATAAGGCATTTAGTCCTAAAAAAAAACCTCTACAACTCAGTTCAACTTGTCTTTGCACTTCATAACGTAGAAAAGCAATAAACAAGATGTAAATCTTAGCAAAGCACAAAAAGGAAAGTGTAGATTTAGATAAGATCCTCTCTCCTCATAAACAAAAGTAAAACGGGCCCAGCCGGGAATCAGATTTCCTTGTATTCTCCACCCCCCCTTCTTTCCTCTGCACCGAGCCAGTGTGTCTGGCTTCCCTCTCCCTCTCTCCCCCTCCTCCGCTTTCCAGAGCCCAGGAACGACAGAGGCTTAGAGAGCTCATCTTCTCCCTCTCTCGACCTTCTCACCTCCCTGCCCAGCACAACCAGCTCCTCTACACTGTCCTCTCCTTTCTTTCTCTGACCATCTTTGTCTTTCTCTGAGAATCAATCCCAAAACAAAAATCGCAATACCCCATGCCAACCCCCCTACAGCAGTTCCTCAAATTCTTACCTTCCAAGTAGCAGCTGGAGGAGGACGAGAGGCCTTTCTTAGATTTACACCCCACCAATTTCAGGCAAATCTCCAACATTTTCATTTGCTTTCTTTCGCTTCCACTTTAAAAATCCTGTTAGTTTGTCGGCCCAGTGTCCCTTCGGTTACCTTTCGACGGCAGATCAACAGAAAAAGTTTGAATTTTTTTGTGGTCGGTCATGAAAAGACAAAGAACATGAACAAAGAACAAGAATAAAAAGGTTAAGGAACAAGGGATTCTGCTTTTCTCCTCCGAATCTTTGGCTGTTATTACCCTTTTCTCTCCTCTCTTTCACCAAACAGAAAAGCGAACTCTGTGCTGCCAGCAAAGTCTACAAACTTTCTAGTCCAAGCGGCTCCATCTTTTTTTCTCTCTGTTTTTGGTTAGCTCCTCTCCGGAGGAGGCAGAAACGACCCAAAAGTGTCCGAAAGCGTGCTGGACATGCGGATGTGTCAGTTGAGTGGGCAGTAGGGCAGTCCGGATGGTGCCATTCCCGCTCCTGTCCCCTGTGTGTGCGTGTGTGTGTGTCCGTTAGCAGGAGAAGCACAGGGACTCACTCGTGCTACAGGCTGCCAACAAAGGGCCTCTTTCAGGATCTGCCTGCTGCACTGAATGACATCAGCTGGTTGGGCCCTCCCACCTCCCCCAACACACACTCAAGAAAGTGAGAGAGAGAACCACTATACACACACACCAAGAAGAACACAAACAGAAACATGCCAGTGTGCCAAAAACACATTCAAAAAGACAGATGAAACCTCTGTTGACAACCAAACTTGAAGTTAAAACTGAAAAGTCCATTCTGAAAAGTTTCTCTTTGTCCTTCTGTTTGAGAGTCACAAGACACTTTTTCTAAAGCCCCTCCTCCAGGACTTCAAACCCCACCCTCACTTCTCCCCCCCCCCTTCTCTTGCTCGGTTCTAAAATGTTTACAGGTTAGAGAGTGGGGTCTGGAAAATGGCTGGCTTTTTAAAGGCACAATAGTTGGAGCTTGGAGTAGAGAGCTATTACACAGTCAGATAACAGAGAAAAGCCCTCCCTTAACTTTTAAACTACTCAAATAAGGTTGAATTGCCCCGGGCTGTGTCAACTGGAGGTGAACTGTGATAACTGTGAAATCTAATATGTCTCAACTGATAAAATAAAGACATTCATCTAAAAGAAACATGCAGGGCCATGTGCTTCTAGGGAGAGAATGTTTGGCTGTTTCTGTGAGGAACAAAGAATCTCTGGCAGAAGTCAGGCACTCTTGCGACATGCCTTTCTCAGCTGTCTTTAGAGTGGCCATACATGTGTTGCGTCATACTTTAGCATCTTATGCCTTGGCAATGTTATCAACAAGAGTCACTTGAATGAATAGGCAATTACAGGCACAACCATGCAGTTGCTCCAAAACCAGAACATTGACACAATAAAAGGTGCAGAGGTAATTGTGGGTAAATTAAGTGTTACCACTATAGACGGAAGGCAATACTCAATATAGTCATAGACATTTACATTACATTTAAGTCATTTAGCAGACGCTCTTTTCCAGAGCGACTTACAAATTGGTGCATTCACCTTATGACATCCAGTGGAACAGTAGTGCAACTAAATCTTTTAAGGGGGGGGGGGGGGGGATTACTTTCTCCTATCCTAGGTATTCCTAGACGGATAGACTTGTGACTTCATTCGAGACCAGTATCCCTCAAAACAGCAGGTTATTCACTTCCCTTTATGCAGATGCTGTGTGTGTGTGTGTGTGTGTGTGTGTGTGTCTTACCTCTGCAGAGATCAGAGGCACACTTCAGCGGGTGACTCCAGACTGGCTGGAACCTTAGATGTGTCACTCCACAGCCCAGAAGCACACTGATAAAAGGACTGAATCAAGGCCAGGAGCCTGTTGCTATTGTTATGCCAGTCAATGAGGTTGTTATGCCAGTCAATGAGGTTGTTATGCCAGTCTATGAGGTTGTTATGCCAGTCAATGAGGTTGTTATGCCAGTCTATGAGGTTGTTATGCCAGTCTATGAGGTTGTTATGCCAGTCAATGAGGTTGTTATGCCAGTCTATGAGGTTGTTATGCCAGTCTATGAGGTTGTTATCCCAGTCTATGAGGTTGTTATGCCAGTCAATGAGGTTGTTATGCCAGTCAATGAGGTTGTTATGCCAGTCTATGAGGTTGTTATGCCAGTCTATGAGGTTGTTATGCCAGTCAATGAGGTTGTTATGCCAGTCTATGAGGTTGTTATGCCAGTCTATGAGGTTGTTATGCCAGTCTATGAGGTTGTTATGCCAGTCAATGAGGTTGTTATGCCAGTCTATGAGGTTGTTATGCCAGTCTATGAGGTTGTTATGCCAGTCAATGAGGTTGTTATGCCAGTCTATGAGGTTGTTATGCCAGTCTATGAGGTTGTTATGCCAGTCTATGAGGTTGTTATGCCAGTCTATGAGGTTGTTATGCCAGTCTATGAGGTTGTTATGCCAGTCTATGAGGTTGTTATGCCAGTCTATGAGGTTGTTATGCCAGTCTATGAGGTTGTTATGCCAGTCAATGAGGTTGTTATGCCAGTCTATGAGGTTGTTATGCCAGTCTATGAGGTTGTTATGCCAGTCAATGAGGTTGTTATGCCAGTCTATGAGGTTGTTATGCCAGTCTATGAGGTTGTTATGCCAGTCAATGAGGTTGTTATGCCAGTCTATGAGGTTGTTATGCCAGTCTATGAGGTTGTTATGCCAGTCTATGAGGTTGTTATGCCAGTCAATGAGGTTGTTATGCCAGTCTATGAGGTGTGAGTGCAGCAGTCTTGAAGGTGGTAATATGCCACCAAGAAGACAATAGGATTCTCCTAATGAGAGAGAAATATTCACAACTTTTTTGGTTTACTGACAAAATAGTCTAACATTCTATGCGATCCTCAAATCGGATGGAAATCCATACTTCAAACTCTTGGATATTAAGGCTACCCAATGGACTGTGGGATCCAAAAGGGTCATGGGTTTGAACTGGGCATCTTTTTCATTCAAGTTACTGTATCTTAACTGTGTGACTAATGTCGGGCGTGGGGGGGGGTGACATGTAGGCATTCTGACACATGGCGTTGCACTAAGTGATGACCTAAGTGCCCAGAGCATCCAGTCACATGCCAACATCATCTCAGCCTGGCATGGCAAACATGTGCGTTCCTCTCACCCACACAGTGCCTGCACAATAATCAAAGAGAAACGTACCCGCATCCTCCATCGCCCCACAACCCCATTAACTCACCACAGTCACTGAGCAGAGAGGGAAGAGGAGAGATGGAGGCGAGGCTGTAAAAAAGAGAGGGGGAAAAAGGTTGCAGATGGAGAAACATGAAGCACATTGTTTGGCGATGAGCTCATAGGAGAATCACTCCATTGCGTTTTATATAATCCGGCTCTCTCAGTATGTTAACAGTTAGCTGACGTACACAGGATGGTTTTCGGTCCTTTTCCTATTTTGCCCTGTTCTTTGTTCCCTTTTTCGAACCCCTCCAGCACAGGAGAGTTGGGGACTAAACTAAACAAAGCAGCAATGTGAAACACCATTTTAGTGTTGACAGCAAACCTTACAGAGCGGTAATTACGTGGGACAAGGAAAATATTCAGACAATGTTCAGGTAGTAACCTGAATATGGATATTCATGCTGAAAATGTACTAATATAACGCAAGCCCCTCTAGTGTAGGTCACAAAGGAATGCATCTAAAGATCATTAGAAGCAAAATTGGTAATGATAGCTGCTGTGACCATTGACTAATATGGATGATTTCCGGTTGAAAGGGAAATGAAAACGAGTAAAAGACCAACAGATGGGTAGTAGAGTGGTATTAGCTGCTCTGGGATTCATCATGTTGCTGTGGACTGGATGAATTGAAGAGAAGTAACCATAGGCTTCCAACAAAACATATACACTGGTATGGCCCCAGGGGTCTGTCTGTCTTATCCTCATTACTGCTTTCTGCCAAATGGGGCTAAGAGCGAGGACGTCAGTCAGTTCTCTTACAAAGTCGTCTCAGCGTCTCTCTGAGACACAAGGTAAGTAACCTACGCTGATCATTAAACACAGACATTGTATAACAATGTAAGAAATGTCAGCCATGCAGAACTTGGCACTCGTCCTGCCCATCTTCGTGAGGCAACGTAAAGTATTGGACCCAGAATTCAAATGAATGAAATGGAAAGAGACAGGTGCCCTGCTGTAAGTTAATATAAGCATTAGAAGTGTTTCTACACCATAATAGAAAGGCTCCTCATTCCATCGCTGCGTCTAACCAGCCTAGCGCCACCAGTGATACTCGTCCAGCCTCCCTCTTGCTAAGACAGACCGTGAGGAACCAGGCGCGCGGGTGTGTGTGTGTGTGTTGACTCAGGGCCACTAGAGAATGCAGCCTGGGTGTCTCGGCCTCGCAGGCCTGGAGATGAGAAGGGTTTTGAGTTCCACATATCCCCCATCGGCATGGCACAGCTGGGGTGGGAGATGGGCCATTTATGGTGGGGCCCGGAGGGTAAGGTTTTGGGTAGGGTAGCGTTTAAGACGACCGGGTGACAAATCAATGGTGTGTGTGTTTGTGTGCGTCTCTGCACACATGCACATACAGTGCATTCAGAAAGTATTCAGACCCCTTGGCTTTTTCCACATTTTGTTACTTTACAGCCTTATTCTAAAATGAACTCTATTGTCTGCCATATTTTGGCAAATATGCTCTGACATGCACTGTGGGACTTTATATAGACAGGTGTGTGCCTTTCCAAATCATGTCCAATCAATTGAATTTACCACCGGTGGACTCCAATCGAGTTGTAGAAACATCTCAAGGATAATCAATGGAAACAGGATGCACCGGAGCAAAATTTCAAGTCTCATAGCAAAGGAGCTGAATACTTAGGTAAAGAAGTTACTTCAGTTTTATATTTTTAATAAATTAGCAAAAAGTCCCAAAAAACAGCTTTTGCTTTGTCATTATGGAGTATTGTGTGTAACAGGCTGTAACGTAACCTACTCATTCAAGGGTTTTCTTTATTTTTACTATTTTCTACATTGTAATATAATAGTAAAGACATCAAAAATATGAAATTACGCATATGGAATCATGCAGTAAGCAAAAAAAGTGTTTAAATAAATTCTTCAAAGTAGCCACACTTTGCCTTAAACTCTGCACACTCTTGGCATTCTCTCAACCAGCTTCACCTGGAATGCTTTTCCAACATTCTTGAAGGAGTTCCCACATATGCTGAGCACTTGCTAGCTGCTTTTCCTTCACTCTGCATTCCGACTCATCCCAAACCCTCTCAATTTGGGTGAGGTCGGGGGATTGTGGAGGCCAGGTCATCTGATGCAGCACTCCATCACTCTCCCTCTTGGTCAAACAGCCAGGAGGTGTGTTTTGGGTCACTGTTCTGTCGACAAATAAAATGGTAGTCACCACAAAGTGCAAACCAGATGGGATGGTGGGTCGCTGCAGAATGCTGTGGTAGCCATGCTGGTTAAGTGTGCCTTGAATTCTAAATAGATCACTGATAGTGTTACCAGCAAAGCACCCCACACCATCACACCTCCTCCTCCATGCTTCATGGTGGGAACCACACATGCAGAGATCATCCGTTCACCTACTCTGCGTCTCACAAAGACAAGGCAGTTGGAACCAAAAATATCAAATTTGGACTCGGTCTAATGTCCATTGATCATGTTTCTTAGCCCAAGCAAATCTCTTCTTCTTATTGGTGTCCTTTAGTAGTGGTTTCTTTGCAGCAATTCGACCACAAAGGACTGATTCGTGCAGTCTCCTCTAAACAGTTGATGCTGAGACGTGTCTGTTGAACTCTGAAGCATTTATTTGGGCTGCAATTTCTGAGGCTGGTAACTCTAATGAACGTATCCTCTGCAGCAGAGGTAACTCTGGGTCTTCCTTTCCTGTGGCGGTCCTCATGAGAGCAAGTTTCATCAAAGCGCTTGATGGTTTCTGCAACTGCACTTGAAGAAACTTTGAAAGTTCTTGAAATGTTCCGCATTGACTGACCTTCATGTCTTTATAGTAATGATGGACTTTCGTTTCTCTTTGCTTATTTGAGCTGTTCTTGACATAATGTGGTCTTTTACCAAATATCTTCTGTTTACCACCCCTACCTTGTCACAACACAACTGATTGGCTCAAATGCATTCAGATGGAGAAAAAAATCCCACGAATGTACTTTAACAAGGCACACCTGTTAATTGAAATCCATTCCAGGTGACTACCTCATGAAGCTGCTTGAGATAATGCCAAGAGTGTGCAAAGCTGTAATCAAGGCAAAGGGTGGCTACTTTGAAGAATCTCAAATATATTTGTTTAACACTTTTTTGGTTACTACATGATTCCATATGTTTTATTTCATCATTTTGATGTACTCACTATTATATTACAATGGAGAAAAAAGTAAAAAAATAAAATAAAAACCCTTGAATGAGTAGGTGTGTACAAACTTTTGACTTGTACTGTATATACATTTACAAAAATATATACTGGGTATTTGAAATGATGCAGAAAATTACATTGATGGAAGGTACAATTTATCTGCAATATTAAAGCTGATCTACCCCCCCCCCCCCAAAAAAAAAATATATATATATTATGGAGTTTGGTCTTTGCTACTATAACAGCCTTCCATCTTCTTGGAAGGCTTTCCACTAGATGTTGCAACATTGTTGCAGGGACTTGCTTCCATTAAGCTAAAGAGCATTAGTGAGGCCTGGCTCACAGTCGGCTGTCAAAATTTCTCGAAAGTTGTTTAATGGGCTTGAGGTCAGGGCTCTATGAAGGCCAGTCAAGTTCTTCCTCGGCCGATTTTGACAAACCATTTTTGTATGGACCACGCTTTGTGCACAGGGGAAATGTCATGCTGAAACAGGAAAGGGCCTTCACCAAACTGGTGCCACAATGTTGGAAGCACAGAATCGTCATGAATTTCATTGTATGCTGTAGCGTTGAGATTTCCCTTCACTGGAACTAAGGGTCTTAGACCAAACCATGAAAAACAGCCCCAGACCATTATTCCTCCTCCACCAAACTTTAAAGTTGACACAATGCACTCAGGCAGATTGCATTCTCCTGGCATCCACCAAACCCAGATTAGTCTGTCGGACTGCCAGGTGGTGAAGCGTTATTCATCACTCCAGAGAACGCGTTTCCACTGCTCCAGAGTCTAATGGCGGCGAGCTTTACACTACTCCAGCCAACGCTTGGCATTGCACATGGTGATCTTAGGCTTGTGCGCGTGCGGCTGCTCGGCCATGGAAACCCATTTGGCGAACATTTATTGTGCTGACGTTGCTTCCAGAGGCTGAGCCGTTGCTGCACCTAGGCGTTTCCACTTCACAATAACAGCCCTTACAATTGACCGGGGCAGCTCAAGCAGAGCAGAAATTTGACAAACTGACTTACTGGAACGGCTGCAGCCTATAACAATGCCTTCAGTAAGTCCATTCTGCTGCCAATGTTTGTCTATGGAGATTGCACGACTGTGTGATCGATTTATTCACCTGTCAGCAATGGGTGTGGCTGAAATAGCTGAATCCACGAATTTGAAGGGGAGTTCACATACTTTTGTATATACAGTTCAAGTCAGAAGTTTACATACACCTTAGCCAAATACATTTAAACTCAGTTTTTCACAAATTCTGACATTTAATTCTAGTCAAAATTCTCTGTTTTAGGTCAGTTGGGATCACCACTTCATTTTAAGAATGTGAAATGTCAGAATAATAGTAGAGAGAATTATTTATTTCAGCTTTTATTTCTTTCATCACATCCCCAGTGGGTCAGAAGTTCACATACACTCAATTAGTATTTGGTAGCATTGCCTTTAAATTGTTTAACTTGGGTCAAATGTTTTGGGTAGCCTTCCACAATCTTCCCACAATAAGTTGGGAGCATTTTGGCCCAATCCACCTGACAGAGCTGGTGTAACTGAGTCGGGTTTGTAGGCCTCCTTGCTCGCACACGCTTTTTCAGTTCTGGCCACAATTTGATTTTGTGATGGCCACTCCAATACCTTGCCTTTGTCATCCTTAAGCCATTTTGCCACAACTTTGGAAGTGCACTTGGTGTCATTATCCATTTGGAAGACCCATTTGCGACCAAGCTTTAACTTCCTGACTGATGTCTTGAGATGTTGCTTCAAAACATCCACATAATGTTCTTTCCTCATGATGCCATGTATTTTGTGAAGTGCACCAGTCCCTCCTGCAGCAAAGCACCCCCACAACATGGTGTTCTTCGGCTTGCAAGCCTCCCCATTTTTTCTCCAAACATAACGATGGTTATTATGGCCAAACAGTTCTATTTTTGTTTCATCAGACCAGAGGACATTTCTTCAAAAAGTACAATCTTTGTCCACATGTGCAGTTGCAAACCGTAGTCTGGCTTTTTTATGGTGGTTTTGGAGCAGTGGCTTCTTCCTTGCTGAGTGGTCTTTCAGGTTATGTCGATATAGGACTTGTTTTACTGTGGATATAGATACTTTTGTACCCGTTTCCTCCAGCATCCTCACAAGGTCCTTTGCTGATGTTCTGGGATTGATTTGCACTTTTCGTATCAAAGTACATTAATCTCTAGGAGACAGAAAGCGTCCCCTTCCTGAACGCTATGAGGGCTGCGTGGTCCCATGGTGTTTATACTTGCATACTATTGTTTGTACAGATGAACGTGGTACGTACAGGCGTTTGGAAATTGCTCCCAAGGTTGAATCAGACTTGTAGAGGTCTACAATTTTTTTTCTGAGGTCTTGGCTGATTTCTTTTGATTTTCCCATGATGTCAAGCTGAGTTTGAAATATATCCACAGGTACACCTCCAATTGACTCAAATTATGTCAATTAGCCTATCAGAAGCTTACATCATTACATCATTTTTTGGAATTTAGTGTGTATGTAAACTTCTGACCCACTGGAATAGTCAAACAGTGCAATATCTGTCAATTAGATGTCCTAATTGTTGGGAAAATGCACAAAGTAGATGTCCTAACTGACTTGTCAAAATTATAATTTGTTAACAAGAAATGTGTGGAGTGGTTGAAAAACAAGTTTTAATGACTCCAACCTAAGTGTATGTAAACTTCCAACTGTATATATTGTAGCACTGATGGCCCTTTTCTTCTGTCGTTGGGGAAACTATCAGGGGGTGCCATGGCGAGGAAGCAGCACCTGTGCTAATCTCCTCATTGCACGCTGGAATGCTAGAGGCCGAGACAGGGAATGCAGTTGAAATGTGTACACACACAGTACTAACAGGAGGAGCAGAGGGCAATGCAGTACACTTGTGTATACACAAACACAGGAATAGGCTTTAGGCTACACGTACAGACAGGCATATTCACAAACACACCACACATTCCATGTACAAATTCAAAGTCTGATGCACACACCCAAAAAGGCCTCTCTGATAGTCAGAGACAATGCCATAACTGAAATGTTCTGTCCATAATGTTCCTTTCCCACTGCAGGGAGTGGAGGCTAGTGTGACCCGGCCAAGTCTTATGGATCCCAAAAGCGTCACTTGTTTTTTTGAACGATGAATCATCTGCAGCAGAAAGAAATAGGGTGAAAAACAACATGGAGCAGGAGAGAGGGCTATCGGACAAATGAGGCCCACCAAGGAAAACAGCAACAGGAGAGAGATGTATGTGTAGGCTTATGCGTAGCATGTAAAGAAAATCAGTCATTTTCTACATTTAACAAAACTCATAATTTGACTCAGACAACTTGCAATGGAACAAAATGTGATATTCCATTGTATTATGAAGGTGCAGGACAGAAAAGCCCAAACAAAGAAAGGAGCTGAGTGGGTGTGCACGTGTGCGAAGCGGGTGGAGAGAGCGAGAGAGAGAGTAGTAGCTGGTGGAATCTTTCGCTCTGTGACAGAGCTGACCATACCTTGGTCTATCCCCCATTGGCGAGCATAGAAACCCTGTTAACGGTTATGAGGTCCATCTACATAAGAGAATACATGGTAGTGGCGGCAGACTCAGTTCAGTCTAAACGAGGCCACTTGTATACACTTAGCCCAGACGCAGTAAACAGGGAACATGCAGTAAATGCCTCGGCTCTTTTTTACAGACCATCGACCTTAATGAGACGTCCTACAGATGTTTCTAGGTCTGAGAGGGAAAGGGCCTGCCTGTCCAGAGAAGGGGGGGTAGAGAGCGAGTGGATATGAATCTATGCTAGGAGGCGGGGAGCTGCAGTCGAGGAGTTACTGGTTGGTTTTCTTTGTGTTTAAGTGGATCCAGATGCAGCCAGCGTAGCGGCCCCTCATATAGCTCGCTGCTGGGATATATAGAAGGTTCCTTGAGTGCAAAGGACAGGACAGCTCATGTCGACTAGCCTGGACTGGGATCCTTTGTTTTGAGATTGTTTGCATTATCATATGTATGACGTTTATTGCTCTGTAATACAGTATTATAAACATATGTATTCCAAATCTACTTAGGTTGCCTATAATAGAATATAAAAAGCAGTGCTGAATTACTAGACACTACTCATTTAATAGATTAATTGAATCTCTAGAACAGTGTTTCCCAACTCCGATCCTCGAGTACCCACAGCGGCACACATTTCTGTTGAAGCCCCGAACAAACATACCCGATTCAACTAATTGACGGCTTGATGATTAGTTAACAAGTTGAATCAGGTGTGCTTGTTGGGGCACTCGAGTAGCGGAGCAGGGAAACACCGCTCTAGACCAAGAGAAATCAGCTACGGTATCAAAATAATGCTATATTACAAACATCATTCTCAAAATGTTCACAAATTAGCTTAAACGTAAGAATTCTGGAAGCAATGAGCAAAATGGACTTTTGTGGACACAGCATTCGGTTAGGGGACGGATGACTGGACAGAATTTTTTTTCACAAGATGGAATTCACATCATAGGTAACAGGTTGTCCACAGAGGAAACAACAGCTGCGCTGCTAGCCTAGGCCTGACCTGGCTGGGGCCGAGGGGGCTTTGCCAGTCAGAGCAGTGGGGAGGCAGGATGGCAGGGAAAGAGAGCTCCCAGAGTGCATTCTTGCCCTGACTTGGAGCGTGTGTCTGCTCCGAAAATTTGGAGCACCAGGGGGAGGAGCACCAAGAGGACGATGGGATGGGGGGTGAGGAGGAGACGAGAGTATAGGGTAGTGTTCCCCAAGAGGTGCACGTTTTCTTTTTTGCCCTAACACTACACAGCTGATTCAAATTATCGAAGCTAGATGATTAGTTGAATATTTGAGTTAGCCGTATAATGCTAGAGCAAAAAAACTAAATATGCAGCCCTTTTGGTCCAGGGGACAGAGTTTGGGAAACCCTGGTATAGGGAGCCAGGGATTCGGAGTGGGATCCTGTCACTTTAAATCCCCTCTCCCTCTCTCTGTGCTCAGGCTGACTCAGATGGGCTGATGAGTGTTTTTTTTTGCTCAGGGTTCTGTTGTTGTTTTAACAGCCCTCCAGAGGGCCCGCTGCTGCCCCGCCGGTTAGCACAGCGATGATGAAACACACTCCTCAGAGCACATTTCACGAGAGGCTTAAACAAACTCCTCGACCCCAGAGCCAGGCTGCTGGTGAGGTGCCCGCCCCCCTGCTCTCCCCACTCACCCGGCCCGACTACGCCAGATAGGAGTCATACAGAGGAGGAACAGAAGAAGAAAATTATGCCAAATAAGATGAAGTCTGGAGAGATGAGACCGTATTAACACAGTTATAATGTCAAGTTCATAATGGAACATCAACATACATGCATACCTGAAGTTGTATAGCCTACAGGGAGTTGGAATAAGGTGAGAACAGTACTACTACCTGAAATAAAAACTTAAAAGTACAAGCCATTGACCTGGGCTAAATTGTGGGAATCTGAACAATTATCAACCAGGGTTTCTAATAATGACAAACACTTAGGCCTACATGCCCCTAGGATGAAAGTTACTGATAATTCAGAAATGCCCTGAGGCTGCTGAGGGGAAGACGACTCATAATATTGTCTGGAAAGGTGCAAATGGAATGGCATCAAGCACATTGAAACCATGTCTTTGGTGTATTTGATACCATTCCACCGATTCCGTTCCAGCCATTACCACGAGCCCGTATTTCCCAATTAAGGTGCCACCAACCTCATGTGGTAAAGTCCCATCTGCACGACAACCTGCATAGGGTAACAATAGTGCCCCAGAGGATGATCATAGTAAGTGTATGCACTACAGAATGTATGTACAATGTACTCTATTTAATAACATTTACATTTAAGTCATTTAGCAGACGCTCTTATCCAGAGCGACTTACAAATTAACTCTAACTCATTCGATTTCCGCCTACAATTCTTATTTCACTATCATGGCCTTCAGTCATCTCATTCACACCTAATCGTTGCCTCTATCATAGCCATCACATCATTGGTCATGAACCCATCCTTCAAACCTTCTTCTGCGACCGGGACCAATGGTACACTTGATGGTATTTGAGCAACAAAACTATGCCTATAATTGCTATGAAACGGGAGCAGGAGAGACGAAGCAAGGAACAGAGAAGGGCGCATGAGCAAAAGACAGAAAAAGAGCACGCAAGCAAACGGAGGAGTGAGAAAGAGAGAGGAGGGGGGCTGCACCAGTTATTTGAAAGAGGAATGCACAATAGGTCACATTCCTAACTTCACTGCTGTGGCTTGCCCTACGTTCAACTCAACTATCTTTCTCTCTGCAATAGGCAATATTACTCAAGCTGCCTCTGGAGCAACATCCTTCACACTGGGCCAATGAAGAAAATGAAAGGAGGGTAATACTGGCTAATGCCCCAGATGTCAAAACATCTCATTGTGAATGGAGAACTCCAACACAGAAAGCCAGAAGAGAGTTGAGGCAAAACTAAGCATCAGTGTTCTTTCATTACCTTCAAGCTAGATTTCATGTAGGCTAATGGTGTATGAACCCTGGGGCCTTGAGCTCTAACTATACTGAACAAAAATATAAACGCAACATGTGAAATGTTGGTCCCATGTTTCATGAGCTGAAATAAAAGATCCCAGAAATGTTCCACGTGAACAAAAAGCTTGTTATTCGCAGATTTGTTTACATCCCTGTTAGTGAGCATTTCTCCTTTGCCAAGATAATCCATGCCACCTGATAGGTGTGGCATATCAACAGCATGATCATTACAGAACACAATGCCACAAATGTCTCAAGTTTTGATGGAGCATGCAACTGGCATGATGACTAAAGGAATATCCACCAGAGCTACTGCCAGTGAATTGAATGTTCATTTCACTACCTTAAGCCACCTCTCCAACGTCGTTTTATAGAATTTGGCAGTATGACCAACGGGCCTCACAACCGCAGACCATGTGTAACCACGCCAGACCTCCAGATCCGGCTTCTTCACCTGTGGGGTCGTCTGAAACCAGCCACCCGGACAGCTGATGAAACTGACGAGAATTTCTGTCTATAATTAAGCTATTTATGTGGGGAAAATGTATTCTGATTGGCTGGGCCTGGCACCCCAGTGGGTGGGCCTGACTCCCAAGTGGGTAAACCACCCATGGCTGTGCTCCTGCCCAGTAATATGAAATCCATAGATTAGGGCCTAATGAATTTATATCAATTGACTGATTAACTTATATGAACTGTAACTCAATAAAATTGTTGAAATTGTTGTATGTTGCGTTAATATTTTTGTTCAGTATATATGGACTGGGCAAGTGTGAAGAGAGAGACTGCATTACTTGTGACAACATTTGTTTCAAAACATTTTGTTGTACAACATTTTTACTCAAATGTTATGGAGGAAAGACACCTAGGAAAAGAGTCCATAAGTGTTGGGACACCCAGCCTGCTGTGAACAGCCATCCTAGAGGTGTCAAGCTGACCTAAAGAGAAAATTCCTCCTCTGGCTACACACAGACACCTGCTTTAGCTAGCCATCAGCTGGCCTGGGACTAAAAGAGTGTTGCTGACAACTTTTTTCCCAGGTGGTCAAACCTTGATCAGAGGGAAAACACATTGACTCATCGAGGTATTTCCCAAGCAAGGGGGACAAAGGCTGTTACATAGAATTGACTGTGCCAAGTGTAAGGTGGCCCAAAAAGTCCTCCAAAACTAACAGATGACATGAGAAATATCAATATCTACTTACTGGTAAGTTCCACCAGTTAGCCTAAGTATTCTAGAACAGTCAAAATAGGCTATGCGTCAAAACGATCTGCCAGCATTAGTTGGTAGGGATGGGGCGGAAATCAATTCAGTAGAGCGGGGATAGGAAACTCAAATCAAATCAAATGTATTTGTCACATTCACATGGTTAGCAGATGTTAATGCGAGTGTAGCGAAATGCCTGTGCTTCTAGTTCCGACAATGCAGTAATAACCAACGAGTAATCTAACCTAACAATTTCACAACAACTACCTTATACACACAAGTGTAAAGGGATGAAGAATATGTACATAAAGATATGAATGAGTGGTGCTACAGAGCGGCATAGGCAAGATGCAGCTACTCACAGGTGCATCCCCCAACCACCACATTGAGAGAAAAACATTTTAGCAATCCCCCCCTTGACAGCGGAGATAAATGTTTTTAGATTTAGAGTTCATTTCGTACAATTCTAAACCTTTTGAAATGGGGCATAGAGAAAATGTTGCAGTTTTAATGCAAGTTCTCTGCAGTTCTACACATTTGGCCAGGTGCGGTTAGAAGATTGACATTTTATAACTAATTTCCTGCCATTCTAGACAATTTGCCATAGCATGGAGAGAAATGCTTGCAGTTTTTAATATATCTGAGTGAGACTGACTAACAAAATCAAAATGGGGGGCACCCCAGCCAATAATTCGAGCATGAATACTAAGTTTAGATAGCTGGTCACTAGACTAACTTACCAATCTAAACAAATTTAGCTGACATGGGCTAACTTAGTGACCATCAATGACTGACATAAGATAAAAACTGATGATGCACAAGCAAATGTTGAAATCGTACCTTGTGTATTGGACTATTAAAACTTGCAACAGTAAGTTGAGAACCTGACAGTTTCAAACAAATAAAATACTCTTTGGGTAATTTATGTTTAATTGATCTCAGGGCCTTCAAAGGAGAGTCTGTGGGGCACCAGTTGCCTATCCCTGCAGTAAAGTGTTGAAATATTATTTTTGACAATATTATATAAACTTTTCAAGATATAGAAAGTGTCACAGTATGATGCGCTCTGCAAAACTGTATTAACAGTAGACTAATGAAACAAAAAACCAAATCTGTGAAGGTAGGATGTCTCTGTCAACAAAGACTGGTGTGTGGTCTCTAATATTAACTTCTTATGGCTGGGGGGCAGTATTGAGTAGCTTGGATGAATAAGTTGCCCAAAGTAAACGGCCTGCTCCTCAGTCTCAGTTTCTAATATATGCATATCATTATTAGTATTTGATAGAAAACACTCTAAAGTTTCTAAAACTGTTTGAATGATGTCTATGAGTATAACAGAACTCATATGGCAGGCAAAATCCTGAGGAGAAATCAAAACAGGAAGTGAGAAATCTGAGCTTGGTATGTATTCACCACAGTTCCCAATGAAATCCCCTTGAGATATTAATGATGTTGCACTGCCTAGGGGCTCCACTAGATCTCAACCATCTATAGACATTTGAATGAGACTTCTACTGTGTTGTGGGACTGAATGAGAGCAGAATCTATCTGGTGACTGGCAGTCAGCCATTTTCTGATCACACGCATTCCCACTTGCGTTCCATTGCTCATCAAGACACAAAGGAATACTCCGGTTGGAACTTTATTGAAGCGAAATGTTAAAAACATCCTAATGATTGATTCTGTATTTAGTTTGAAATGTTTCTTCGACCTGTAATATAACTTTTTGAAGTTTTTGTCCGGCGTAACGCTGACCAGAATGAGCGTTTGGATATGTATACCAAACGCGCTAAGAAACGGAGGTATTTGGACATAAATAACAGACATTATCGAACAAAACAAACAATTATTGTGGACCTGCGATTCCTGGAGTGCTTTCTGATGAAGATCAAAGGTAAGGGAATATTTATCATGTAATTTCTTGATAATGTTGACGCCAACATGGCGGATATTGAGACTATTTCTTCTGAGCACCATCTCAGATTATTGCATGGTTTGCTTATTCCGTAAAGTTTTTTTTTAAATCAGACACAGTGGTTGCATTAAGGAGATGTATTTCTGTAATTCCATGTGTATAACTTGTATTATCATCTACATTTATGATGAGTATTTCTGTTGAATGATGTGGCTATGCAAAATCACTGGATGTTTTTGGAACTAGTGAATGTAACGCAGCAATGTAAATTGTGTAATAGTGAATGTAATAAGCCAATAAATATTAACTTTATCAAACAAAACATACATGTATGGTGTAACATGAAGTAGAGGTCGACGATTAATCGGAATGTTAATTAATTAGGGCCGATTTCAAGTTTTCATAACAATCGGAAATCGGTATTGTTGGGCACCGATTTGACAAAAAAAAATGTTATACCTTTATACTAGGCAAGTCAGTTAAGAACACATTCTTATTTTCAATGACGGCCTAGGAACGGTTGGTTAACTGCCTTGTTCAAGTGCATAACGACAGATTTTCACCTTGTCAGCTCGGGGGATCTAATCTTGCAGTTGTCCAACGCAATAACGACCTGCCTCTCTCTTGCTGCACTCCACAAGGAGACTGCCTATTATGCGAATGCAGTAAGCCAAGGTAAGTTACTAGCTAGCATTACACTTATCTTATAAAAAACAATCAATCATAATCACTAGTTAACTACACGTGGTTGATGATATTACTAGATATTATCTAGCGTGTCCTGCGTTGCATATAATCCGACTGAGCATACAAGTATCTAAGTATCTTTCTGAGCGGTGGTAGGCAGAAGCAGGCGCATTCATTCAAACAGCACTTTCGGGCGTTTTGCCAGCAGCTCTTCGCTGTGCGTCAAGCATTGCGCTGTTTATGACTTCAAGCCTATCAACTCCAGGGATGAGGCTGGTGTAACCGAAGTGAAATGGCTAGCTAGTTAGGCCATATACCACAAACCCCCAGGTGCCTTATCACTATTATGAACTGGTTACTAACATAATTAGAGCAGTAAAAATAAACATTTTGTCATACCCGCGGTATATGGTCTCATATACCGCAGCTGTCAGCCAAATCAGCATTCAGGGCTCAAACCACCCAGTTTATAATACCTCATGTATTGCTGTAGACGACGCTATATACAGTGCCTTGCGAAAGTATTCGGCCCCCTTGAACTTTGCGACCTTTTGCCACATTTCAGGCTTCAAACATAAAGATATAAAACTGTATTTTTTTGTGAAGAATCAACAACAAGTGGGACACAATCATGAAGTGGAACGACATTTATTGGATATTTCAAACTTTTTTAACAAATCAAAAACTGAAAAATTGGGCGTGCAAAATTATTCAGCCCCCTTAAGTTAATACTTTGTAGCACCACCTTTTGCTGCGATTACAGCTGTAAGTCGCTTGGGGTATGTCTCTATCAGTTTTGCACATCGAGAGACTGACATTTTTTCCCATTCCTCCTTGCAAAACAGCTCGAGCTCAGTGAGGTTGGATGGAGAGCATTTGTGAACAGCAGTTTTCAGTTCTTTCCACAGATTCTCGATTGGATTCAGGTCTGGACTTTGACTTGGCCATTCTAACCTGGATATGTTTATTTTTGAACCATTCCATTGTAGATTTTGCTTTATGTTTTGGATCATTGTCTTGTTGGAAGACAAATCTCCGTCCCAGTCTCAGGTCTTTTGTAGACTCCATCAGGTTTTCTTCCAGAATGGTCCTGTATTTGGCTCCATCCATCTTCCCATCAATTTTAACCATCTTCCCTGTCCCTGCTGAAGAAAAGCAGGCCCAAACCATGATGCTGCCACCACCATGTTTGACAGTGGGGATGGTGTGTTCAGGGTGTTGCTTTTACGCCAAACATAACGTTTTGCATTGTTGCCAAAAAGTTCAATTTAGGTTTCATCTGACCAGAGCACCTTCTTACACATGTTTGGTGTGTCTCCCAGGTGGCTTGTGGCAAACTTTAAACAACACTTTTTATGGATATCTTTAAGAAATGGCTTTCTTCTTGCCACTCTTCCATAAAGGCCAGATTTGTGCAATATACGACTGATTGTTGTCCTATGGACAGTCTCCCACCTCAGCTGTAGATCTCTGCAGTTCATCCAGAGTGATCATGGGCCTCTTGGCTGCATCTCTGATCAGTCTTCTCCTTGTATGAGCTGAAAGTTTAGAAGGACGGCCAGTTCTTGGTAGATTTGCAGTGGTCTGATACTCCTTCCATTTCAATATTATCGCTTCCACAGTGCTCCTTGGGATGTTTAAAGCTTGGGAAATCTTTTTGTATCCAAATCCGGCTTTAAACTTCTTCACAACAGTATCTCGGACCTGCCTGGTGTGTTCCTTGTTCTTCATGATGCTCTCTGCGCTTTTAACGGACCTCTGAGACTATCACAGTGCAGGTGCATTTATACGGAGACTTGATTACACACAGGTGGATTGTATTTATCATCATTAGTCATTTAGGTCAACATTGGATCATTCAGAGATCCTCACTGAACTTCTGGAGAGTTTGCTGCACTGAAAGTAAAGGGGCTGAATAATTTTGCACGCCCAATTTTTCAGTTTTTGATTTGTTAAAAAAGTTTGAAATATCCAATAAATGTCGTTCCACTTCATGATTGTGTCCCACTTGTTGTTGATTCTTCACAAAAAAATACAGTTTTATATCTTTATGTTTGAAACCTGAAATGTGGCAAAAGGTCGCAAAGTTCAAGGGGGCCGAATACTTTCGCAAGGCACTGTACCAAGAGAGTTTATCTACTTTTTGTACTGTCTATTTACCAACACAAATTGATGCTCTGCACTAAGACCGAACTCAACCAGCTGTATGAGAAAACAAGAGAAATCTCATCCAGAAGTGGTGCACCTAGTGGCCGGTGATTTTAATGCAGGAAACCTGAAATCCGTTTTTCTTCATTTCTACCAGGATGTTAAAAAAAGGACTTAAAGAAAAACACTGTAGATCAACTTTTCTCCAAACACAGAGACACAAACATGGATCTCCCCTCTTTCTCCATTGGGCTAATCTGACCATAACTCTATACTCCTGATTCCTGCTTACAAGAAAAAACTCAAACAGGATGTACTAGTGGCTCGCTCAATACAGAAGTGATCCGATGAAGCGAATGCTAAGCTACAGGACTGTTTCTCTTGCACAGACTGGAATATGTTCCGGGATTCATCCAATGGCATTGAGGAGTTCACCACATCAGTCACTGGCTTCATTAAGTGCCTTGACGACGTCCTCCCCACAGTAACAGTACGTACATATCCCAACCAGAAGCCATGGATTACAGGCAACATCCACACAGAGCTAAGGAGCTGACACTTTCAAGGAGTGGGACACTAATAAGGATGCATATAGGAAATCCACATACAACTGCCAACGAAATATCAAACGGTTAAAGGGTCAATACAGGACTAAGATTGAATCCTACTATACCAGCTCCGACGCTCGTCAGATGTGGCAGGCCTTGCAAACTATCACTGATTACAAAAGGGAAACCCAGTCGAGAGATGCCCTGTGACGCAAGCCTACCAGCTAAATTAATTATATGCTCGCTTCGACGCAAGCAACACTGAACCACACATGAGAGCACCAGCTGTTTCAGATGACTGTGATCACACTCTCCATAGCCGATGTGAGTAAGACTTTTCAACAGGTTAACATTCACAAGGCCGCAGGGCCAGATGGATTACCAGGATGCATACTCAAGTGCATGCGCTGACCAGCTGGCAAGTGTCTTCACTGGCAACATCTCCCTAACCCAGTCTGTAATATGTACATGTTTCCAGCAGACCACCATAATCGGCAGGGTAGCCTAGTGGTTAGAGCGTTGGACTAGTAACCGGAAGGTTGCGAGTTCAAACCCCCGAGCTGACAAGGTACAAATCTGTCGTTCTGCCCCTGAACAGGCAGTTAACCCACTGTTCCTAGGCCGTCATTGAAAATAAGAATTTGTTCTTAACTGACTTGCCTGGTTAAATAAAGGTAAAATTTAAAAATTTAAAAAATCCCTGTGCCCAAGAACACAAAGGTAACCTGTCCATTTGCTCTCAAGCTTGTCATCTCAGATTTTCAAAATATGCTTTTGAACCATAGCTAAACAAGCATTTGTGTAACAGTATTAGTATTAGCCTAGCATAGGATTATGCCTCTATTTCAGCATGCAACAATTTCCACAAAAACCAGAAAAGAATTCAAATAAAATCATTTACCTTTGAAGAACTTCAGATGTTTTCAATGAGGAGACTCTGTTAGATAGCAAATGTTCCGTTTTTACAAAAAATATTATTTGTGTCGACTAATCGCTCCGTTTTGTTCATCACGTTTGGGTAAGGAAAAAATAATAATAATAAGTCATTAAAACGCAAACTTTTTTCCAAATTAACTCCATAATATCGACAGAAACATGGCAAACCGATGTTTAGAATCAATCCTCAAGGTGTTTTTCACATATCTATCGATGATAAAATCCATCGTGGCAGTTTACTTTCTCTTCTGAAGAAATGGAACGCGCATGGACCTACAGATTACGCACACAGGACACCGGGCGGGACACCAGGTAAATGTAGTCTCTTATGGTCAATCTTCCAATGATATGCCTACAAACACGTCACAATGCTGCAGACACCTCGGGGAATAGACAGAAAGCGCGGGCTCATTCCTGGCGCATTCACAGCCATATAAGGAGACATTGGAACACAGCGCCTTCAGAATCTGGGGCATTTCCTGTATGAAACTTAATCTTGGTTTCGCCTGTTGCATTAGTTCTGGGGCACTCACAGATAATATCTTTGCAGTTTTGGAGACGTCAGAGTTTTGTCTTTCCAAGGCTGTCAATTCCATGCATAGTCGAGCATCTTTTCGTGACAAAATATTGCGCTTAAAACGGGCACGTCTTTTTATCCAATAATGACACAGCGCCCCCATAGGTTGAAGAGGTTAATAACTGGATAACAAGTCACTTTAAACAATGCCACTTTAAACAATGCCACCTTAAATAATGTTTACATATCCTACGTTACTCATTTATGTATATACTGTATTTTATACCATCTACTGCACCTTCCCTATGCCGCTCGGCCATTACTCATACATATATTTACAGGTGAAGTCGTAAGTTTACATACACCTTAGCCAAATACATTTAAACTCAGTTTTTCACAATTCCTGACATTTATACAAGTAAAAATTCCCTGTCTTAGGTCTTTCATCACATCCCCAGTGGGTCAGAAGTTCACATACACTCAATTACTATTTGGTAGCATTGCCTTTACATTGTTTAACTTGGGTCAAACATTTTGGGTAGCCTCCCACAATCTTCCCACAATAAATTGGGTGAATTTTGGCCCATTCCTCCTGACAGAGCTGGTTTAACTGAGTCAGGTTTGTAGACCAGGCAGTCGTCAGACAGTCGTGAGATGCGTTTGAGAAATCAAAGCGAGCCTAGCCACGTGTGCACATTTGTTGATATTCATTGCTCATTCATTGCTCATTTGACTGGATTCCCAAAGCCTGAAGCGTCGGCCTTCCCGCCCGCTCCAATTTCGCTCACTTCACGAGCTCAGGGCATGCCCGTCCCAGCATGCATTTGTAGTCTACTTGTGTACGGCTATATCCCCTTGATTTTGCTACTGTCATGGAGTTCGCTAAATATTTTCAGAAAGAAACTGATAAACACAGGTGAAAATTAAATGTGAATTACAAAGATGAGGACCAAGAGGGAGTGCAGTGATATAATGTTCACAGCTGAAGAATCATTGTGGAATCTGAAAAGACATATCCTGAAAGCATGATGGTGTACTTTACTACGTGCACATGCTAAAAGAAAGGAACGAGGTGGGTAGCTAATTAAGTGTGTCATTGTAGCAAAGTAAATATACAATATGCCATAATTGATTTTGGCTTAATAGGCCTGGCATTTCCCAACTTTGAAGGAGCTTTCCGTTTTGATTGGGTTATTTTTTCTAAAAACCTTTATGCCTACCTAAATATAAAAATTAGTTCCGCAAGCACGGAGACTATCTTCTCCACCGCTGGCCTGCTCTCCAGGCACCACTAGATGAGCCTGAAGCCACAAACACAAACTGGTGTTTCTTAAAATCAATTCAAAAGGCACAGTAGACCGAGCCTAATAAAGCATTTTTTGTTGAATTTCTATATAATTCTAAGTAAGCCACAGCCTACACGCCCAATTTATAGACTACAATGATTTTAAAAAACAAAATGTTGTTTAAATGCTGTGCGTTTAATGTCCCCGACTCCCTACCAGCCTAGTGTTGCATTGGCAAATGCTTCGCGAATGCTATAGCCTTGAAATAATATAGCCTAAATAACACATTTTTGTTGCTTCCTAGACTCCCTGTCTGGCTCCTGACTTATTTAGAATGTTTATAAGCGGTTTAATATGACATGTAGCCCATTTAAAGTTATGAGCGCTTCTTCCAGTCACCTTTTCATGCTTATTAGACTTTTCATTCGAATAATATGGTTTGGTTTCAATATTTCAAAACCAAATGGTAAGTCCAGGTAGTCACAAGAGTAGATGGGTGTTGGTTAAATTGTGATTTTAATGAATGGAATAAATTTGGAGCAGCAGTTTTTTTCCTGTGAGGGAGGAGTGTTTTTTAGTGGAGCGGATGGAAAGGAAGCTCAACTCCGCTCACATACTCTGCTAGTCAGCAATGAAAATCCTGGAAAAGTCATGGTGTGTGCATCACCTGCGTGTGCTAGTGGGTCGTTGCCAGGGGAGAAAAAGAGAGAGCGCGATTGCGCAGCAGGTAAAATAATGATATACATGTACAACAGAATAACTAGCCAATTCAAAACACTATAGTTTGGCTGGTTATCTTACGAGTTAAATATTTAGCTATTAGCATGTATTAATGTCACTCATGTCCAATGTCCTAAAATAACTTTCCACCGACACGTATATGTACATGTATACGACATGTATAACCCCAAATGGCGGATACGCAGTTTATGAAACCAATGATGCATACTACGGTTGTAAAACAGTCTCTCACGCGTACAAAATTGATTCTCCTCTAGTCAATACCGGCCATGTAATTCTGACAAAGTTTAAAAAACATTTATTCTTAGAATAGCCTAATTGACAAGTAACTCCAATTCTGTCCAGATCTCCCCTGAATACTGAATATTTGAACTTTACAAATAGATAAACATCTTAGCTACCTCGCCCACCTTAGCCGCATCCCCATTATCTCTCCAGATGGAGGGTTGAAGGACCATATGTGTTTTATACCATAGCCAGTGCAGTATTTTACTTTGAGGGGGGTTAGTGCCTTGCTCAAGGCCACAACGGCAGGAGATACAGTATAATACATGGAATCAAAGACCAGCAGCCTTTCATTGTCAATACAAGTGATAACAATGAATGTTATTTGGTGAAGTGGCTCCTCCTAAAAATTCTAATGTCATGCCCTGTATCTATGTTGCCCTTTTATATTTTCATGTATTTACATTAAAAAAAAGGAATTTATTATTAATGACTTTGTAACAGCGCCAATGCTCACTGGTACCCTAAGCTTACAGAAAGACCCATTTAGGCTATCTAAACAATGATGCATGTCTCTAGAGCCACATGAGTCACATGCCGCCGCCCCCAGGTCCAAAATAGCCCCCCGTCTTGAGATCCCACAGGGATCATGGGGAGCTTTGGTGTCTAGACTGTACAGATTCGACAAGTTCCAGCCAAAAGAGAGGGGACCAAATACTAGGGTTGACTCCTCCATACATGCTGAATGCAGCTGCTGATTTAGAGCAGATATCTGGCATAGGAAACCAGGAAGTGGGGGTGATATCACAACATGCCTACACTAAAGCCTTCTGCATGCTTTGGTTTGAGTGGCGCCTAGCCGAGAACCGAACGAATGGGCTCAAATACTCCCTTAAAAGACCTTTGCTTAAAAAACAAGAAAAACGCAGCAATAGTAGTTTGTCCATCTTGAGACACCGTAGTCAGTATACACTTCCTCAAAATAGTCAGAATTAATCTAAGATCATTTAAGAAAGGTTTTGCCGAGAAGATCTTAGTTGCGCAACCAGGGGTGAAAGTAAGGTGGTACAGAGCCCCGGAAAAATAAATAGTGGAGGTACGCCTGACCGGTAAAACACGAGTCAATCACAATGAAAACAAAATGTCAAGAAAACTGTAGGCTATTAAACCATTATTAATAATATCTGTATGTCAGAGGCATAAAAAATTGGCGAATGGACTTGAAAACGGGTGATAGGCCTCAGTGGCGGTCAGTGCCGTTGAAGATAAGGGAGGACAATTTCAAATTGATAAGTTTAGGCCAGTGGTCCAAAAACATTTTATAGTCCCGTACCTATTCAAACATTGAACCTCCAGCTGCGCACCAGGGTCAGCACACTCTCAAATATTGTTTTTTGCCATCATTGTAAGCCTGCCACACACACACACACACACGATACATTTATTAAACATAAGAATGAGTTTGAGTTGTTTACAACCCAGCTTGTGGGAAGTGACAAAGAGCTCTTATAGGACCAGGGCACAAAATATAACAATAAATAAATAAAAAATTGCTCTTTATTTAGCCATCTTGCATATAAAACCTTATTTGTTCATCGAAAATTGTGAATGACTCACCACAGGTTAATGAGAATGGTGTGCTTGAAAGGATGCACATAACTCAATGTTGGGTTGTATTGGAGAGTCAGTCTAAAATAATTTTCCACACACTGTCTGTGCCTGTATTTAGTTTTCATGCTAATGAGGGCCGAGAATCCTCTCTCACAAAGGTACGTGGTTGCAAAGGGCATCAGTTTCTTAACAGCGCGATTTGTCAAGGCAGGATACTCTGAGCGCAGCCCAATCCAGAAATCTGGCAGTAGCTTCTGATTAAATTCAATTTCCACAGAACCACTTGTTGCAATTGAGGCTCTCTTGTTCAGATATCGGTAAGTGGACTGGTGGCAGGGCATGAAATGGATAACAAATCCAGTTGTTTGTGTCATCTGTTTCGGGAAAGTACTTTGCGTAATTGTGCACCCAACTCACTCAGGTGCTTCGCTATATATATCACATTTGACATTGTCCATAAGCTTCATTTGCACACAAAAAAATCATACACTGATGGAAATACCTGTGTGATGTCCTTGTTGATGCAGACAGAGAAGAGCTCCAACTTCTTAATCATGGCCTCAATTTTGTCCCGCACATTAAATATAGTTGGAGAGTGCCTGTAATCCTAGATTCAGATAATTCCGGAGAGAAAAAACATCACCCAGATAGGCCAGTCGTGTGAGAAAGTCGTCTCATGCAAGCGGTCAGACAAGTGAAAATTATGGTCAGTAAAAAAAACGTTAAGCTTGTCACTCAATTCCAAAAAACGTGTCAATACTTTGCCCCTTGATATCCAGCGCACCTCTGTATGTTGTAAAAGCGCTACATGGTCGCTGCCCATATCATTGCATAATGCAGAAAATACACGAGAGTTCAGGGGCCTTGCTTTAACAGAGTTAACCATTTTCACTGTAGTGTCCAAAACGTTTTTCAAGCTGACAGGCATTCCCTTGGCAGCAGGAGCCTCTCGATGGATGCTGCAGTGTACCCAAGTAGCACCGGGAGCAACTGCTTACCACTCCACTATGTCTCCTTGTCATGGCTTTTGCACCGTCAGTACAGATACCAACACATCTTGACTACCAAAGTCCATTTGATGTCACAAAGCTGTCCAGAACTTTTAAAAAATCCTCTCCTGTTGTCCTGGTTTCCAGAAGAGGATGTCTTCCTTAATTGACACCCCCCCCCCCCCCCCCCCTTCACTGGCTTGTACGCAGAGCAGTAATTGTTTCAAAACATCTCCTGCCATGTCACTGATCATCAAACAACAGTTTCTGTTTTTTTTGGCCTTTTCCCCCAGCATTGTCCCAGCCATATCCGCAGCAGCAGGAATAATTAAGTCCTCCACAATAGTATGGGGCTTGCCTGTCCTAGCCACTCGGTAGCTCACCATAAGACACTTCTAACGCCTTCTTATTAATGGTATTAATGGTCTTTTGCTTTTATACATGTCTTACTACTCGCAAGTCAACTTAATTCTCGCTCAAAAAACTCCTGTGGCTTATTTTTGAAATTGACATGTTTTGTTTCTAAAATGTCTGCACAAGAGTGAAGGTTTCATCGAGTTGTGAGATAGTACTTTTGCAGATCTAGGAAAGGCACTACTCCCAATATAAGTGAACCCGAAATCAATGTAGTTCTCATCATATTTGCACTTCTTCGATGGACCAACGTCCCTGTCTGTTGTTTGGTGCTTTCCCAGGTAAGAGGGCAGTAGCTCTTCGGCTGCATCAGATTCACAACTGTCAGTGCCCATGCTAGCTAGGCTAACAACAAATGTAGAATTACTGATGCTAGCATTGGATGTGCTCGTGGAAGCAGAACAACTTGTGTCGTTGATAGGTGCAGGTGTAGTACTGCTGGTAGTAGCAGTACTACCAGTAGAGCTGGTATGTGTCTATGGACGCGGTTCTTACTTTTTTTGACCATTTATCAATTTTCGGAATGAGCAGCAGCTACGTTTGGCTACATATGGACCGTTAGTGAAATTCCCGCGAGAGAGTAATGGTTAATGAGATTGGATGTTAATTATTTGACTTGGCTACCTGCATTTGCCATTGCGTTGTTATTTAGCTGAACAATATGGTTTAACAGTGAAACGAGGCTACTCAGGCGAGAAAAAAGCCTCACCCAAATGTATAGCCCCGTTAGAAAATCTAAATGGACGGTTTGAAAATGTGAAGAAAAAAGAAGTAGATATCTTTTATGTGAATCACATTTTTATTTGGCGTACCCCAGATGGCATGGAATAGTTCCAGTGTTGTGTTGGATAGTCATAGCCAGCTAGGTAACATAGAATCCCTCTGTTTGAGTAGACTAAACTAGCTAGCTGCATTTGATAGCTAAGTAAGTGAAAATGAAAAAAAATAATCATCTCTCTTGTTTCTCCATCATTTTGAAAGAAATACATTTGTTCAAAACCGTTCAACTATTGTCTTTCTCTAAGTTGAACTACTGACCGCAGTTTACGCACTGCAGTGTTAGCTAGTGTGGAAGGACCACCAGAGGGCAGGCTGGGCTCATGGGTAGTAGCCCAACAAGGCATGGGAGACAAGGTAACCAGAGGCAATTAAGCACAGCTGACGGTACTAATGACATACTCTCCTTCCCCTATAAGAGAGAGAATGGAACCAGCAGAGAGGAGGGAAAACTATCTCTGGAAGATGGCCACAGAGAGAGGGAAAACTATCTCTGGAAGATGGCCACCGAGAGAGAGGAGCTATCCAGGAAGAACCACTAAGACGGTGACAAGCCTGTGACTTTTTGTTGTCGTTTAAAGATAAGCCTATTGTGTTCCGGTTTCATCCGGAGAAGAAGATGTATGTTTTTCCTTGGAAGATTTTCATTGATTATGTTGGACTGTTTGTGTTGACCAAATGCCCTCAATAGAGAACTGTGTTCAATCAAGAAAACCTACTCCTGACTCGTTTATTCCACCTTCCCGCTTTAGAGTGACGCCCAATTACTTGGTCCGCTCACACTAGCTATAGTTTTTGCTTTAAGTACTAGATTAATTCTCTGATCCTTTGATTGGGTGGACAACTGCTGCAAGAGCTCTGATAGGCTGGAGGACGTCCGGAAGTTGATATAAATAATGTATAAGTCTATAGAAGGGGTTGAGAACCATGAACCTCCGAGGTTTTGTATTGAAGTCAATGTACCCAGAGGAGGACAGAAGCTAGTTGTCTTCCGGCTAAACCATGGCGCTACCCTACAGAGTGCTGTTGAGGCTACTGTCGACCATTGCAAAACAGTGTGTTTTAATAAATTATTTGGTGATGTGAATATATTTAGTGTAGTTTTATCTAAAAACATTTAGTGTAATTTTATCTATATTTTAAAACTGTTTTACAATTTCAATTTTTATGAAATTCACTGAGGATGGTCCTCCCCTTCCTCCTCTGAGGAGCCTCCACTGGTAGGCCTATTGCCTATGATCCAAAATGCGATGTGGTTCAACAAGAACACAGACATTTTGCCAAGGCAGAGTTGAGTGGGCGACACAGAGACCCACGTGGACCGCCAGTGGATGCATTAATTGTAGCCTAATGACAATCGCCAAATGTCATTAGACTTTTTGGTGTTTTGTGTAATAGATGTCTCTTTCCATTCATCACTGTTTGGAGGCTGGAAATATGTTGCTTGTGGATGAATATAAGGAGCCCTATGAAGTGATTATTTGAAAATCAGATGAAAACATGGTTGGTTGTGTTTATGCCACAATAAAAAGTAATACATTTTAAAAGTTAAATTACAAATCTTTATGACCATAGGCCCACAGAGATGCTATTAAATTAATAGGGATTCTAAATATAATTCTTTTTAGAATTATAATCATAATCTGCTATTCTGTCCCACCCATTAGACAGGATTAGGCTGTTTGACGAGGGCGGCATTTCCCGAGCTAAACTGACCAAGACGCACCTCCAACAACACATAACACTTCACATTATTCTGCCCAAAAACAATGATAACTTCTCTCACCCAGTGGTATGAGGGCTATATAGGTGAGCGTTAATGCTGCCCCATGAAAAGCAGTGCCCACATTGCAAAAAAGCAGGGTGCAAAATATTTAGCTTGCCCATGCAGAGCGTGCCTCTCCAAGGTGTAGCCTACGGTAGAAAGGGTAGTAGCCTATGTGGTTTTTCTGTAGACCATAGACTGGAAACCAAATATATTACAATGTCACGAGACAGCCGCTTTTTCAATCATTAACTTATTAATGAGAGAGTGCAGGAGAAAGTCAACTAAAAAGGAAATCGGGCAGAGACCAGCTTTGTAGCGGCTACGGCATAATCAAACAGAGGTGGACAGCCAATGGTGCTGAACGTCATTCATTTAAACAACTGTCTTCGTTTTAACTCGACTTCACTAGACTTTGTTGGAGCCGATTTCTTCCTATTAAAAAAAAAAAGAAGTAGGCCTACATGCCTAGACGCAATTATGCTATCCATAGATTTGTCGGTATAGCCAAATCCTCCAATACTATCACCATGCACTCCTTAAATACAGTATCTCCATATCTGGGAAGGGCTTGATGTGTTCCGTTAAAACCAGGGCTCAAATTGAGTGAGGATATGAAATACCCTTTAAGGAACAAGGGCAAAAATGCTACCTATTGTTAGCTTTATATATTGAAATAAAACAAAAGTATCCAGATAATATAAAGTGGTCAAAAACAATGCTTAACTCCATGATGACTTATGCTAGAAACAAGCTTTAAAATGGCCACAAAAGATGTGACTGATGCAATTGGGGATATATTAAGTCTCTATGACATTCCGAAGCTGAGCTGCGGCCTTCAATATTAGAGTAGACAAAAAATGTACTTTGCTAAAAATATATAATTGAATAGAGATATTGATGATTTTACCAGCATAATCAGATTTATAATATTATGATATGTTATTGACATAGAACTCATTATAGAGCCTACTAACCAGATGTGTTAAAAAAAAAGTGTTTAAATTTGATTATGAATTGGGCCACTATTGTGTTCCATTCCGCCGACTATTAGCTGAAAATACTATTGGGCCCAAAGCCAAACCTTTTGCCGACCCCAGCTCTACACTATTCTATTCTATGTGGCAGACCGTCCAGCGCATCAACATCTGCACATCTATCACTCCAGTTTTAAATGAGCTAAATTGTAATTACTTCGACCACTATGGCCTATTTATTGCCTTACCTCTTCACTCCATTTGCACACACTGTATATAGATTTTTCTATTATGTTATTGACTGTATGTTTGTTTATCCCATGTGTAACTCTGTGTTGTTGTTTTTTGTCGCACTGCTTTGCTTTATCTTGGCCAGGTCGCAGTTGTAAATGAGAACTTGTTCTCAACTGGCCTACCTGGTTAAATAAAGGGGAAATAAAATGTTTTCATAAAAATACCCATACATTGTTTTGGGGCAAGCGCGTACACACATAGGAGGTCTCGTATCAGGAAGCAATTAAATCTACTTTCACTCCTGCATCTAACTAATATGTTTGGTGCAGTATTTCTCAAGTGAAGAAATGTGCAAGAAAACGTTTTGTCTCTCACTGAATGACAAACAGTTGACTGTTGACCCTTCACAGACGAAAGGGGTGTAGACTTCAGCTACCGACTTTGGCTTGCCTTGAGAAGAAAATGTGCTAACGAAAAGCCAAAGATCAAAATGTCTCAAAATGTTGTCATAATGTATGCACAAACTGTTCCGAACTGGCAAACATCTTTACTCTTCTTGACAATGCCCCTCATGCTGAGAGACTGGATAAGTATGCTCTGGCCATCATCAGAAGCACTGGTCTTCAAAATTAGATCATGCAACCATAATGTAGCAAAGTCAAATAGAGAGTTTATCCCATTGGCTCATTGATCTCGGCTGCCCTTCTCTTGGTTTACGGTAGTCATCTAAATGGCAGCACTCATATCACCCGACCACATGCATGGAGGGGCAAAAAGCACCAGACAAGGAATAATATAACTTATTCCAATGACAACAGTATTAGTGTTGCAAGGTATACCGAAATGTGGGTACTTTTCGATACAACAACATGAAAATAACGGTTTGGTACTAGAATGTGTGTTACTCTCGGTACTTCTGTCAAATGTGTCTCACGGACCAAGTCTATCAGCACAGCCGATGTCCCCTATATTAGCCTGCAATGGAAGTCGGGGCTGCATCATGTTAGCGCCCCACTCATGCTGCACTTAAGTTAATCAAATCAGATTGTATTTGTCACGAGTCGAATACAACAGGTGAAGACCTACATAAAAAAGGTTAATTAAATCAAAATAAATACAGTGAAATGCTTACTTACAAGCCCTTAACCAACAACGCAGTTAAGAAAATATTTACCAAATAAACTAAAGTTTTAAAAAGTAACACAAATAAAAATAACGAGGCTATATATAGGGGGTACCGGTACCGAATCAATGTGCGGAGGTAAAGGTTAGTCGAGGTAACTTGTACATGTAGGTAGAAGTGAAGTGACTAATAAACAGTGAGTAAAAGCAACATTGACAAAGGGGGGGTGAATGCAAATAGTCTGGGTGGCCATTTGATTAACTGTTCAGCAGTTTTATGGCTTGGGGGTAGAAGCTGTTAAGGAGTCTCTTGGACCTAGACTTGGCACCCCAGTACCGCTTGCCGTGCGGTAGCAGAGAGAACAGTCTAAAACTAGGGTGGCGTGAGTCTTTGACAATTTTTGGGCCTTCCTGACACCGCCTAGTATAGAGGTCCTGGATGGCAGGAAGCTTGGCCCCAGTGATGTGCTGGGCCATACGCAGTACCCTCTGTAGTGCCTTACGGTCGGAGGCAGAGCAGTTGCCATACCAGGTGGTGATGCAACCGGTCAGGATGCTCTCGATGGTGCAGCTGTAGAACTTGTGTGGAGTGCAATTGAGATTGCATCATCTGTGGATTTTTTAAATGTAACCTTTATTTAACTAAGCAAGTCATTCAAGAACAAATTCTTATCTGTTGGGGCGGTATGCAAATTGTTGTGGGTCTAGGGTTTCCGGGATGATGGTGTTGATGTGAGCCCTCCTATCTCAGCCTCCAGTTTTATGCTGCAATAGTTTGTGTCGGAGGGCTAGGGTCAGTCTGTTATATCTGGAGTATTTCTCCTGTCTCATCCGGTGTCCTGTGTGAATTTAAGTATGTTCCATAAAATTCTCTCTTTCTTTCTTTCTCTCGGAGGACCTGAGCCCTAGGACCATGCCTCAGGCCTACCTAGCCTGATGACTCCCTGCTGTCCCCAGTCCACCTGGTCATGCTGCTGATCCATTTTCAGCTGTTCTGCCTGCGGCTATGCAACCCTGACCTGTTCACTGGATGGCTGTGATGGCTGTTTAACAGTCTGCTGGTCTTGAGATAGAAGCTGTTTTTCAGTCTCTCGGTCCCAGCTTTGACGCACCTGTACTGGATGATAGCGGGTGAACAGGCAGTGGCTCAGGTGGTTGTTGTTCTTAACAATCTTTTTGGCCGTCCTGTGACATCGGGTGTTGTAGGTGTCCTGGAGGGCAGGTAGTTTGCCCCCGGTGAAGCGTTTGGCAGACCGCACCAACCTCTGGGAAGCCTTGCGGTTGCGGGCGGTGCAGTTGCCATACCAAGCGGTGATACAGCCCAACAGGATGCTCTGAATCTGTAAAAGTTTGGGAGGGTTGTAGGTGCCAAGCCAAATTTCTTCAGCCTCCTGAGGTTGAAGAGGCGCTGTTGCACCTTCTTCACCACACTGTCTTTTTTTTTTAAATGACATGGAATTAAGCATAATGATTTTGACTCAGGAAAAAGCAGAGTCAGCCAGCCAGCCAGCCCAGCCATCCTCACGTACTTTGTGCCCTCTCAGATTTATGGGGTACATTATGCCCCTTTAGACTAATATGCCTTATTTTTTGCCACTGTATCGTTTTGGTATTGAGTATTGTAATACTAACCCTGGTATCAAAGTCAAAATGATCAACAACAAAAAATGATTTGTCACAAGCTTCGGAAACAACAGGTGTAGTCTAACAGTGAAATGCTTAATACCCAACAATGCAGAGAACATTTTTAAAATAATAGTATAGAATAACACAAGGAATAGATACATAATGACTAACGATAACTTTGCGATGTGCACGGGGTACCAGTACCGAGTTGATGTGCAAGGGTATAAGGTAATTGAGGTAGATATGTACATACAGGTAGTGGTAAAGTGACTATGCAAAAGGATGGATAAGAAGTAGCAGCAGCGTCACGAGTTAGTCCGGGTAGCTATTTGGTTAACTATTTAGCAGTGTCATGGCTTGGGGGTAGAACTGTTCAGGGTTGTTGGTTCCAGACTTGGTGCATTGGTACCGCTTAAAGTGCGGGAGCAGAGGGAACCGTCTATGACTTGTGTGGCTGGAGTCTGACAATTTAGGGCCTTCATCTGACACTGCCTGGTATCTGAAACCGCCCGGTATAGAGGTCCTGGAAGGCAGGAAGCTCTGCTCCAGTGATGTACTGGGTCGTACGCACGAACCCTCTATAGCGCCTAGCGGTCGGATGCCAAGAAGTTGCCATACTCAATGTTAAGTCCTTGGTGATGCGGACACCTCTCGATCTGCTTCACTACAGCCCTGTCGATATGGATAGGGGCGTGCTTGGTGCTCAATTTCCTGTTGTACACGATAAGCTCCTTTGTCTTGCTGCCACTAAGGGAAAGAAAGTCACTGATCTCCTCCCTATAGTCTGTCTCATCGTCATCGGTGATCAGGCCTATCACAGTCGTGTCATCAGCAACCTTAATGATGGTGTTGGAGTCATGCAGCCATGCAGACCTTGGTGAACAGGGAGTACAGAAGGGGACGAAGCACGCACTCCTGAAGAGCCCCCGTGTTGAGGGTCAGCGTGGCCTGTGTTGTTGCCTACCCTCAACATCTGGGGGCGGCCCATCAGGAAGTCCAGGATCAAGCAGCAGTGGGAGGTGCTCAGTCCCAGGGTCCTGAGCTTATTGTTGAGCTTGGAGGGCACTATGGTGTTGAACGCTGAGCTGTAGTCAATAAACAACATTCTCACATAGGTGTTTCTCTTGGGAGAGGGCAGTGTGGAGTGCAATAGAGATTGCGTCATTTGTGGATCGGTTGTTGATGTGAGCCATGACCAGCCTTTCAAAGCATTTCATGGCTACAGATGTGAGTGCTACTGGGCTATAGTCATTTAGACAGGTTTCCTTGGTGTTCTTGGACACAGGGACTATGGTGGTCTGCTTGAAACATGTAGGTGTTACAGACTGGGTCAGGGAGTTTGAAAATGACAGTGAAGACACTTGCCATGCTCCGAGTACACATCGGCTACAGAGAGCGAGATCACACAGATGTTCGGAACAGCTGGTGCTCTCATGCCATTTTATTAGGCCCACATCCTTGGAAAAATCTAACGAGGCAGCCCCACTTACCTGACTTAGGCCTAAGAATAAGACATTCATTAATTTTGTCTGGAAAACATAAGACTCTGACATCTTCTTGGTCATATTACCAAGGGAAACTCAGCCCTGAGCTACCTAGTGATGCGAGCCTACCAGACAAGCTAAATGCCTTCTATGCTTGCTGCGAGGTAAGCAACAATGCAGGTTGCTTGCCTCGAAGCGAGCATTGTAATATGACCAAGCAGATGTCAGAGTCTGTTTACCAGACAAAATAAATGAACCTCTTATAATTCTTAGGGCTAAATCAGGTAAGTGGGGCTGCCTCCTTCGATTTTTCCCAAGGATGTAGGCCTTATAAAATGGCAGTATATTTCCTATATGTTAGCCTACATGAATCCTGGAAGAGGCCAAGATGCAGCCAGCAGCTTCAGAGGGAAATAGCTTGGAAAGTCAGGAATCTGGAGGAATGGCCTCACTCCTTTCACAGCCCTACAAACTCCATCCTCAACCCACACTGCTTTCCTCCTTCCTGTTCTAGGCTTGTTTTTGAGGGGACAAAGGGAAAGAAAACAATGCATCTCCTCAACTGCCTTTAGATACATTCACACAGCATTTCCATTTCCTGAATCCCCGCAAAAACATCCCAGCAGGCAGCTGTCATGCCCTGGTGCAAGCGCCCTTGAAAGAAAAAACAAGAGCGGATAAGGAACTACAGCAATGACCAGGGGTCAAATGACACACACTTTGTATCCTTTGTTGTTATATGAAATGCGAGAGGAAATCATGTAGGAAAGACTATCGCCCTCCAATTACCATCTCTAGATGCCAAACACAGTGGTACAGGGGGGGGACAGGTCTTTGCTTGCCCCTCTCTGCTTCTCTACCTGGCTGCGTGTGGAGGTCTAAACCTGCCCGGTGAGAAGCTTTGCGTAGGCTAGCAGAACAACATCGTATGTAAGTGACTGAGTGCTGACATTTCCCTCCTCTAGCTACATGACTCACATCCTCTCGTAACCTACTCGACTCATCGCAGGAAGAAAAAAGAAAAAGAAACAATCCTGCCACTGACCCAGATCCCTCCAGCCCTCCTTTCCATTTACTGGCAGCACCTTTTAATATTGTTTTGTTTGAACTGGCTCCCCCACTTCATCCTTACTAGGACTATGATGGTCATGAAACGTATATGTCTACACTGAACAAAAATATAAACACAACATGTAAAGTGTTGGTACCATGTTCCATGAGCTGAAATAAAATATTCCAGAAATGTCTCTCAAATGTTGTGCACAAATTTGTTTACATCCCTGTTAGTGAGAATTTCTCCTTTGCCAAGATAAATCCATCCACCTGACATTTGTGGCATATCAACAAGCTGATTAAACAGCATGATCATTACACAGGTGCACATTGTGCTGGGGGACAATAATAGGCCACTTTAAAATGTCCAGTTTTGTGATACAACAATGCCACAGATGCCTCAAGTCTTGAGGGAGTGTGCAATTGGCAGGAATGTCTACCGGAACTGTTGCCGAAGAATTTAACGTTCATTTCTCTACCATAAGCCGCCTCCAAAGTAGTTTTAGAGAATTTGGCAGTACGTCCAACCTACCTCATAACCACAGACCACGCGTAACCATGCCAGCCCAGGACCTTAACATCCAGCTTCTTCACCTGCGGGATCGTCTGAGACCAGCCACCCAGACAGCTGATGAAATTGAGTGGTAATTCTGTATGTAATAAAGACCTTTTGTGGGGTAAAACTGGCTCCCCGGTGGGTGGGCCTATGCCCTCCCAGGCCCACCCATGTCTGCGCCCTGCCCAGTCATGTGAATTCCATAGATTTATTTATTTCAATTGAAAGGAAACAATCCTGTACAGTGCCTTTGGAAAGTATTCAGACCGCTTGACTTTTTCCACATTTTGTTACGTTACAGCCTTATCCTAAAATTTATTAAATTGTTATTTTTCCTCAATCTACACAAAATACCGCATAATGACGAAGCAAAAACAGGTTAGAAATGTTTTCCAATTTCTAAAAATACAAAAATGAAATATTACATTAACATAAATATTCAAACCCTTAACTAAGTACTTTGTTAAAACACCTTTGGCAGTGATTACAGCATTGTGTTTTCTTTGGTATGACGCTGCAAGCCTGGCACACCTGTATTTTGGAAGTTTCTCCCATTCTTCTCTGCAGATCCTCTTAAGCTCTGTCAGATTGGATGGGGAGCAATGCTGCACAGCTATTTTCAGGTCTCTCCAGATATGTTTGATTGGGCCACTCAAGGACATTTAGAGACTTATCACGAAGCCACTCCTGCATTGTCTTGGCTGTGTGCTTAGGGTTGTTGTCCTGTTGGAAGGTGAACCTTCGCCCCAGTCTGAGAAACTGAGCGCTCTGGAGTAGGTTTTCATGAAGGATCTCTGTACTTTGCTCTGTTCAGCTTTGCCTCGATCCTGACTAGTCTCCCAGTCCCTGCCACTGAAAAACATACCCACACCATGCTTCACCGTAGGGATGGTGCCAGGTTTCCTCCAGATGTAACACTTAGAACTCTTTGGCATGAATGCCATCTTGGTTTCATCAGACCAGAGAATCTTGTTTCTCATAGTCAAGAGTCTAGAGGTGCCTTTTGGCAAACTCCAAGCGGGCTGTCATGTGCCTTTTACTGAAGCGTGGATCCCATCTGGCCACCATAAAAAGGCCTGATTGGTGGAGTGCTGCAGAGATGGTTGACCTTCTGGAAGGTTCTCCCATCTCCACAGAGGATCTCTTGAGCTCTGTCTGAGTGACCATTGGGTTCTTGGTCACCTCCCTGACCAAGCCCTTCTCCCGTTTGCTCAGTTTGGCCACTTTGCAAGCTCTAGGAAGAGTCTTGGTAGTTCCAAACTTCTTCCATTATTTAAGAATGATGGAGGCCACTGTGTACTTGGGGACCTTCAATGCTGCAGACATTTTTTGGTACCCTTCCCCAGATCTGTGCCTCGACATAATCCTGTATCTGAGCTCTACACATAATTCCTTCGACCCCATGGCTTGGTTTTTGCTCTGACATGCACTGTCAACTGTGGGACCTTATATAGACAGGTGTGTGCCTTTCAAATCATGTCCAATCAATTTAAAATTACGGACTTCAATCAAGTTGTAGAAAGATCAAGGATGATCAATGGAAACAGGAATGCCCCCGAGCTCAATTTCAAATCTCATAGCAAAGGGTCTGAATAATTAAGTAAATAAGGTATATCTGTTTATTATAAGTTATACATTTGCAAACATTTCTAAAAACCTGTTTTCGCTTTGTCATTACGGGGTATTGTGTGTAGATTGCTGAGGATTTTAATTTATTTAATCCATTCTAGAACAAGGCTGTAACGTAACAAAATGTGGAAAAAGTCAAGGGGTCTGAATACTTTCCGAATGCACTGTATCTCAGTAGACAAGTCAGATAACACCTGCCTAGTCAAATACTGGTTAAATTGTTGTAAAACAGTTGTGATCATGTCAATACTGCACACGGCCTTGCAGTAACTTCCTCTTCAACTACAATAACTGGATTTGCATGCTCCCTTGACTGATTTCCTTATATGAACTTTAACTCAACAAAATTGTTAAAATTGTTGCATGTTGGGGATCACGTGACCCTTGAACGAGATGACCGCATGAACTGAGAGCTCCGCATAAGTAATTTCAAATTCTTAAATCTCAAATCAAATCAAACTTTATTTGTAACATGCGCGGAATACAACAAGTGTAGACCTTACCATGAAATGCTTGCTTACAAGCCCTTAACTCTTCTTGAACTACACTGTTGGTTAAGAAAATATTTGCCAAATAAACTAAAGTAAATAATAACACAATAATGAGGCTATATACAGGGCGTACCGGTACAGAATCAGTGTGCGGGGTACAGGTTAGTTGAGGTAATTTGTACATGTAGGTAGGAGTGAAGTGACTATGCATAGATAATAAACAGTGAGTAGCAGCATTGTAAAAAACAAATGGGGGGGGGGGGGGGGGTCAATGTTATAGTCTGGTGGCCATTTGATGAATTGTTCAACAGTCTTATGGCTGGGAGGTAGAAGCTGTTAAGGAGCCTTTTGGTCCTAGACTTGGTTCTCCGATACCGTTTGCCGTGCGGTAGCAGAGAAAACAGTCTATGACTTGAGTCTCTGACAATTTTATCTTACCTCCACTTCAAGTTAAACCCCATTAGCTTAGTCGAGCAATAGCCGTGGAAAAAGCCTCCAAGAAACAGCAAGCTTCAGAAAAAGCTAGCGCCTTTACACCAGGACCGGTCAGCTAGAATACGCTGACAGCGGTGAGGTGACGAGATGAGAAAATACTTTATTGACCGAGGCACCTTCAGGGGACTCAAATACCCAAACGAGCTCAGGATTCTTCACCAAGGAGCCCTGTGACACTTCAAAACTCCCGAAGAAGCAAAACGTTTTTTGAAGGACAATCCTGGCCACTGAGAAATGGACCAATGACTAAGTGATTACTGTTACTAATGAAGGTAAGACAGCACATAGCCACCATCCAATGACCCACCTGCCCGCTAAATGTCATTATAGATGTCCATTTTATTCATATCTTATTTTAACAGAGAGAGATAGTAGGCCTAGTTTAGGCTATAGGGCCTAACATTATACCCTACTTTTATATCCCCTTTAATATCAAGTGAGAAAATTAACCATTTACAGCCTGTTATCTTGTCTGTAGAACATTGAGACTAAATTGGCAGACAGTGGTCAGATACTGTCAATTTATATTAGGCCTATAGCCTACCTTTTTATTTGTATTTATCATTTTCACATCTACAGACCTAAGGAGAGGCTCAGTGTGTCAATTTTATTCCTATGGTTATGACAGCCTTATCCTATTGATATATTTCTATATTTTTCTATATTTCATTTATTTATTATAACAAACAACTTATCCAATAGATCTCTCTCAGGGATTTTCTGTTTTATTTAGTCCAAACGATTAGGCCTATGTTCTTTGGGGGATGTATTTGTAGGCTGGCTATTGATTTTATTTACTTCCTCTCTTTTTTAATGTGGTCTGGACGGGGGCTACAATGTCACTTAACGCTGGTCAGAGAGGATGAGGCATTTTTCTCACTCTCTCTCGGGAGACGTTGTGCATTGCGAACTGTTACTGAGCGTGGGGTTAACAGGTCCAACAGGATATGTTGAGTTGTTTGGAAAATCACATGGGGTGTTCAGACATGGTTATGTTATGTACACGGTTTCTTTTATGTGATCGCAGCTGTAACTATCATCTACCTTTACCCAGGGATGACTTGCACTAGAGTTCCATTACTGTTCCATGACGTTAACTAGTACCTTCCATCTACTGACATGGAACTGCCATGGGCTAGGTCATGCAATAAAACTGAAAAAGACACTATGTGTTCTCAAAAAGGAAAAAGCAGACATTGCGCTTTTACAAGAGACACACCTCTGTGATGCCGAACATGCTAAACTCCGCAGAGCTTGGGTGGGACAGGTGTATTGCTCATATTTCAAATCAAACAGCAGATGCACAGCCATACTTATCCTGTAAGCATGTTACATTCATAATTGACAAAAACATATCAGATCCGAAGGGGAGATTTATTCTGATTACTGGGTCACTGTATGGGAAACCAATTACTATCTTAAACATATACGCCCCTAACAATGATACTCCTGCTTTCACGACACCTTTCTATATACATCTGGCCCTTCTTTGGACAATGTGCTAACAAACCTCCAAAACGAGCTTCAATGCCATACAAAACTCCGTCCGAGGACTCCAACTGCTTTTAAATGCAAGTAAAACTAAGTGCATGCTATGCCCGCACCCTCCCGCCCGACTAGCATCACTACTCTGGACGGTTCTGACTTAGAATATGTGAACAACTACAAATACCTAGGTGTCTGGATAGACTGTAAACTATACTTCCAGACTCACATTAAGCATCTCCAATCCAAAACGAAATCTAGAAACAACTTCCTATTTCGCAACAAAGACTCCTTCACTCATGCGGCTTGGGGCGGCAGGGTAGCCTAGTGGTTAGAGCGTTGGACTAGTAACCGGAAGGTTGCGAGTTCAAACCCCCGAGCTGACAAGGTACAAATCTGTCGTTCTGCCCCTGAACAGGCAGTTAACCCACTGTTCCCAGGCCGTCATTGAAAATAAGAATGTGTTCTTAACCTCTTCAGTCGACCCTCTACTTTTTTGAACATTCTGTTAAAAATCGCGCAACATTTCAGCGCCCTGCTACTCATGCCAGGAATATAGTATATGCATTTGCTTAGTCTGTGTGGATAGAAAACACTCAGACGTTTAAAAAACTGGTTAAATCACTGCTGTGGCTTTACCAGAACGGCATTTACATCGAAAAGCACAGGAAAAACTGATCACTGAAAATGGGGAAAATATATCCATGCGCTACTTGAACCCATTGATAAACGTGAACCACAATTAATTGACTGAGGTTGCAGTACCTACAGCTTCCACAGGGTGTCTAGAGTCTTGTCATTTCCCTTCGAGTTTTTTCTTGGTCAAACACATACAGGACACCGTATCTAATCCGGTCTAGGACCGGATATTTTCGTTGAGTTTCTAGCCGGACATTTTTCCAGAAAGGACAGCTAATGATCTTTACATCGCCTCCTGATGAATTTTATCGCTTATTAACGTTTACTAATACCTAAAGTTGCATTACAAACGTATTTCGAAGTGTTTTGTGAAAGTTTATCGTCGACTTTTTGAATTTTAAAAAATGACGTTACGTTTTGAAACGATGTTTTTTTCGTTTATCACACAGTCTACATATAACGATATCTAGGCTTTATATGGACCGATTTAATCGAAATAAAGACCCAAATAGTGTTTATGGGACATCTAGGAGTGCCAACAAAGAAGATGGTGAAAGGTAATGAATGTTTTCTATTTTATTGTGCGGTTTGTGTAACGCCGAAATGCTAATTATTTTGTTTACGTCCCCTGTGGGTCTTTTGGGGTGTTGCATGCTATCAGATAATAGCTTCTCATGCTTTCGCCGAAAAGCATTTTAAAAATCTGACTTGTTGCCTGGATTCACAACGAGTGTAGCTTTAATTCGATACCCTGCATGTGTATTTTAATGAACTTTTGAGTTTTAACTAATACTATTAGCATTTAGCGTAGCGCATTTGCATTTCCAGAGCTCTAGTTGGGACGCAAGCGTCCCGAGTAGAAGCAACAGGTTAACTGACTTGCCTGGTTAAATAAAGGTAAAAATAAAAAATAAATAAAATAAAAATGCTGCCAAACACACCCTCGTAAAACTGACTATCCTACCGATCCTGGACAAAATAGCCTCTAACACTCTACTCAGCAAACTGGATGTAGTCTATTACAGTGCCATCCGTTTTGTCACCAAAGCCCCATATACTACCCACCACTGCGACATGTATGATCTTGTTGGCTGGCCCTCACTACATATTCGTGGCCAAACCCACTGGCTCCAGGTCATCTATAAAAGTCTATGCTAGGTAAAGCCCCACCTTATCTCAGCTCACTGGTCACCACAGCAACACCCACCCGTAGCACTCGCTCCAGCAGGTATATTTCACTGATCATCCCCAAAGCCAAAACCTTCTTTGGCCGCCTTTCCTTCCAGTTCTCTGCCGCCAATGACTGGAACGAATTGCAAAAATAACTGAAGCCGGAGACTTAAATCTCCTTCTCTAACTTTAAGCATCAGCTGTCAGAGCAGCTTACCGATCACTGTACCTGTACACAGCCAATCTGTAAATAGCACACCCAACTCCCTCATCCCCATATTGTTACTTATCCTCTTGTTTTTTTGCACCCCAGTATTTCTACTTGCACATCATCTGCACATCGATCACTCCAGTGTTAATGCTAAATTGTAATTATTTTTGCCTCTATGGCCTATTTATTGCCTTACCTCCCTACTCTTCTACATTTGCACACAATGTACATAGATTTTTCTATTGTGTTATTGACTGTACGTTTGTTTATGTGTAACTCTTGTGTTGTTGTTTTTGTCGCACTGCTTTGCTTGATCTTGGCCAGGTCGCAGTTGTAAATGAGAACTTACTCTCAACTGGCCTACCTGGTTAAATAAAGGTGTGTCACACCCTGACCGTAGAGAGCATTTTATGTCTCTATTTTGGTTTGGTCAGGGTGTGATTTGGGTGGGCAGTCTATGTTCTATGATTTTCTATTTCTATGTGTTTGACCAGGTGTGGTTCTCAATCGGAGGCAGCTGTCTATCGTTGTCTCTGATTGAGAACCATACTTAGGTACCCTTTTCCCCCACCTGTTTTGTGGGAAGTTAACTTTGTCTTTGTTCAGGGCACATAGCCCAAAGCTTCACGGTTTGGATTTTGTTCTTCGTTTTGTCGGTGTCATTTTTTAATAAAGAGAAAATGTACGCTTACCATGCTGCACTTTGGTCCAGTCCTTCAGCCAGCCATGACAGAACTTCCCACCACCAACGGACCAAGCAGCATGGTAAGGTGGACTCCTGGACATGGGAGGACGTTCTGGATGGCAAGGGAGTCTACACATGGGAGGAGATCCTGGCGGGTAGGGATCGCCTTCCATGGGAACAGGTGGAGGCAGCTAGGAGAGCAGAGGCAGCCGGAGAAAGGAACCAGCGGTATGTGGGAACACGGCTGGCAAGGAAGCCCGAGAGGCAGCCCCCAAAAATTGGGGGGGCACACGGGGAGTGTGGCAGAGTCAGGAAGCAGACCTGAGCCAACTCCCCGTGCTTACCATGGAGAGCATGGGACTGGTCAGGCCCCGTGCTATGGGGTAATGCTCACGGTGTCGAGGCGGAGCATTCACAGGCCGGTGTGCTCGGTGCCAGGGTCCCGCATTAGCCGGGTGGAAGCTGGCATCCAACCAGAACCGGTGGGGCCAGCTCTGCGCTCGAGACCACCAGTGCGCCTCCACGGCCCAGTGTATCTGGTGCCTCGGCCAAGGAGGAGGCCTCCTGGATGTCTCCCCAACCCGGTGAGTCCTGTGCCTGCTCCCAGAGCCAAGTCTCCTGTGTGAGTCCTGTGCTTGCCACCTGTCCGGAGCTGCCAGAGTCTCCCTCCTGTCCGGTGCTGCCAGAGTCTCCCTCCTGTCCGGAGCTGCCAGAGTCTCCCTCCTGTCCGGAGCTGTCAGAGTCTCCCTCCTGTCCGGAGCTGCCAGAGTCTCCCTCCTGTCCGGAGCTGCCAGAGTCTCCCTCCTGTCCGGAGCTGCCAGTCTCCCTCCTGCCCGAGGCCCGCTACAAGGACCCCCAGTCCGGGGTCGGCGGCGAGGGTCAAATCAAATCAAATGTATTTATATAGCCCTTCGTACATCAGCTGATATCTCAAAGTGCTGTACAGAAACCCAGCCTAAAACCCCAAACAGCAAGCAATGCAGGTGTAGAAGCACGTCCCCGCTCTAGAGGCGCCACCTAAGTTCCCTCGCCAGAGCCGCCACCGCGGAGAAATGCCCACCCAGACCCTCCCCTATAGGTTCAGGTTTTGCGGCCGGAGTCCGCACCTTTGGGGGTGTACTGTCACGCCCTGACCGTAGAGAGCGTTTTATGTCTCTATTTTGGTTTGGTCAGGGTGTGATTTGGGTGGGCAGTCTGTGTTCTGCGATTTTCTATTTCTATGTGTTTGGCCGGGTGTGGTTCTCAATCAGAGGCTATCGTTGTCTCTGATTGAGAACCATACTTAGGTACCCTTTTCCCCCACCTGTTTTGTGGGAAGTTAACTTTGTTCAAGGCACATAGCCCAAAGCTTCACGGTTTGGTTTTTGTTCTTCGTTTTGTCGGCGTCATTTTTTAATTAAAGAGAAAATGTACGCATACCATGCTGCACCTTGGTCCAGTCCTTCAGCCAGCCGTGACAAGGTGAAATAAATAAATACACATTTTGAAAATGAGAACCCTGTTCAATGAGCATTGTGTTTCCTTTGGAGTCCTGGCTGGAAATGTTTATTGTACCCTCAACTCTGGACAAATCATCTCAAATCCCCACCATAAACCCTAGATCGGCAAAGATGTTGAACTCACTTACTAAAGAGATGGGACTGATAGATATCTGTAGAGCGACTAATAGCTAATCTATGGACTATACATACTACTCCAATGTCCATAACACCTACTCTCGTATAGATTACACTTTTATCCCCAAGTTTTTCATAAATTCTGCCACTTCTACAATCAGACCCATAGCACTTTCAGACCTTTGTCTGTCTCTGCATTGACCTCTGTAAAAACATCCCGAGGTCAAAGTCTGGAAATTCAACACCATGTTATCAAATGAAGCATTCCATACATTGGTTACTACATGGATAGACAACTACACACGAGAACAATGACTCTCCTGTTTCTCCGGCCACAATGTAGGACGTTGCCAAAGCCACAGTAAGAGGTAATCTAATTGCATATGCTTCCTCAAAGAAAAAAGCAATGGAAGCACACGTTAGATCTTGAGAGGGAGCTGGAACGCTGCGAAAAAGTACATTAACAATATCCAGTCAACTTAAAGCAGCCAAAGTCAAACTAAACTTGAACTATACCCGGGAGATAAAAATAAAAATAAACATTCTTTACTAAACATAAATACCATGAGTATAGCAATAGGGCTAGCAGATTGCTTGCTTACCAATGTTCAGTCAGAGCGTACAATCATGGCCATCCAAACAGCACGAGGTCATATATGATCCAAATAAGATAAACTTAACTTTTCATGATATTTACTGCAAATGTTACTTCTGAGAGAAAATATACGGATGCAGAACTCCATTCATTCCTAGAGGGAATCTCACTACCAAAACTATCAGAGACCGACCAATAAGATCTCAACTCCTCCTCCACTCCTGAGGAGGTCCTAGAAGCAATTATCTCCATGCACCTAACAAGTCTCCAGGCCCAGACAGATTACTCGGTGAGTTCTACAAAGCTTTTTGGCCTATTTTCATGCCAATGCTGGATGATTTTTGCAAAAACTGAGCTCTCCCAGAGTATGTACACAGCCGGCATTAGTGTTGGTCAAAAAAGACAATGACCCTCTATCCTGCTCATCCTTCCGGCCCATAAGCTTGTTGGATTTCGACTATAAAATAATTATTAATAAATAATAAGTATTTTTGCGAGCAATTTGGTAAACACTCCTTTTCCCAAAATAATAAATGCGGACCAAACTGGATTTATTAGAGACAGGTACTCTTCTGATAAGATTCGTAGTCTTTTTGATATTATAGATCAAGTAAACGCACAGAAGACCCATGTCCTGCTGGCTTCACTGGATGCTGAGAAGGCGTTTGACAGGATGGAGTGGAGCTTTCTGTTCTCAATCGTAGAAAAGTTCAATATGGGCCCAAACTTTATTAAATGGATTAAGTCCCTATATTCTCATCCAAATGCCATGGTGACGACTAACGGTCTGAATGTACCAGTACTAGAGGTCGACCGATTGATCGGAATGGCCGATTAATTAGGGCCGATTTCAAGTTTTCATAACAATCGGAAATCGGGATTTTTGGCCGCCGATTTGCAGATTTTTTTTTTTTACACCTTTATTTAATCTTTATTTAACTAGGCAAGTCAGTTAAGAACACATTCTTACTTTCAATGACGGCCTATGAACGGTGGGTTAACTGCCTCGTTCAGGGGCAGAAAGACAGATTTTCACCTTGTCAGCTCGGGGGATCCAATCTTGCAACCGTAGTTATCTAGTCCAACACAATAACGACCTGCCTCTCTCTCGTTGCACTCCACAAGGAGACTGCCTGTTACGCGAATGCAGTAAGCCAAGGTAAGTTGCTAGCTAGCATTAAACTTATCTTATAAAAAACAATCAATCATAATCACTAGTTAACTTCTTGGATATAGGGGGCGCTATTTTAATTTTTGTATGAAAAACGTTCCCGTTTTAAACAAGATATTTTGCAACGAAAAGATGCTCGACTATGCATTTTTTTTCCCACCTTTATTTAACCAGGTAGGCTAGTTGAGAACAAGTTCTCATTTGCAACTGCAACCTGGCCAAGATAAAGCATAGCAGTGTGAACAGACAACACAGAGTTACACATGGAGTAAACAATTAACAAGTCAATAACACAGTAGAAAAAAAATAGAGTCTATATACATTGTGTGCAAAAGGCATGAGGAGGTAGGCGAATAATTACAATTTTGCAGATTAACACTGGAGTGATAAATGATCAGATGGTCATGTACAGGTAGAGATATTGGTGTGCAAAAGAGCAGAAAAGTGAATAAATAGAAACAGTATGGGGATGAGGTAGGTAAAAATGGGTGGGCTATTTACCGATAGACTATGTACAGCTGCAGCGATATAGGTGCTCAGATAGCAGATGTTTGAAGTTGGTGAGGGAGATAAAAGTCTCCAACTTCAGCAATTTTTGCAATTCGTTCCAGTCACAGGCAGCAGAGAACTGGAACGAAAGGCGGCCAAATGAGGTGTTGGCTTTAGGGATGATCAGTGAGATACACCTATTGGAGCGCGTGCTACGGTTGGGTGTTGCCATCGTGACCAGTGAACTGAGGTAAGGCGGAGCTTTACCTAGCATGGACTTGTAGATGACCTGGAGCCAGTGGGTCTGGCGACGAATATGTAGCGAGGGCCAGCCAACTAGAGCATACAGGTCACAGTGGTGGGTGGTATAAGGTGCTTTAGTGACTAAACAGATGGCACTGTGATAAACTGCATCCAGTTTGCTGAGTAGAGTGTTGGAAGCTATTTTGTAGATGACATCGCCGAAGTCGAGGATCGGTAGGATAGTCAGTTTTACTAGGGTAAGTTTGGCAGCGTGAGTGAAGGAGGCTTTGTTGCGGAATAGAAAGCCGACTCTAGATTTGATTTTCGATTGGAGATGTTTGATATGAGTCTGGAAGGAGAGTTTACAGTCCACATATTCAAGGTCGGAACCATCCAGGGTGGTGATGCTAGTCGGGCATGCGGGTGCAGGCAGCGATCGGTTGAAAAGCATGCATTTGGTTTTACTCGCGTTTAAGAGCAGTTGGAGGCCACGGAAGGAGTGCTGTTTGGCATTGAAGCTCGTTTGGAGGTTAGATAGCACAGTGTCCAATGACGGGCCGAAAGTATATAGAATGGTGTCGTCTGCGTAGAGGTGGATCAGGGAATAGCCCGCAGCAAGAGCAACATCATTGATATATACAGAGAAAAGAGTCGGCCCGAGAATTGAACCCTGTGGCACCCCCATAGAGACTGCCAGAGGACCGGACAGCATGCCCTCCGATTTGACACACTGAACTCTGTCTGCAAAGTAATTGGTGAACCAGGCAAGGCAGTCATCCGAGAAACCGAGGCTATTGAGTCTGCCGATAAGAATATGGTGATTGACAGAGTCGAAAGCCTTGGCGAGGTCGATGAAGACGGCTGCACAGTACTGTCTTTTATCGATGGCGGTAATGATATCGTTTAGTACCTTGAGCGTGGCTGAGGTGCACCCGTGACCGGCTCGGAAACCAGATTGCACAGCGGAGAAGGTACGGTGGGATTCGAGATGGTCAGTGACCTGTTTGTTGACTTGGCTTTCGAAGACCTTAGATAGGCAGGGCAGGATGGATATAGGTCTATAGCAGTTTGGGTCCAGGGTGTCTCCCCCTTTGAAGAGGGGGATGACTGCGGCAGCTTTCAATCCTTGGAGATCTCAGACGATATGAAAGAGAGGTTGAACAGGCTGGTAATAGGGGTTGCGACAATGGCGGCAGATAGTTTCAGAAATAGAGGGTCCAGATTGTCAAGCCCAGCTGATTTGTACGGGTCTAGGTTTTGCAGCTCTTTCAGAACATCTGCTATCTGGATTTGGGTAAAGGAGAACCTGGAGAGGCTTGGGCGAGGAGCTGCGGGGGGGCGGAGCTGTTGGCCGAGGTTGGAGTAGCCAGGCGGAAGGCATGGCCAGCCGTTGAGAAGTACTTATTGAAGCTTTCGATAATCGTGGATTTATCGGTGGAGACCGTGTTACCTAGCCTCAGTGCAGTGGGCAGCTGGGAGGAGGTGCTCTTGTTCTCCATGGACTTCACAGTGTCCCAGAACTTTTTGGAGTTGGAGCTACAGGATGCAAACTTCTGCCTGAAGAAGCTGGCCTTAGCTTTCCTGACTGACTGCGTGTATTGGTTCCTGACTTCCCTGAACAGTTGCATATCACGGGGCTATTCGATGCTATTGCAGTCCGCCACAGGATGTTTTTGTGCTGGTCGAGGGCAGTCAGGTCTGGAGTGAACCAAGGGCTGTATCTGTTCTTGGTTCTGCATTTTTTGAACGGAGCATGCTTATCTAAAATGGTGAGGAAGTTACTTTTAAAGAATGACCAGGCATCCTTAACTGACGGGATGAGGTCAATGTCCTTCCAGGATACCCGGGCCAGGTCGATTAGAAAGGCCTGCTCACAGAAGTGTTTTAGGGAGCGTTTGACAGTGATGAGGGGTGGTCGTTTGACTGCGGCTCCGTAGCGGATACAGGCAATGAGGCAGTGATCGCTGAGATCCTGGTTGAAGACAGAGGAGGTGTATTTGGAGGGCCAGTTGGTCAGGATGACGTCTATGAGGGTGCCCTTGTTTACAGATTTAGGGTTGTACCTGGTGGGTTCCTTGATGATTTGTGTGAGATTGAGGGCATCTAGCTTAGATTGTAGGACTGCCGGGGTGTTGGAGACTTTTATCTCCCTCACCAACTTCAAACATCAGCTATCCGAGCAGCTAACCGATCGCTGCAGCTGTACATAGTCTATTGGTAAATAGCCCACCCATTTTCACCTACCTCATTCCCATACTGTTTTTATACTGTTTTTTTTATTTATTTATTTACTTTTCTGCTCTTTTGCACACCAATATCTCTACCTGTACATGACCATCTGATCATTTATCACCCCAGTGTTAATCTGCAAAATTGTATTATTCGCCTACCTCCTCATGCCTTTTGCACACATTGTATATAGACTGCCCATTTTTTTTCTACTGTGTTATTGACTTGTTAATTGTTTACTCCATGTGTAACTCTGTGTTGTCTGTTCACACTGCTATGCTTTATCTTGGCCAGGTCGCAGTTGCAAATGAGAACTTGTTCTCAACTAGCCTACCTGGTTAAATAAAGGTGAAATAAAAAATAAAAAATAAAAAAAATACTAAAGTGCCTATAAGAACATCCAATAGTCAAAGGTTAATGAAATACAAATGGTATAGAGGGAAAAATTCCTATAATAACTACAACCTAAAACTTCTTACCTGGGAATATTGAAGATTCATGTTAAAAGGAACCACCACCTTTCATATGTTCTCATGTTCTGAGCAAGGAACTGAAACGTTAGCTTTCTTACATAGCACATATTGCACTTTTACATTCTTCTCCAACACTTTGTTTTTGCATTATTTAAACCAAATTGAACATGTTTCATTATCTACTTGAGGCTAAATTGATTTTATTGATGTATTATATTAAGTTAAAATAAGTGTTAATTCAGTATTGTTGTAATTGTCATTATTACAAATACATTTTTTATTTTATTTAAATCGGCCGATTAACCTTTTATAACTAGGGGGCAGTATTTTCATTTTTGGATAAAAAACGTTCCCGTTTTAAACTGAATATTTTGTCACGACAAGATGCTCGACTATGCATATAATTGACAGCTTTGGGTAGAAAACACTCTGACGTTTCCAAAACTGCAAAGATATTGTCTGCGAGTGCAACAGAACTGATGTTACAGGTGAAACCCAGATAAAAATCCAACCAGGAAGTGCCCCATTTTTTGAAAGCCCTGCATGCCAATGACTCCTTATATGGCTGTGAATGAGCTATGAATGAGCTTACGCTTTCTATGTATTCTCCAAGGTGTCTATACAGCATTGTGACGTCTTTTTACGCATTTATGTTGAAGAATAGCCGTGAGGGACCACATTTAGCAAGTGGTCACATGATGGCTCCCGCAGAAAATCTTGCGTAAAGTACACAAGTAGCCATTTTTCCAATCGCTTCTTATGAAAAACCAATTGTCCCGGTGGATATTTTATTGAATAGATATGTGAAAAACACCTTGAGGATTGATTCTAAACAACGTTTGCCATGTTTCTGTCGATATTATGGAGATAATTTGGAAAAAAGTTTGGCGTTGTAGTGACTGCATTTTCCAGTCGATTTCTCAGCCAAACGTGAAGAACAAACGGAGCTATTTCGCCAACAAAAATAATCTTTTTGGAAAAAAGGAACATTTGCTATCTAACTGGGAGTCTCCTGAGTGAAAACATCCGAAGTTCTTCAAAGGTAAATTATTTAATTTGATTGCTTTTCTTATTTTCGTGAAAATGTTGCCTGCTGGTAGCAGAGCCTAGCATAGCATTATTCCATGATAAACTTACACAAATGCTTGTCTAGCGTTGGCTGTAAAGCATATTTTGAAAATCTGAGATGACAGTGTGATTAACAAAAGGCTAAGCTGCGTCTCAATATATTTCATTTGTGATTTTCATGAATTAGAACATTTTCTAGGAAAATGTATGTCAGCTGCGTTATGCTAATTAGTTTGAGGATATGATTACGCTCCCGCATGCGGGATGGGTAGTATCAATTAGTTAATCGTTACCGGCTTTTTTGGTCCTCCAATAAATCGGTATCGGCGTTGAAAAATCATAATCGGTCGACCTCTAACCAGTACCCCCTGTATATAGCCTTGTTATTTTTATGTAATTTTCTTCTTACTTTTTGATTTTTTTTTTTTTTACGTTAGTTTATTTAGTAAGTATTTCTTGAACTGCAATGTTGGTTAGGGCTTGTAGTAAGCATTTCACAGTAAGGAATACCTGCTGTATTCAGCGTACGTGACAAATCAAATTTTATTTGAATTCTGACAGATTCCCTTTGGGACGTGGCACAAGACAAGGATGCTCGCTGTCCCCCTTTCTCTATTTGTTGGGGGTGGAGCCTTTGGCAGAGTTGATACGGAGCACTCCAAGTATTATGGGTGTTTCTGCAGGCGGCCTTCAGCAAAATATTTTGCTCTATGTGGATGTCATCTTGCTCTTCATATCCAACCCTGAGATATCCCTCCCTCTCATTTTAGACAATTGCTCAGTACGGCAGGTTTTCAGGATATAAGATACATGTTAACAAATCCATTGTTTACCCTCTCAATCTTACACTCACCAGCATACCACCCTACATACCACTGCTGACTTTCTTCTGAAGCTAAGCAGAGTTGGTCCTGGTCAGTCCCTGGATGGGAAACCAGTGGTGTTGGAGGGCTAGTAGGAGGCACTCTTTCCCCTGAGCTAAATAATATCCCAATGCCCCAGGGCAGTGATTGGGTACACTGCCCTGTGTAGGGTGCTGTCTTTCGGGTGGATGTTAAATGGGTGTCCTGACTCTCTGAGGTCATTAAAGATCCCAAGGCACTTATCGTAAGAGTAGGGGCGTTAACCCCGGTGTGCTGGCTAAATTCCCAATCTGGCCATCAAACCATCATGGCTACCTGATCATCCCCAGCTTACAATTGGCACATTCATCCCCCTCCTCTCCCCTGCAACTATTCCCCAGGTTGTTGCTATAAATGAGAACGTGTTCTCAGTCAACTTACCTGGTAAATTAACAGATAAATAAATGAAAACACTCTGCCTGTTCCAATGGAAGACAGAGGTTTCAATACAGTGGAATCTTTGTAACACAAACTAGTCGGAAGAATCAATGTTATCCATATGAACATCCTCCCTAGATTGAACTATTTATTTCAGATGCTCCCATGCCATCTCCCAGTTTCTTTTTTTCAAAACTACCAACCAAAGCATCACCAAATGTATAAATGGGGCAAAAAAAACACCTAGGATCAAGTTCTCCACTCTTTCGAAACCTGAATCTAAGGAGAGTCTTGCCCTTCCCTGCCTTCAATTGTACTGCTGGTCTGCCCAAATCCGCAACATGCAAACATGAATCACAAACGGACAAGACTCAATGTGGATTCAGATAGAGGCCCAATCCTATGTTTCATTGCCCCTAAACTCAATTGTATTCATTAATAACTTTAGTGAAGTGGGCAACATTGCCAAAACCTTTGTGATTTACAGCACTCTACTAGGATGGAAGGACTGTAAGAAATACCTTGGCATTTCCTCTCAGATATGCTCTCACTCGCCTATAGTATGCAACCCAGACTTGCCAAAAGCCTTGAGTAATGCCAACTTTAATCTCCGGCATACCTTTTCAGACCTGTTTCATCAGAACACAACTACACTGAAATCCTTTCAAGTGCGCTGCCGTGAATTCAAAAAAATCTATTTTCTTTTTTTCCAGATCTTTAAATTAGACACGTAATTTCCTCATTCACTTCCAAGGGGAGGTTTAAGAGCTCAGCTGAATGAAGTTGAGAACCTTCTTGCTACAGCACAATCCATCAAAGGCAAAATATCCTATATCTTGAATCCTTTGTGAGAATGTGGGCTCCTTCACTCCTTCAAAAGAAATCTGGGAAAAGAACCTGTCTGGCTATCAGTGATGAGTTATGGGCGGATGTTTGCAACAGGGTATACTGCTCCTCTACTAATGTAAAAAATAAACAATCTAAATATATTTTTTTACACATTTTATTACACCACAGTGAGACTACTTAGAATGAATACAGACATTTCTACCTCTGAAAGTGGAACCTATATGCATGTATTCTGGGAGTTGTAGAGAGATTGTCAGATTTTGGCAATCTTCTTAATGCCCAGCGGGACTTTGTTCTTGATCCAGACAGAGAAAATGTGTTTATGACTATCACATACTTTTCTAAAAAAATGTAGTCACCTACTGTGGGCATCTAATTCCTCTCCTACATTTAAAATGTAGATTGACCAGATTGTTGACTTCCTTCCTCTTGAAAAGCTCACTTATGACCTCCGCAAGAGACAGCCCAGGTTTGATAGAGTCTGGTCTCCACTACTCAACTATATTTCAAATTGGACAGAGTGAATGGGGTGATTTGGGAGATGAGTGTATATACATGTTGTGTAAGGTGCTGTAAAAAACGAATTCTTTGCTCATTGTCTCAGCTAATAAAATAGCTAACACGATCACAGATAGTGCTGCTGCAAATGTGTGGTTTGTTTTGTTTTATTATATTATTTATGTCTGCCACATCTGTGAATGGGATTTGTTAGTTGATTGAAAAACATGAAAACTTCAATTGAAATGGTTACATGTTGAGTTTATATTTTTGTTCAGTATAATTATTTTTGACACATATTTGTTCCTCTCTTCCACTCCTGACTGCATGTGCTGCCATAGATTATATTTATGTGTGCTGCTGCTGCACCTTTCTATGTGTGCTGGTCATCTATTACACCTTGCTTGTTTTAGCAAAGAGCAACAAAGTTTCATCATGTTGTTAAGGGTCCATGTTTCTGCAGAAACGGACTCGACCGCACGGCCTTGCCGTCTTCAGTCTGATGTTATTGTACAGAAACGGTGTGTTCTTACCATGCACAGCGAAGACGTTACAGTGATGGGCCCCATGTCGTGATGACTCTCTCTTCCCACCCTTGATGAAGTGCAGCGCCGGCAGACTCGGTCTCCTCTGGTCCCCAACAAACTTCCCCGGCTGCTGCCCCATAAGGGCAGGGTGCCAGGCCGCAGCCGGGTCTCCAAACTGGGCTCTCTCAGTGCCTGGGTCCGGGGCACCTGGTGGGTAGGGGATGGAGAGCAGGGACCAACTCCGTGGTGTGATTTCCCTCAGTCAGTTTGGCCTCTCCAGATGTTCACTTCTGCATCCCACCGCTGACACAAATCCAGTGGTTTTTGATGGAGGTCAATGCAACGGCAAATAGACCTGCAAGTCCTTCTCACTGATTCCACCCTCTTGATCATGCATTGACTGCTTTTGGTAGAGTCTTACTGTCAGATGAGATCTGGTCTCTTATGGCACTTGTCTTTTATTTAAGACACAGGCAGTCACATAGGAGGATACTGGAGGAGCCCCAATCAAGACACATTCATGAAGATCTAAGGCCTAATTATGATGGCATACATTCATCCAGCATGTAATAATAGAATGTAGGCCTACGTTCCATATTTGGTCAACAAACGTATTCATTTTCAGCACCATGCAATCCACTGATTTGTCATGACTGATTGTATATTTGACATTCAGCTAACATTTTGCTGTCATCTGGACATCTCGCAGTGTTTTTCAGGCCACAATTATGCATGTCAAGACGCTACCGCGGGATAAAATGTGTTTGAGGAAAAATCATGGGAAACTTAGCTAGCTAACGAACGTTGGCATTACTCAGATGGTAGGCACTTGCTTCACCAGAAAGCAAATGTGAATGGTTTAAACACGCTCTGTATTTGAATAACATTTCTGACAACTGAATGTTATTTAGTAGCTATGAAGATGCAAGAATGGCTGTGCAACATTTTGTTTGTTGGAATACTAGCTAGCGAACTAGCTCCAGCTAACGATGGAGCTAGCCTACTGGCTAGATGGTGGTACACCGCGCGAGACCCTGGAAATTAACATCGGAACAGTCAACCTACTAATAACCAGTTCAACTTCGGACGGTGTACTTCGTCGTCTCGTTTGACTCAATACTGACAACATTAACGTTTTGCCGAAATGTCCAGTGTCCCCCCAACCCTTAGTATTCAATTCCTATTCAAACTTCGTGTCCACTCTTTCTGTCTTGCGGAGTTTCTCTCCCGTGCACCCCAACCCAGGCACTTTAACCAAGGCGCATACTCCAAACTTCTCGAACCAACCAGTGTGTTGCTTGGGCGTTTTCGCAGCTCCTTCTCAACATGTGCAACTAGCAAGCTCGTCGTTTCTATCTCCCTCGTTTCTAAACGTATTTATTGCGCTTTCGATAAAATCTTAACAATATACACCGGTAGGACAGTCGTCGCTGAGGCCGCCATATTTCCGTACGCAAGGTGGTTTACTAAAATATGGGGGTGGGGATACGTTTTACGTCAGAGCGTGCGTTCATGCGTGGGCAACTAGATGGGACCCAGACAATATCTTCTGTGATGGCACATGACATACTGTATGTACTATGTAAATGTAGCACAAGTCATAGACTTGACATAAAAGGACAAATGATCAACTGTTGATCAATAGCAGTTTCACTAAAGGTAAAGGGCAGGCAGTAAAGTTGATTTTATGAACCAAAACGTTAGGAGGAAGGCTTTGCAAGCTGGTATGCATTTTCCTTCCCTATTTTGTATTTACTGACTTTTCAACTCATCTTTGGAAAGGAGTAAACAAAACATAAAAATAATTGTGAGGAAAAACACTTTTTTTAATGTACATTGGGAGGCTGTCTAAGATTCCTCCACAAGGATCTCATTACATGTGCCCTTGAAGTAAAATAATCTAATTGGGAAACCTCGAAATAGAAACGCACTACTTACAAGCATGATAAGAGAAAGGTTTCACACACTGATAGCTTGAGGCATTAATAGGTTTGTGTATTTAATTCTCGAAAGAGTAGTTATTCGTACAAAAGTATGACACATTATCAACAGTCCTCTACTACAGTTCTCTAAAAAACAACCACAAAGAAATGAGGAACAGCTGGGTCCTTGGTTACAGAATGCAGGAACATTTTAATTCAGTAAATCAATTACCATCCCTCTCCAATAGGTGTCTATTGAGAAACATAGCTATAGTTTATATACTTAATAAACAACTTCAAAGTTTACTGAATTACAGTTCATATATGTAAATTACACCCTAATCTATAGATTTCACAACTATGCAGGGGTGCAGCCATGGATGGGCCTTAGAAAGCATAGGCCCACACACTTGGCAGCCAGGCCCACCCACTGGGGAGCCAGGCCCAGCCAATCAGAATAAGTTTCTTTATTACAGATAGAAATACTCCTCACCACGTCCCCTCAGACTATCCGACAGGTGAAGAAGCCAGATGTGGAGGTCCTGGGCTGGCGTGGTTACATGTGAGGCCGGTTGGACGTACGTCCAAATTCTCTAAAACGACACTTGAGGGCAGCTTATGGTAGAGAAATTAACATAAAATGATCTGGTAAGAGCTCTGGTGGACATTCCTGCAGTCAGCATGCCAATTGCACGCTCCCTCTAAACTTGAGACATCTGTAGCATTGTGTCGTGTGACAAACTGCACATTTTAAAGTGACCTTTTATTATCACCAGCACAAGGTGCACCTGTGCAATGATCATGCTGTTTAATCAGCTTCTTGATATGCCACAGCTGTCAGGTGGATGGATTATCTTGGCAAAGGAAAGATGCTCACTAACAGGGATGTGAACAAATTTGTGCACACAAATTGAGAGAAATAAGCTTTTTGTGTGTATGGTAAATTTCTGGATTTTTTTCATTTCAGCTCATGAAACATGAGACCAACACTTGATGCATTTATATTTTTAGCTTCATAAACTAAACTGCAGAGAAATACATTTCCTGGTGAAACCAGAAGATTGTATCAAAAAGAGGATATACAGGTCACGGTATCTTCTGCTTGAGAGACAAGTTCAGAACTTGGGTTTAGGTTCAGTCCCCAATGTGGTTAAGGCCTTGATGCCTAAACTTGGAATGCAGGGAACACAAACCTTCCATTACGTTAAGGTTGCATCTGGTACTCTAACCCTCCAGTTCGACAAGTTTCTGACGCGTCATCATCACAATCTCCTCCATCACCTCTGGTTTTAAGATATCCTTGATCTAGAAAGAGAGAAACCTGTAACTCAATATGCTTTGTGAACTCTTTGAAGTCTGATGAAATTAGCTAAAAATGCAACATCATTAGTACTTGGATGGCTATAGATTATGTGTCATACAAAATGGCTTTGGTCGAGTCCCTTTTGAAAGAATGATCTAATTGAATGAATGTAAAGGTTTGCTTCCCTCAGATCCTCTTTCCATTACCTAGATCAGTATAGACAGTGTTACCTGGTGTGGGAGTGATGACTCGTAACAGTAGAGCACACTGGTGTCGTACAGAAGCACCTTGTGTGCCCCCAAGGCCAGCAAGCAGTTCCTCAACCGTGAGATCACCTCCCGATCTGAGAGAGAGACAGGCTAAGAGGGCGAGGCGGGGAGAGGTTACAGTGAGGTGAAAAAGGGGAACAGAAGGGTCAGCGTAGATAATATAACAATCTAGTGAAAGTAAAGCCGTTATGTCTCGTTGAACGATACAATGAAGTGCTAATAAAATGTGTGTGTATCTACATAGAAGTTGGATCCATTGTATTCCCGCTCAAAGCTGTGTAGCCCCAGGCAGCTCTTACCTCCAGACTGGTGTAGTATCCTCCAGCCTCCTCGTCCTGATGTCCTGGGGTGGGGTACAGCCACACAAAGCCATTATTGCCCAGGATGATGGAGGCCCCACAAGGCAGGTTGTGGAAGTGGGTTTTCTGTCTCTTGATCAAAGAGGGAGATAGCTGCACAAGAACTCCTTGCCCCAACTGATGTGATGTAGGTGCAAAGGAATAAGATATGAGGAAAATGGTTTACATTTTCAATCACTTAAAAAAAGGGTATTTACACAGAAAAAAATGAATAATTGTACCTTTCCATACTTTAAACTGCGGGTGTGAAGAGAGAGCGCCCCATCTGAGAAAACAGACTGTACCTCTGCCTGAACGTAAACTTGGTCAAGGAGAATTTTGACCATAGTCACATACAAAATAGAATACATAATCAATGAGAGTATGACACTTGCTACTTGTAGATGGTAGAGCCAAGGGAATCTAAACATAATAAAAATTTCATGTAGGGTAGGCTGGAAGGTAGGACGGACATTATAAAGGCAGAAGGGCCCAGGTTGGTGATAAACGTCAGGATACACTGATGAGGTCCCCCTCCTGAAGGTAGTCTCTCATGGTGAGCTCATCTTCTGCTGACCGTCTCCTCTAAGGACAGATATAGAAAGATTGATTGATGGTGAGACCGAGAAAGAACGTAAACAAATATCCAAAGAAGTTTCACCAAGTGTCAGTACTACTTGGTTGCACCGGGTGCTAAGAGGAACAACCACATTTCCTAATTCCCAGATATATGCTGTCCATTCCACTCACCAGCTCTCCTCCGGGCAGATTGACAGAGGACAGCAGCAACACAGAGTCCAGTCTGGAGTTGGTGTCCACCTTCCAGCGCTTCTGCTGCACCTACAAAATGGCAGACAAACACTAAGCTCCAACCAGGAGAAGCACGATCACCCCAGGGCACTATTAGCTTTACTGACTCGGTCACCACTTCAAACAGAAACATACCTCTGTGACCCTCCCAACCACCACATCTCCAACCTCCCCGTTGAACCTGGGAATAAGAACAGATAAAGATGGCACAAGTGATAAAAAGTGATTGTTTTTTTTTTTACAGACAAACAGACTGACACAATAAAAGCAGATGCTGTGCAATGGAAAAGTTGTATTAAAACAGAGTCAGTAGCTAACCAGTGGGGTAATTCTAACCCTAGGATTACAGACATTACTGTGGCACCTGGTCCACTTACCTGGTCTTGAGCGGCCGTACACAGATGAGTTTGTTCACTCTTTCCACCTCTCCTGCCACAGAGGCTGTTAGTTTTTCTTCATCCATGTAAGTCCCATGACCCCTAGAATGAAAAGCATCTATAGTCTAGTCATGACTCACTATATACCCACTTTCAATGTCCTGTATGGATGTAAATTTCTGCCCGTCAACATCATTCAAATTAACTTGGTATAAGTTATATGATTAATTTAAGAGAAACTATATTAACAATAATCAAGTAAATAGGTAAGCCTAACCTTAGCTACTCTACGAGTGACACTTGCAGAATATTACACTATATATACACAAAAGTATGTGGACGTCCCTTTAAATTATTGTATTCAGCTATTTCAGCCACACCTGTTGCTGACAGGGGCTGTTACATGATTTTGGAATGAGATGTTCGACGAGCAGGTGTCCACATACTTTTGATCATTTAGTGTATTTATGCACTAACAAGTGAGACCTGAGATATCTAGTCAATATCAACAGCTTCCTAGCTATATAGCTAACTACCTATCCAAAGCAAAGAGGTAAAGACGTCGATTAATATTGATTTACAGTAAAGAGATAAAACTCAGACTCAAAATTGTATTAGATGGGAGCAGCATGTTGACAGACTGTTACCTTGTTCTCGTGATGTTCATACAAGCTTGTAGACATACCTCATAAACCCTGTATCTGATGTGATCACATCACCGGGAACAACTAGATCTTTTCCATCCAAAGCAGACAGAGAGGACGATAACGATACTTGTTTCCGAATAGTTGGCAATCTCATATCCGCAGCCATGCTTTCTGTCTTCTGTTCTGTTAACTCAAATGGCGCTTGTAATTGACGTCATCATATACTTCCAGAATTTACCACTCATTGGAATTTACCTATGCGGATTTTCACAAAATCTAAATAATGCCTCTGGACATTCATTCATTTTATAATTTATTTCACAATATTTCAAACTGCTTTTCAAAAAACATTGTTTACGTAAGGACGCTGGAGATGATTTTTAGTTTCTTGCGCCATCAGGTGAACGTGAGGCAGTACTTCAACCCACCTTCAGCATTTTTTATTATTATTAGGTGTAAAAAGGGCAATAAATAAACAAACACAAAATCAGATATTAAAACAATAAATGTATTATTTGTATGTATTCTTCCTAACCAATGTTAACCCCAGTCATTGTCACTGATGACTATCCCCATAAACTAGAATCTCATTCTAGTTCTGTGGAATAGTCTCCCGCTGGGCACAGACGTAATTTCAAATCTAGTTTTAATTTACATTTGGTTAAATCAACAAACGTGACTTCAACGTGAAATCAACAACAACAACGTTATTCGCCAATGTCAAACGACATCAGGAATTATAGCGCCATCTGACGGCAGCAGGGCTTGGTTAAAAGTTGGCTGAAAAAATACGAAATTCCTTTACGTTGATGACTTGCAAATCCCAATCCGTTTTCCACATTGATTCAACGTCATCACAGTGATTAATATTGTTTTTTTATTACGTGGACAACGTTGATTCAACCAGATTTTGGGAAGTGGCCTTTAGCTACCTCATAATTAAAATCCCCCTGAAAACAGAACCAAACATGCTGATTTTTCAGCAGACACACATTTACATTCATAACACAATTTTGCTAAGCAGGCTTAAATCGTGTAAAATGAATTCCAATGTCTTCAAACCAAAAACTCTGGCAGAGAGAGTAGTGTATGAAGGTCACCTGGAAGCCAAGGTGGTGTTAAAACTCAAAACACGCAGGCAACGTCTGTTTGAGACAGGTAAGTGTCAGAGTGATCAGTAAGACATTTTTGAATGAAAAGGAATATAACACGTAAAACATGTTTTGGTTTGTTAATTGCATGTTTGTCTGCCATTCATTAACAGGTCAGACAGAATCTCCAACCTGGCCTACTAGTCCTGATGGAGTCTCTGGAGCAGTAGCGTAGCCAGAAATTCGTTGGTGGGTGGGCCTGCAGAAATTTGAGCCAACTTCCTACAAATGTACACATTTTGCCTTTGTGCAAAGAGAACCATTTGCAGTTTTATAGCTAACCTCATACAATTCTACACATTTTGCAATGAGGCGGAGAGAAGATTTTTCCAACACAGCTGCCCTGGAGCCTCTGTCCCAGCCAGCCTCCTCCCTGAGGCTACTGTCTCCAGCACTTCTGTCACTGCTACACTGGACCCAATGCCTCAGCATGGCTCCAGTATGGGGAACACCCCAGATAAATCTAGTCTTTTTGCTGTGTTGTTATTTCGTTGGAATATTCTGTCTGTATTATTTGTACTTATCTTGTGGATTTCAGTATTGCTGTTAGGTGTGATCATATTGTGCCTCTCTCTGCACTGTCTAACAGTTTCTTCCTCTTGATGGAGTTTGGCTCCAGCTGCAATTGGGAGCTCTGGAGTGTGGAGATCCAGGGAGAGTCCTGGGCCGTATCCACAAAGCATCTCAGAGTAGGAGTGCTGATATTGGATCAGTTTAGCCTTTTAAATCACAATTAATCATATATATAGAGAGGTGGAGACCTGATCCTAGGTCAGCACTCCTACTGTGAGATGCTTTTTGAGCCCTGAGCCCAGGCCAAGGGCTCTTGTTCAGGCCAGTGCCATCCACTCCAGGACATTCCAAAACCACAAGGCCTCCAGGCCTTATATCATTGAAGAGGGACTAAGGCTCCAGCGTACCTCCAAACAGAATCAGTCAAAAGTTCGGACACCTACTCATTCAAGGGTTTTTCTTTATTTTTCAAATGTTCTACATTGTAGAAAAGCATTCCAGGTGAAGCTTGTTGAGAGAATGCCAAGAATGTGCAAAGCTGTCATCAAGGCAAAGGGTGGCTACTTTGAAGAATGACTAGGTGTGTCCAAACTTTAGACTGGTCCTATATGTAGAGCATAAAATGTGGTTAACATCTTTGTGTGGACATTGCTTTTCAACTGATGTCTGTTACCTTCAGGGTCTGAACCATTCAAGTTCGAGTTGGATGGCAGTGGTAAGACGTTTCACAACCGGGGGCCAAACACCACACATCTTCAAGACCAGCTACCTACAAGGAGACATTCACCCCCATTTCAGGTCCGCCAGGAGGATGGTGCTGAGATGTGCCGGTGTGGCCACTGCTGGATGTGGCTCCCCACAATTGCCTCCCTCAAGATGCACCTCATCCACAGTCCATGCAGCCTCCACTACAGGTTCCTCCAACATGTGAACAGGGAAATCACAATTAACATTGCCCAGGTAGAGAATAAGGTCTTATTCACCCCTCACCAGAGACTCAACACTGCCAGGGAGTCAACACACACACCTGGCCACAGGGAGTCCCTGCCTCTCGCATGAGACCCAGGGAGGAAGATGAAAATCACTGCCTCGCTAAGAGGCGCACAGAGGAGTGGGGAGGAGCTACTGTCCTCCCAAATTAATATTATTATTGCTCCATTATGCACTGTATATAGAAAAGTATGTGGACACCCCGTTAAATTAGTGGATAGTGCAGCTATTTCAGCAGCACCAGCACGCAGCCATGCAATCTCCATAGACAAACATTGGCAGTAGAATGGCCTTACTGGAGAGCTCAGTGACTTTCAACATGGCACTGTTATAGGATGCCACCTTTCCAACAAGTCAGTTCATAAAATTTCTGCCCTGCTACAGCTGCCCCGGTCAACTGTAAGTGCTGTTTTTGTGAAGTGGAAACGTCTAGAAGCAACAACGGCTCAGACGCGAAGTGGTAGGCCACACAAGCTCACAGAACAGGACCGCCGAGTGCTGAACCGTGTAAAGTGTAAAAATCATCTGTCCTCGGTTGCAACACTCACTACCGAGTTCCAAACTGCCTCTGGAGGAATCGTCAGCACAATAAATGTTCACCAGGAGATCAATGAAATGGGTTTCCATGGCCGAGCAGCCACACACAAGCCTAAGATCAATTTGCGCAATGCCAAGCATCGGCTGGAGTGGTGTAAAGCTAGACGCCATTGGACTCTGGAGCAGTGGAAACGCATTCTCTGCCTTGATGAATCACGCTTTACCATCTGGCAGTCTGACAGACAAATCTGGGTCTGGCGGATGCCAGGAGAATGTTACCTGCCCAAATGCATAGTGCCAACTGTAAAGTTTGGTGGAGGAAGAATAATTGTCTGGGGCTGTTTTTCATAGTTCCAGCTAGGCCCCTTAGTTCAAGTGAAGGGAAATCTTAATGCTACAGCATACAATGACATTCTAGACAAGTATGTCGTTCCAACTTTGAAGCAACAGTTTGGGGAAGACCCTTTCCTATTTCAATCAATCAATCAAATATTTTTCTAAATCCCTTTTTACATCAGCCGATGTCACAAAGTGCTGTACAGAAACACAGCCTAAAACCCCAAATAGCAAGCAATGCAGATGTAGAAGCACGGTGGCTAGGAAAAACTCCTTAGAAAGGTAGAAACCTAGAAAGAACCCTAGAGAGGAACCAGGCTCTGAGGGGTGGCCAGTCCTCTTCTGGCTGTGCTGGGTGGAGATTGTAACGGCACATGGCCAAGATGTTCAAACGTTCATGGATGACCAGCAGGGTCAAATAATAATAATCACAGTGGTTGTAGAGGGAGCAAAAGGTCAGCTTTTCATAGCTGAGCATTCAGAATTTGAGACAGCAGGTGCGGCAGCAGTCGAAAACCGCATGACTATGCCCCCGTGCAAAGGGAGGTCCCTACAGAAATGGTTTGTCGAGATCAGTCTGGAAGAACTTGCCTGGCTTGCACAGAGCCCTGACCTCAACCCCATCAAACACCTTTGGGATGAATTGGAACGACGACTGTGAGCCAGGCCTAATTGCCCAACATCAGTGTCTGACATCCCTAATGTGGCTGAATGGAAGCAAGTACCCTCAGCAAATGTTCCAACATCTAGTGGAAAGCCTTCCCAGAAGAGTGGTGGCTGTTATAGCAGCAAGGAGGGGGACCAACTTCATATTCATGCCCATGATGTTGGAATGAGATGTTCGACAAGCAGGTGTCCACATACTTTTGGTAATGTAGTGTATCTGCTTGTGTGCTTTAAATGTTGGTTAATTGCTTCCTTCACAGCTAATTAACATTCCCAACATGCTAGGAGGCTTCATAGTAGGCTACCAAAAGGTCAAAAGTAAAGACCACAATGCAGACTTGTTAATATCATTATTTATTTAGAATATAAGGAAAGCGCATATGTATTTACATTCACATACAGTTCAGAATTAAACAATGCTTTACATGAATATACAGAAATAAAGTGTCTATTACACAGTGTCAAATTTTTACAAGGCTGAAATGAATGTACACTGCTGCTCTCCAATTTCTACATACTGTATATTTAATTTGAATTCTCCTTTGCTACTTTACTATTCAAGCAACCGTCTCCCTGAGTTGGTGGGGCTAAGTTGACAGGATGTAAAGTTGAATTCATGACAGAACCACCCAAAATCTTAATTTGTTATGGTAAAACATAATTATCTGAAATGCAGAGTACTTGTCTTTACCAATTGAATTATTGACTTGAATAGAACACGATTTCCTTTGGTCTCCTGCATCCTTGCAATACTGTTTTGAGTATACAAACAAAGACAAACTGACAGTTACTCTCAAAATACTCTTGAAACCAACATTCAGTCCTTTGTTCAGGTTCTTTGTGCAGGCACTAGTAGAACAGTTGACTCCAACAGTTGACCCTCTACATGAGACCTTTTTTGCGAGAATTACAAACATAATATCCAGTAAGTCTAAGGAGACTAGATTGTAAATAAGGCAACCAGTAAAAAGTATTTAAGAATGTCTGTACCATCAGTTCAACCCACCAGGCATAAACCCAGTCATACTCTCTGGCCCAACACAAAGTTATTGCAATGCCTGCCACACGAGCGAGTGGCTGCCCATCCCCTAAGAGAGAGAGCGCAACCTTTGACCCAGGTGTGCATGGGTAAAGTGTAGTTTGCATTAGCAAGTGTCTCTCTCTCCTCTCTGCTGTCATAGCACTATGGTGGGGATATGGTGAACCAGGGGGACCTGGTGTTGGGTCAGGCTGTTGATCGGTGGGGGAGGAGGTGAGACTTGGGAGGCAGTGTCTGCGCCCGCCGCCCCTGGTCTGTGCCTGGCACTCTTCTGGTGTGCCCGTAGCCCTGCCAGTTGGGAGTAGGCGCTCTGGCACACATGGCACTTGTAGGGGCGCTCTCCGGTGTGCAGGCGCACGTGGTTGCGCAGGGTGGACGACTGGCTGAAGCGGCGGTTGCAGAAGCGACATACAAAGGGCTTGTCCAGGGTGTGGATGCGCATGTGGGAGCGCAGGTTACTACGAGAGTTGAAGCCACGGTGGCAGATGACGCAGCGCATGCGGCTGGTCGCAGACGAGGAAGAAGAGGAGGAGGGGGAGCAAGATGAAGAGCCGTCACAGGAGTGAGAGTCCTCTGTCAGGGGAAAGTAGAAGCAGACTGAGTTGTTTGATTCACAAACTAATGTGACTGACGTTTCTAATGTTGAATTTAACATGGGATAGAATCAGTGTATTTTCAGTACTTTGCAATAAATAAGAGTGATGTAAATCTGTTGTCTGCAGCAGAGCCCATAAACACTGGGCCCCACAGATAAAGAAGCCTGTTATCTGGTTTTCTAAATACTCAATAGGCCCATACAGTTTATCCACAGCCACATTAATCAGGTCATGAGGTCATGAGTGGCTGCCCAAATGCCAGTCTTTGTCCCCCCCCCCCCCCCTCTGTAGCCTGAGGGGCAAGGGTCTCACCATTCCGGCTCTTTCTCTGATGCTCCTCAGTACCGGGAACGCCGGGAATACCAAGGAAGGTGTTGTGGGAGTTTCTATACCACACCAGCAGCTCCTGCTCTGGGGGGATAGTCTATAGAGAGCAAGAGTAGGAAAATGTTCAAACTGAACAGGAGTACCGGGAACGCCAGAAGGTTGCGCTGTTCAGTAGATGACAATAGATTGCCCTTACTTCTATATGGGCAAGGGGAAATTCAATTACAGTCAGTCTATAGATTTGACACCAACAATGAAGGCCTACAAAGGAATGGGCTTAACAGCAGAACTTGTCATTATTTCAGCAACAACATAAAACGCTGACATGCCAGAGGCTTCATGTCAGTTTGGAGTGATAGTATCTGGCTTGGTTCTCACCTCTGCAGCTCTGTAGAAGATGCTGCTGCCGATCTGCACCACCTCCAGGTTCTGCTCCTGTTCGTTGCGTGCACACTTGATGTAGGTCATCCAGCTGCGATGGTCCTCCTGGCTGGCATCAATGAAGTAGCGCACCGTGCCGTCCCCGTTGAACACCTATAAGAACAACAGCAAAATCTTATGAGTCTGGTACAATGTTAACATATAGCTTCTTGTACATACAGCTTGTGAACAAGGCAGATGATGCCCCCCTTAAACCTGTGCTTCCCCCACAAAAACATGGCATACACAGAGATCCATTATTGTCTTGCTTCCATTATTCCCTGCCTAATTGTGAAAGCAGATCAATCCCTATAGCTGCCCAGCTGATTCTCACCTCCCACATGAGGTTGTTGTTCTTGAGCAGGTCTACGTGCTCAGGGGAGATTACCCTGCCAGTGAACGGACCCATCTCTGTGCCCGCCTTGATCCAGGTCTTGGAGAAAATGCCCAGGCCCTCGCCAGGGATAGAGCTCTGGGCAATGATCACCTCACTGGGCAGCACCAGGCTGGAGAGCTTCTGAACCTCTGCAGGGAAGAGAAAAATAGATTATTTTACTTCTGTGTACAATTCATCAAAGTTGTGAATTTCGTCAACTCATCCATGCATGAAAGAGAAATGTATGAAATAGTAACCAAGCTGAACAATTTGCCTAAAATACATTGAGGATAGGAGTGGTTTTAAGTCAGACATTGTGCATTAGTGCTAATATTATTGCATGTCCTTTACATAAATGCCAAAAAGCAAAATGGTTGATATATATATATATAAAACACATATTTCGAATAAAAAATTCACCTAATATGATGCTTTGATAACCGTTTGATAAAACTTTATGAATTGGAACATCTTAAACAGTGGGTGGTCTTAAATAATGTTTATGCTTCTCATGAATTAGGTGTTTAACATTTTGTAATTGCCAACACAGCAAATAGATTTCATCTTATTTTGGTCATGAAATATTAAGCAACTTCTTATCCACCGTTTAATTCGATTAAATTGACGAATTGAAAGTTTGTTGAAGATAAGAAAAAAAAATCATTCTCATTCAAAACGTAAAAAAATAAAACTCTTGGGATTATTTAATGTCAGAATCAAAGAAAATGTATTTAAAACTGCGAAAAGACGGCCTGAATAGAGGTTAAATGGTATTCTATTGCTCAGGGTCCAGCAATCGGTCATGCTTCAGATGCGATATTCATTATGTCCAACTGAAAGAAACGGCTAATTCCAAATTCATTATCCTTTAAGAACTTTCTAGCAATACATTTGCGCTGAATTAAATGAGGACTTGTTTAAAAGACCCAGGAATTTCTTAAACAAAAAAATGGAAAGGCGATTAGATGGTTGACATGGTATGAATGGCAATAGATTTAGCCTTCACCGCGCATTATCTGGGGAACAGAAAGTGAAAAGTGCCGGAGCCCCATAGCTGCCAAAGGAGGAAAATAGACTTCCGGGAGATTGATGAATGCCGGATAAAATCCAGGACATCAAAGAAAGGGAACCTTTCTCTCCCCTCGGTTTAAGTGGAAACTTTCTCAGGTCAAGCACAAAGTTAACCAAATGAATTGAATAACCTTCGTCTTTCAGTCAGCAACAGTTACACGCCTAACAAGCTTCTAAATGCAAGGTCTCAAAGCGCTAAATTAGTTAATGCGTTAAATGGGTGGAAATAAAAGGTCCAATGAAGGAAAATACAGGAGAACAGTAGACCTAATGAGAAAGTCACAGAGACCTTGGGAAGAACAGAGGAGTGAACGTTCCCACTTTTTTGGTTCACTCTCAACGACATGCATGATGAGACCTGACTAATGTTATTTGGCTGAATACATTCTAACTAAAGGCCTATTTTAACACTTTTTAGTAAATTATTGTCAAGGGGGCCCTTTTCTTGCCATAGGCTAACAACAGACAGAAGTTGTGAAATAAAAAAGTAAATCTAGGCTATTTTTGTTTTAAGTAAGACTCGTGAGGGCAGCTCCCGCTCAGCCCAGTCCAAGTTCTTCTCTGCCCTGGCACTCCAATGCTGGAACCAGCTTCCCCTGAAGCTAGGACAGCAGAGCCCCTGCCCATCTTCCGAAAGCACCTGAAACCCTACCTCTTCAAATGGGATCTTAAAGTAATCCCCACCCCCAATAAATACATATAAAATAAAAACTTCCCTGAACCAACATTTGATGTAAATGTTATAGTCAAATAAAACGTACAATTTCAAAGTTCATTATTTGTCACAATTTGGTATTATTACTACAAAAACAAATGTCCAAATATTAGGATGTTAAACATTGCAACAGGCCTGGGCTCGTGGCTGGTGTTATTGGAAGAATTCCAAAAGGGGCAACTTACCTCCGGCGAAGGACTGCGCGAGGACCTCAGCTGTGAAGGCTGTCTTGGGACTGATGCTACTCTGTCTATCCTCTATCAGATGCTCCCCGATCACATTTCTCCACCTTCCATACAAGAAACTGTGCAGAATGTCTGAGGTGATAATATCAGATAAGGACCGACTCTGACATTTAAATCCAGACTTTAGGGCTAAAGCCTCTGCGGGTAATACCGAGCCCATCTCGCAAACTACTGCCAACCGTGTCAGATATGAAAGCCTCTACATGTACAGTGGATATTCCCTCCCGTGAGACGGCTGGTTGGAAAATGTTCCGTCCTTTCGCAGTGAGGGTCCTCTTTATACAGTAGGCTGTGGCTGGTCTGACCCCTCTTTGATTAGCTATTAACAACACTCCCCTTATGGTATAGACCTGCCCCAGCAGAAGAAAAGACCCTTCTATTAGGCGGCCCTCCCCTTTCAGAGAGAGAGAGAGAAAGAGCGAGAGACGGAGGGTGTGTGAGAGAGAGAGAGAGAGAGAGAGAGAGAGAGAGAGAGAGAGAGAGGGAGAGAAAAGAGAGAGAGGGAGAATTGAATTGAATGAGTGAGTGAGTAAGGGAAATGGAGAGACGGACAAGTAGCCAATGCTACTCAGCAATATTAATGGATTATCTCTTTAACTGCCCACATGCACGTTTTTGTGCGCATCCGATGGTAAAATAGGCCTCAACGAACAAAAACCAATTAGGGGAGTATCACACATTTTGTTTAAGTCACTGACAATTATTCAACACCTTTCACACACCAACCAGATACGATTTTGTTTCTTCATTAGAGATGTTCAACACTGCCTTCCATGAAACTCATTCCAAAAAAACAACCTCGTCGCCAGTTTAGCACTAGATTGAGTCGAATATACAAATCGAAATATAAAATCAACATTTCTATGTTAGGGCCTATTAATACAATTGAAATATGTATAACATATCATAACCTAGAGCAAATGTCTCCTATAAAATACGGCTAAACATGTCAAAATCATGTTTTCATATTCCATTCAAATGGCCTGTAGGACAATTCAGGGTTTGAGTCCCACGTTTATTAAACAGAATGAAAACGCTGTCAACTTTAAACTGGTTCAACAATTAGTTTAAACGTTTGTGTCATCAAAATGAGGTCATCGGGTCTGGGAGTTGCTCAAACGTTCTTTCTCATGCATTCTGTATTCATGTGGTGGGCAATAAACAATTTCTTCCAGGGAGTTGTAGTGCGGGAATAACAGAATAGAAACAAGCTTAACGTGCTTTACCGCATTGTCCCAATGCAAAGCTGGTTCACTTCTCTATCCCTTGTTGAAGTAAGCGGTTTAATATTCATGGATGTTCATAGCCCTTCAGTACATTGTGACAGCATTTAGATGAGTATATACAGCCCCTTTCTTCTCAATAGCCACAGTTCTGTTTTTTCCTCTATTTTTTGGGCTTGATGGACTGGGGGTAAATTAGCAGTTTTCCTTCTCTTCCAGCAGAGAACATCTTTATTCCGTCCCCGGCTCGCGGGTTTCCTATTCAGTTCCTCTCCAAGTAATGTCAGGGGGCTGAAAAGTGCTGCAAATCAATCGTTCATGGTGTTTTGAGGACAGTTTGACACCCATGCACTCCGCCTTTCTTCCCAACAACTATAAGGGGATGGTCCGAAAAGCTGGGCAAGTTTGGCTCTGGCGAATGTGGACTCGAATGGAAAATATATGGATTATAAATGGAATGGGGTGTTTTGAAAGCAGAGATAGTGAAAAGGTGAGTGACCGGGCACAAAAAAAAGACTGTGGAAACAGCTGCTTTTTAGGAGGGACCCCTTCCTACATTTGTCCCCTTTCCCAAATGAATGTCCCCCCTCTCTGAATAGGATTCGTTCTCAGATTGATTTACATGTCATGCATTTCAGCATTTATTACACTAAGAGTCTTCAGCTTGCAGGGCCAGTGGATAGTGCCCATTCTTTATAAAGAGGAATTTAATTCATTGAAATGGGGTAACGCATGGATTAGATTATTTGCTTATCTATGCATTAACCTTTCATTTTTCTGTCTGGTAAAGCTATGGACACATCAAGAGTCACCCTGCTCAACCATATTGAAAAACGATTTATGCCAGTATTTGTTCATTTCAACTGTATGAATTAAACAATAGCCTTTACATAGGCTATAGATTTCCTTCCAATATTTAGCAAACATTTTGAAGGGCGAAATATCAAAGTAGTTGTATGAAATAGAGCTCAGGATTTCAGTTTTATCTTGTAAACCTACAACAACTAAATTAAAAGGTTCTTATATGCTTTTGCATAAAATTACGATATATATATTTTTTTAACGGCTTTTTTAAAAGGGTGCAATATTCAAATACACTGTATAGGAAGGTTATTGATAATGATTCATAACGGCAGAGATTAATTGGGTTTAAAACAGAGTAGGCCTTTTTAAAATTCCATTTAAAACGACTAATTTTACTTCAATAATCAAACTATAGCTGCAGACTACATTTAAAAAAAAATCTTACATGACATGTTGCTTTAATATTTGAGTTCACTTCAACGCTTTCACCCCTGAAAAAAGACTTTGCGCGTTTCCTGTCTTAATACATTTTTTTTACAGACATCCTCTCCTTAAAACAGTCCCACAGAATACAACAACCGTTACCCATGCATCCATGCTATATTACAAGCATTCAACATTAAAGTGGGCTGAATAAATCATATTAAAAACACTAAGCTCTTATTAGACATTAACCAACACAAACATTCTCAACCAGAAGACAAATCGACATCAGTTTCAACGCGGAATTATTCCTCCTACTAACTACAACCTCAGAAGAACTTCAACTGAGAGGGACTGGCAGACTGGGCTCCTCCTTGGGACTATTAAAAATAGATTAAGGTAGATATCCCAGCATGGTGGATACAGCAGAACAGCTCATCTTGTTAACCTGGAATGGAACAGTACACCTGCTTAACGAAACTGGAGCTTGGGGGGGCAAAGAGGAGGAATGCAGACGTATGTGGGAGAATGCATGAGTGAGAGAGAGAGAGAGAGAGCGAAACACCCTCCCCCACACACACCCTGCTCAGATAGAACCCTCATTGTAAAACACACGTATTGTTAAATGACCTAACAAACTATATCAACTATAATAAAAGGCTTGCATTTCATTAAATCATTTGTCTCACTTTTGACTTACTCAGACCGGTGAAAACCGAGATTGCACCATATGTAATTGAATACGTTTTTCTATGGACAGCCCTGCATAAACAAATCAATAAATCCTATTCAATAAAATATTTGTTGCTCTACAGGGCAGTTATTCAGGACCAACATTGTGAACATTGAATGAGCCATAATACATAGACAATGTAGTGTCCACATCGCATTCATATGAATGGCCCCTCACAGCCTACACCGAAAACCCAGCATATACAGTTAGTGATAAAACTAGGGATTAGTTTTTATATACAGCAGTGTAGAGACCCTATTCAAACTGAATGGCCCCCCCATTCATAATCATGGCTCTCAAACCCAGTCCGGTGAAGATCTGGAGAACAACTAAATTCTGCCGCATTTGCAATCGACCACCAGGCCAGGGACTGTCCCGCAGGGGCGTCATATTAAAAAGCAAGACGATCCGAATCGAGGGCTGGATTTGGAAACAGCTGCACAGTATCAATGGGGGGGGGGGGGGGGGGGAGGCCGAGCAGGGTCCACTATGGCAGAGGCCCCCTGCGGAGTGCAAAGATGTGGGTTGACAAAGATGCTCAACAACGGTGCACTGGGGACACCCTTGTGGACAGGCCCCAGAGGGAGGGAACACAAGAGCTGGAGACTAGAGCAAAGAATAAGGAACATTATGAAGAAAAAATTATCAACGAATACGCTCAGTCTTTGCGTAAAAATGGCTTGAGTGCACCACAACAGACCTGTATTATCCAGTTTCATTATTAAATGGGAATTCTTAAGCTTTGCTATAAGAAATAACCTGAGTTATGGGACAACTCCAGGAAAATTCCACTTCAAGTGTTTTGCCATACCTGAAAACATTGTCTAGCCTCGCTCTGCCTCTCCTTGTCTGGAAGCAATGGTAGGTGAATCGCTGTTCCAATCACATCTCATGAACAACAAGAGCCTATAGAAGAACCGACACTCAGGTTGAAAAAAATTGCATGTGCTCCTCTGTCCACAAAAGCTCCTTAGCGCATTATCACATAAGGAACAAGATCCCTTGCAGTGATGATGCATTAAAATGGGCTAAACAGCACAACTCATCAATGAACCCCCTTTCCCAGACATTGGGAGTGATTTAAAATAGCCAATAGGTTTATGAAAATCATTTAGGAAAAAAAAACTTCTGGGTTTATGGGAACCATTTTGGCTAAAATAAACAAGTATATCTGTATTTTAAAAATCCACTTAGAATACACTCCCTACTATAGTGCTACATTTTAGGGCCGGGGCGATACCAGCGTCACGATACTCGTCATCCGGGCAAGGAAACAAAACACGAAGCAGATTTAACTTTAGGACAAAAGCCCTAATGTTGAAAACAGTCATCCAGAGTTGTATTGATTTTCCAAGCTATAGCATACACTAGATACTACAGGTGTAAAGGACCAAAAATAGTTCGGTCTGCTTCGTGTTTACATTTGTCTTATTGAAAACAGTGATACTGGTCACAGCCCTACTAAATTCATATTTTTGGCCACTCTCACTTAAGGAACTTGTAGTTCATTGTAGGTTAATGGCTTGCCTGCTGTCGATTTTGAATGTTATGAACAACGAATACCTATAAGTGATGGACAGTGGACTTGAGCCAGTCCAACTGATATTTCAATGCCAATAAACCCAGTGCCTTCAAAATCCATGCACTCAAATTAACAATCCCATCGGGCCTTTTTCAGTCATCAGACCCGATTTTGACAGCAAACATCTTTGGGGGAAAACATGAGAATTTATGGTATTTTCACTTAGTGAGGGGGTTTAAATAATCAAATTAAGAGGTCATTTTAAGTACCCGTTTCAAACGTATTCAATACATGACAACTAAGATATACACAATTACCAGTTCTGTCATCAGGTAATGTTTGGTGAATTAATTCAATCATGGCATATATAGTAACAGTAATTTGGTAAGCTCCTCTTCCTTACCGTCAGTAAAAAGACTGCCTTTAAATGACCATGCATCTTCTGGACATATGAACTTGGCACATTTTGTCTTTCAACATATGTTTTGTCAAGAGAAGCCCTAAAAACAAGCCACTGCGACAGAAAGTGCCTTTCTTGTAGAAGGTTAGGAAAACTTGCAGACGGGTTAGGATAACTAACACAGCAGGTCAGGAGAATTGGGTTAAGGTTAGGATATGGGTTAGTGAAAATGCTTTAACCTATGAAAAGTCACTTCCGGTTGAAGCTTTATCAAAAGTGGCTTGTTTCTAGAGTCCCAATGCCAAGGACATAACGGAGAGACTAATATATATATATTTTTACCATGTATTGATCTTAACATGACCTACAGTAACTAATAACGATGGTATACTTCAACCACAAGAGAGGCTTGCAGAAGGAATATTTATTTGAGAAATGGCAAAGGTCTATAGAAAATATTTCTGTTTATAAAACAATAGTTTTACCTTTATGATTACCTGAGGCTAGATGATACTACATGTTAGTCTTACAATAGAGCCGAGGAAAGGTTTCACAGTTTAAACCAATAAACCAATAATTTTAACAAAAGAAAGCTTTCAAATGGCAAAAAATTAAATAATTTTAACAGAACACAATAAAGGTAGTCTTGACGTTTTTAATACACAGTTACCTGTACACAAGGAAAAAAAACACTAAAATGAAACATTTTCAAATTATAATATCCCTTTTCATTAAGCAATGAAGTTAATACTAGATTCAATTCTAACTAATCAATCATACATACATACGAGATCACACAAAGTAGAAAGAAAAAATCATTAATTAAAAAGTTTAGCATTGGACTGTACACAAGTCCAGTGTGTACTGGAGGGGGCGTTAGGGAAACTGGGTGGTACCAAATAAGACAATTTTGATCGTAATACTTAGAATATAAAAAACTACAATGAATTATTACACAGGTAGAATCCAGAGGCTTAGCAGTCTTGAATGATTTTAGGTACAGAACATACATAAAAACCTAGCATTTCTCATTTTTGTCCTAAGCAAGATGCAACATCAAATTTCAAATTACACATTCACGATCTTTGAACATTTTCAGTATGAAAACAGAACAGGGACAGTTTTCCTGCGATAATGACTCCATGAAAAAAACTTCTTAGATTTAATTATATATATATATTTTAAATAAAGTCTTTAGTCAAGTATCTGAGCATACATATAGTTTTACAAGATAGCAAAGGCAAAAACCTCACAATATGCAACATCCCCCTTTTCCAATATCAGATCATTGTAATAAAAAAAGTACCCATTACATTTTCATATGCCTTAAAAAAAATCTAAAATGAACTACAAGTTAAATGTCTGTCAAAATATTAGAGAATCCATCTTAGTTTCAAAAATGAAATAAGATATTGCTACTTTTTTAAACCAGAGTACAATAAAATTACAATGAAAAAAATACAAAGCACAACAGGAATTAAATTAGGAACTGACTGCCATTTGCCAACATCACTCCTTGTATTATGTAACAAAATAAATGTTCCTGTAACAAAACAATTTTCATCACTGAATTAAAATGCTTCATGTAAAAGGAAAATAAAACATTTTCACACATTCTTAAAACATCTTATGACAAAATAAAAATGTATTCAAGACTGCTAAGCCCATAATTACGATTTTATTGCAACAGAACTAGAAAAAATAGATTATATTGCATTTACTAAAATGTTACAACTCCGGGGTTCGTTTTGGCGATGTCATTTGAATCAAAAAGGAAAAAATAGAAAACAAAACAGCTCTCGCATTAGTCCAAAAGGGATCCCAGGAATTGTCCATTCAAAATAATGGTGTACACAAGTATTTAGTAACAATTAAATGTTCCTGATTTAGAAATATTCTTCTTTTTTTATTGTATAAGTCAGTCTACAGCTAGTGTTTCTCACTAAGAAAAAAGTAAGTCTTCAAGGCGTTGCAAATCTAGAAACCTGTTACAAAAGGTTTGTTTTCATCCTCAATGATTCAAAAATCTTCAACTAAAGGGCGTCCTCTCTAATGATCCTGCAAAACACAGGTGCACGTCAATGACCAAGCACAGTAATACATTTGACATAGATTTACATGTGCAAGTTGCATTACATAACCTTACAATAGTTAAACTCAACCTAATAGATGCCAGAATGGATTTACATGGAACTTTTCATCAGATGTACTTTCAAACCTCCATACTTGAATTAAACCTTGCCTTTAAACCAGGGATCATCAACTACATTCAGCTGCAGGCAGATTCTCTTGAACGGATGGTCGGGGGGACGAGACATAATTACAAATAATTTTTAGACTGCAAATTAACCACAAGAAGCCCAAACATATTTAATATTTGACTAAAACAATTAAAAACGAATTTTCAAACCTTGCTGACATCATATCTCCGTAATGCGTGGAGATAATTAGGTACAGATTTCCAAAAAATAAAATCACTTGGAGCTGATTTCCTGGTGTTATTACAGTCTTTAATGTCCGGGGGGGTAGGCACACATAAAACCACCGCGGGCTGCCAGTTGGGGAACCCTGCTTTAAACCATTCAACATTCCTCCTAAAGGACTTCCGTGGTCAACAACAGACCTCAGGGGGTTGTGGGGTGGAGATGGTGCTGAGCGTTTGGATGGGTTCTCACCTGAAGGCCTGGGGCCTGTGTCTGCTGTGCACCTTGGCCATAGTAGGCCCCCTGTTGTCTGTAATACTCCACCCAGGCAGCACTGTAATCCGGAGGAGAGCTCTGCTGGGAGCCAGGGCCTGCTGCCTGGTCTGGGGAGAGATGGAGGGTGAATAAGGGGAAGAGGAACATCCTCTGACACGCACTCAAAAGACCAGCATATTGGAAGAGTGTAGAGGGCATGTAGGTGTAGTCTTACTCTGTTTCTTGTAGTATTCCTCCCATGCTTTGCTGTAATCAGGGCCACTGCTCTGGGCTTGGCTCTGCTGACCTGTGCACAAGATAAAACCAGGGTCAATAAGATACACACCAAACAGACCAAGAACTCTGATTAATGTTCGCCTCCATAAATTCAATTTCTTCAACTCAAATACATTCAGTTATACAAACAAAAGCTAAATTTACATGACTGATGAAATCGAGAAGCAACCCAGCTACACAATCATGTAACAAATTGTCGACTTCAATCATCGCAGTCAAACAAAACCTCCTGCGTATCAACTACACGTTGACATGATATTTCTACTCAGACACTCTTGGCATGGAACTTTTTAAAATGAGGGCAGGTTTGAGGTCTGGTTTAGAGGTGTATCCAGGGCACATTCCCAGCAAGGGAGAACGGTTGCACATGCAGACAGGTATTCATTTAACAAGTGGGTCACCAGTAGGGGCCAACTGCCCACAGGCACCCCAAACCAACCAGGAAGCCCAAACCAACCAGGAAGCCAGTCTCAAAGAGAAAGGATCAATCAGCACTCACTTGCAAATAACCTATCATGAGACTACAAACCCTGAGAGAGGGGGGCTCGGACCAGTGACTCAGACTTAGTAATGTTACACAAGCGATAAAGGCTAGTAGACGATGTTAGTATTGAGCTCCCTTCTCTGTTCTCCCCCAGAAGACTAGCACTTGCCTAGCTTTTTATAATACTGCTCCCATGCTTTGGAATAGTCCATCTGGTCGGTCTGGGATCCATTGAGACCTGCAACCAGACACAGATAACACTGTTGGAGGAGAGTTACTGCATGAGGACCTTTCAGTGGAGGTTGAGGCTGTGGCTTACCATCCAGACATGGCACTGTGTCCTATGGCCTCTACCCCATACCCTAACTTAACCCTAACTAGAACTTCCTTGGAGTGAACGTTCTCCTTGAAAAGTTTCTTCCCCATCTGACAATCTCCCAGAATGTATTTTTTCCCCCATTTTTTCCCCAGCCAATATCTGGACAATTAGCCACATTTTCAATGCAAGAACCACCCTGCCGCTGTCATAAGTTGGATTTAAATCCACTGCAGCAGTGCCAAAACCAGCCTGAACAAGTCTTGAATCTCTCCAATTCCTTCAGTCCTCTGAAATTGCTGTTCAACTGGAAAAGTCTTGTTAGAGAAGTAACATTGAGTTGCTTTATTCCGCTCAGTAAGCAGAGCAGAGCATGAAACATGTCTAGTTTTAGTCCTCCTTCCACTTATTTGTCCACTTTCTTTTCACTGGGGAGGGACTTATGCCCCACATGACTGATTGCAATAGACTCCGTATGTATCAAGGAATCATTGTAATGAAATTTCAGGTTGATATTGGTATCAAGTGTTATGGGTATCCCACCCTAACCACAATGGGACAAGGCCACCCCAGCCATTAGTTGGAGAAGCAGGTAGACTTACTGGGGTCCTGCTGGCCCTGAGGCTGCCATGTCTGATATGTTGTGCCCCATCCACCTGTCATGAATGTCTGGGGTCCACTGTCACCACAAAACACAGAGACGCATGTTAGACATGTTTCATATGAATTGTTGTAGCCTGGATATTGTTACATAATTGTATTCATACTTTGGTCAGTGTAAGTAGTTCAAAGCAAGTTAGACAAATGTAACAGTGGTAAAAAACCAAGAAGCTACTCACTTCTGATGAGGGGTAGCTGGTCCTTGACCAAAGGGGTTAAGACCAAAACTGCTGTTGCCCCCCATTCCTGAGGCCTAGATGAGAGAGAGAAGCGGAGTCAATGCTGAGACCAAGGTCTCTTTCCCAGATGAGCCCTGTATAGCAGCACAATAAACACATTAAACTACATATTCATATAAACCATCAAATACACATTAGACATGCAAAAAACACATTCCGTAAAAAGGTCCCCTAACAACCATCTGAAATTCCCTAGAGCCACCAATTTTAAAGTGTATTGTAGATTATTCCACACGTAAGGTGCAAGGAAAATGTTGATTTACCTAACTCTAGACACTAAAGGAGTCTAGAGAACCAAACCTGTGAACTGGTTTGATAACTTGTCAATTTAAATCTTAACAGTGATATTAGGTAAGTCAAACTTGTGGAGCAGGGGCTTTGTAAACAAAAAGAGTAATGATGTGATGATCTATGTGACTTCAAAGAGGTCCAGCCAACCGTTTCGTAGTACTGCTCATCATAGTGATGAAAAACAGCATCCGAGGGTTTAAGAGTAGAGGCAGCTGCACTTTCATAAATAGCATAAAAATAACCTCAAGTTTGACTGCATTCTGCTTCCTGCTGACTACAGAGATTAGATCAGTTTCTGTATAAAAAAAAATTAAAAGCCCACTTTAAATCCTAGAGGACTGAACTTGTTTAGAAACTGTTGTTTTAAAAGAGAAATCATTCAATTCAAATACCAAGGTATTTCTATGCATTGACTCATTTGATTATAGAACCATCCAATAAACAGGGAGGCAAACTGAGGGCCCAAAAGGCAGATATTTTCTTTTTACTGAAACACGCAAAAAAAAAAAATAATCCCTGCTAGGGGGAAACGCAGGTTATTAAACAAATAATATGATCTACATGATCAGCCTCTAAAATAAATTGTGGTTAATGTGAAACTAACTCACAGCTAAAAAAAATGTAAAGAAAGCAATCCAATGTTATTGGTTGCCTAGACTTTACTGCAAATGACAAGTCTTGAGAAAAAAAACACACTAATATTGCAGTTAGCCATGACAGCCTTTATAACAGAATGCTTGTGACCACCCACATGAATATTGCTCTTGGGAAAAAAAACATCTTAAAGTAGAAATAGAATGAACAGGCATTCTATTTTTGTTCTATTATAGTGGCCACTATAGACATCGATCAAGTGCACAAGACTACATGTAGACAAAAATAACGTTCACTGAGTAAAACCAATTATAATCCCCCTCACTCACGTGTTACGGTCAAGTTCACCACAACAAAAACAATATCTATGGCTACACAGCACATTATTCCATTGTACACTTTCTGCCTGTGGACATCTGTTCTACAATGTGCCAACAAAAGTGAGAAAGAGGGAAAGAGTGTGGTGTTCCTTTCACCTCTATAGTGGCATACAGTTTAAGCAAGGCCCAGCTCCAGATAAACAAATAGATTCAGGGATCAAGTGTAACAAGCAACACCTCATTCTCACCTAATTCATTCTAAAAATAGTGGCTACTTCATTAGCTTGTTAACATTTCACACAGATTGCCAGGGTCCAGTAAGCAACTAACGCATTATAAGTTGAGGCACGCAAGGAGTCGTATACCAGTTAATACTATAGCGAATTGGTTAGGTTACTAATGTTAGCTCGTCTGATTATGTAACGTTAGCTGTCTGACTTTATTAGCACGCTAATTTCCACACCATAAAGTCAATTATTTGATCAGATAAGTTGGCTAATGTTGCTCAACATTTCTCTGGCTAACTAACGGAGAATTTGATCCAGCTGGCAAGATACTTAACAATGCTAATACTTGTTCCACACTTTCTCCCTCACCTCAAACTTTCAAAATGTCAGTAGTTTTTTGGTTACAGCTCATGAAGTACGCTTCATCATCCTCTCACCCCGTCTCCATGGTCAGGCTTCTCACCTAACATCACCTCTTCGTTATCATTCAGGGGACGCGCCGCTGTAACGAGCAAGCCGACTTTGCAGAGCGCGTGCTGATGCTGTAACTAGTAAATTGGTTGTCTCTTCTTTCTTCAGTCACGTGCTGCTATGCATTCTGTTATGCCAACGATTGGCTGAGCCTTGGATATGACCAGTAGTGATCCAAAGCCCCCCCCCCAACTTTTCTCATCAGATCACTGAGCCTTGGATATGGCCAGTAGTGATCCAAAGCCCCCCCCAACTTTTCTCATCAGATCTACACGAATCACATAGGTCACCTATTTTTGATTTCAAAAACGACTAAATTCACCGAACGGTGATTAGTTTGCATCCCTGAATAAGTAAAGATGTAATCCATCCAAGACAATCTGATGAGAAACACCCAATATTTATTTAGTTTTGCTCGTATTAAGTATGAGTTTCAAAATCAGTAAGGGCTTACTGCACAACTACAAAAATCAGACAGCCTTGTTAGAGCTAGGTCAGCAGTCGAGGCAAATGCATACATAATAGTATCATCCGCATATATATATAAAAATTACAATGAATAGATTGACCAATAGCATATGAATAAATAGTGTAAAAAACAGGTCATAGTATCGGCCCCTGCGGAACACCTTCACATACTTCAAGAAACTCTGACTTAACCCCATCCACGACGATGGCCTGAGTTCTGTCACTAAGATAATCATGAACAGGTGTCAGCGCTCAGGCCTATCGTTTAACCCTGGGTGACATACTGGTGGATGGTATGGCCACACACCCCTTTGACATGTCCCTTCACGAATATCAGGCCAGACAATAGATTGTTTTTGTTTGTGGGAGGGGGGCATAAGACCACCTACCCCAATCTTCTCATCGATCAGCTGGCGGGCCATTTCCATCTGTTGGGATGTGCCGCGGATGGAGAAAATGCGCACGTTGGGGTCGGTGTTGGGCGGCGGGTTTCTCTGCAGCTCCACGTGCGCTCCAGACTGCTGGTTGATGTTCTTGATGGTTTCGCCACCTTTACGAAAGGGGAAATTCAAAACGCGAGTCAAAGTCAGTAACAAATGCACAAGTGTCAATTTGACCTCCAATCAGTGCTTACTCTGCTGTCTGATTCCATTCTTTAGGCTTCACCACAATTACCTAAACTCATCCGACTGGAGGTTAGACTGGTAGTGATAACTATAGGAGACCCTGGCATGTGTCCTTCAGCTCCATGCCCATTCTATTTGAACATCCGTGCTAATCAGAGACTAAGGTCGACAACACTTCCTCCCCCACGCTGACGAATCAGACGGTAGCTTCCTGACTTATGAAGGAGTGCAATTAAACCAGCAGGGAGAAATTAAATATAGCTGTCGGAGAAAAGACCCCAATTAAAGCGTATCCTCTTTCTGGGATATCGTTTCTCCTTTGGCCCCTTTCTTTCCCAGCCTCATGTGTGGTGAGGGAACAACGTCCTCCCCCTTCTCCTGCCATCCCAGTGAATGGAGCGAGGGGGCTTCCCAAGGGAACACCAAGGCTGCCCCAACATCAATTACACATTTGTTCACTGGTGGCTGACAGGCGGACCTTGCAGTTAAAACCAGTCATCCAAACCTCTCCTCCTCCTGTAGCCTCTTCCCAGTTGCCAATAGACTACACATGGGCCATTAACCCATTGTCAACCAAATAAAACTTCTGTCTTAATGAAGCCATTATGAGGTCCCCTCAGTCAGAGAGCAAATGGGAATGAAGAGAAACAATTATTAATTTCATGGACTGGGCCTTGCTGGTGCCACATCATATGACCTTATTATTGAGACTGGGTTAGTGAGCTGGACCAAAAGGAGGGGATACAAAGTGCAACTGGTGAGGGATTTTGGGTAAGTGGGAGGTTTAATTAAAATACAAGTTCATGAAGAATAGTTCCTAGGGGCTTAAAACGCCATGCTTACCCACTCATCTAATGTATTGACATATGGGTCTTAACGAACAAAAAAAAGAAATTTAAAAGCCAAAACACAGGATGCTATACCATGGTATATAAAATAAAAGTAGGCCTGTTCAACCCATTATAAAAAGTTTCAAGGTTGAGAATATAAAGTATGGGGTATGTGTGGGTGGGTGGGTGACCCAAGTTACCAGGCTCTGTGCGTATTGGGGGGAGGGTGTAATCAGTGGCTCAAGCAGCAGCATAAAGTCATCGTAAAGATATGACTCACCCCAGTCTTTAAGGCCAGGCTGACAGGGCCCAGACCCACAGCCATATTGGACTAGTTCATATGCTAATGCAGGGAGGGGGAGGCGTAATGCCCAGGTGTATTTGCCCCCCCACCTCACAAAAGCCTCTTGACATTTCTATTGCCAGGTTTTGATCATAGGTATAGAGCCCCCTTCAAACCACACCCACCACAGCGCACACATCCATCCATAGGACAGGGACACACTCAGGGTTTCCTCCGAAGCGCAATGGTCAATGACTTAAATAGCTGGCAATAGAGTGAACATGAATAGCCAATAGCCTAATTCCACTCATTCATTCCCTCACTCCACTATTGGACTGAAAGGACCTCAGATGCCAGAAAACCTTCCACGTGGGGGCTGTTATTAGGAACCTTCAACAATTAATGTCACATTACATGCATTATCCCCCTCATTAAGCCCTAAAGGCAAGGGTCAGAATACCACTTGTGCTGTATACATGAGCCAGGGGAGAGGGGTGGCTGGATCCACACCATATTGGCTCATTGTGCAACTTTAAATGCCATTTCATCACGAGAAAAAAAGCACAAGCTAATGGACTGGTAATGATGCACTTTTTGCATAATCTATGCTTTTGAATAATTTTCCTATTTATACACCATGAGGTTGGAATAATACTGTGAAAATGATAATGCCCTTTTAGTGTAAGAGCTGTTTGATGGGAGTTTTGGCCTGCCTGGTCACATCTCCAGGTGGTAAGTTAGTCCAATAAGAAAGAGATCCAAACCTCTGCCAATAAGAGCTAGTTTTCAGTTTTCCCCACCCCTCTCAGACCACTGGCAGAATGGCCCGTACTGAAGAGCTCAGTAACTTTCAATGTGCCACCGTCATAGGATGCAATCTTTTCAAAAAGTCAGTTGTCAAATATCTGCCCTGCTAGAGCTAACCCAGTCAACTGTAAGTGCTGTTATTGTGAAGTGGAAAGTCTAGGAGCAACAGCTGCGAAGTGGTAGGCCACACAAGCTCACAGAACGGGACACCGTGCTTAAGTGTGTAAAAATGGTCTGTCCTCGGTTGCAACACTCACTACTGAGTTTCAAACTGCCTCTGAATGCCATGTCAGTACAAGAACTGTTAGTATGGAGCTTCATGAAAGGGGTTTCCATGGCCAAGCAGCCGCACACAAGCCTAAGATCACCAAGCGATGTAAAGCTCGCCGCCATTGTACTCTGGAGCAATGGAAACACGTTCTCTGGAGTGATGAATCATCTTCACCATCTGGCAGTCCGACGGATTAATCTCGGTTTGGTGAATGCAAGGAGAACGCTACCTGCATAAGGCCAACTGTAAAGTTTGGAAATGTTTGGTGGAGGAGGAATAATGGTCTGGGGCTGTTTTTCATGATTCGGGCTAGGCCCCAGTGAAGGGAAATCTTAATGCTACAGCATGCAATGACATTCTAGACGATTCTGTGCTTCCAAATTTGTAGCAATAGTTTGGGGAAGGGCCTTCTCTTTTTCAGCATGACAACGCCCCCGTGCACCAAGCGAGGTCCATACAAAAATGGTTTGTCGAATTCTGTGTGGAAGAACTTGATGCTCATGGAAGAACTTGATCCTCACTAATGCTCGTGGCTGAATGGAAGCAAGTCCCCACAGCAATGTTCCAACATCTAGTGGAAAGCCTTCCCAGAAGAGTAGAGTCTGTTATATCAGCAAAAGGGGGGGGGCAACTCCATATTAATGCCCATGATTTTGGAATGAGACGCCCGACAAGCAGGTGTTCCCATACTTTTGGTCATGTAGTTTATTGTGTGTATTTCTTACAATTTTAATTAAAACAATAACAGGTACTTAACAGATACCCAGGAATGTTTCGATATTGAGAAAAATAAAAAAAATAATTGGCTGCATTGGACATTTAAGTGATGAAGACCACTGGTCAAGAAATGATGAACTGAAAGATGAAATGCTCCATTAGTGTTTGGTTTTCCCTGAGTAGGATAAGTGGGGAACATGCCTGTACATATCTCTACATTAGTACCCATTTGTCCATACATTCAAAAGGACACAAACTGGTTATTGGATGACTGAAATGCATCCAAATGATGACTGATAGATTGTTGCTGTTGTTGGTAATGGATCTTGACACCACCAAATGTAAAACTCACTGAATCTATTAGAAGGCGTTTGGATTCTAGGCATGACTTGTCTAGTTAAATAGAAGTTAAATCCAAAAAAATACATTCCTCACCTTTCCCAATCACCAGGCCACACTTGTCGGCGGGTATCGTGTATGTCACTTCCTGCAGTCCACCGGGTGCGCCCATGCTCCAGTCCCCACGGCCTCTGCCCCGGCCTCTGGGGCCCACGGGACCCCCAAAGCCATCCCGATCCTGTAGAGAGGAAACATAAGGCGTGACTACAGGCCCCGAAGACCTCAAACATGACATTACACATCTTACACTCAACCTCTTAACACTTCCCCCCCAAGAATAACCACTGCAGCCGTGTCTGACGTCAAACAAAAAAATGCAACAGTTCAGATTGACAGATATTCTTAATTCTCCTCCAATGCGTTTGACTTGCATCACTTCACCTGGGGCTCAATAGAAAGTTCACCAGGGGATATGACCAAGTGCGCCACCCTGTGGGAGTCCGTATGGACTATCCTCCTAGTGTATGGTCTGCTCAGGGGCAGTAGGTCAGCTGACTGAACTAGTGATGAGGTGGAGCCCCACTACCCTTTTACCTGTCTGAGTAGGTCCCCCCCCACCACAGGGCAAAGGGGTCCAGGCAGACCTGAGAGGGGGCCAGGCAACTGGGAACTGGGCTGAGGACTGCTACATGGGCAACAAGGGAGTTTAAGTGGCATGGCTTACTTTAGAAATACTCTTGGGGGGGGGGGGGGTTGTTCCTTTCAGGGAAAAAAAACCTAGATTAAGTGTAGTGGTCTGCAGTGCTGTACCTGTGCCGTGTGGACCAGCTCGTTGATGAGGTGAACAGCATGCTGGCAGCGATCAGGCTGGCCCATCACCTGGGCAATCCGGTCAGGGCTGATGCCATCGTCTGAAGGAGAGGGGGACACTAGTCAGAACTGTTACATTAAAGACCAAACGTTAAGTCATGTCACAGAAATCACACATACTGTTTTACATTGTGTCGTCAAGACCACCGGTGTGAGTCGATTGAGGAAAATGACAGGCAAACTACACAGATTTAAGGTCAAGGTCATCACTAATCTTGACAATTGCATTAGCCATCTAGCACAATGTAAAAAGACTAATAGAAAGGGACGTTCTCACCTGGTTTGAACTGGATCCTGACCCCAGAGTCATTCTGGATCTTCTTGATCATCTCTCCGTTCCTGCCAATGACGATGCCCACAGCAAACCTGGGGACTGCCACATCCAGACTGCTTCCCCCCAGTCTGGATCCAAAGTCTCCCCTGTTGGCCCGGAAGTCTCCCTGGTCCTTGTCCCTGATTATCTCTACCACCAGCTCCCGTGCTTGCTACAAAACACCCACGCCACCAGCACAGAAAGGGTTAACTTGTTAAAATGTTCTAACTGATCGACAAAAAGGTTGATTGATACCTCTTTCCACTGGGATTCTCTGCCTCTAACCCTATTAAAGGGGCTGAGTCACTGGCTTACTAGGGCTCTTTCATACCGTCCCTAGGAGGGGTGCGTCACTTGAGTGGGTTGAGTCACTGATGTGATCTTCCTGTCTGGGTTGCCCCCCCCCGCGGGTTGTGCCGTGGCGGAGAACTTTGTGGGCTATACCCGGCCTTCTCAGGATGGTAAGTTGGTGATTGAAGATATCCCTCTAGTGGTGTGGGGGCTGTGCTTTGGCAAAGTGGGTGGGGTTATATCCTTCCTGTTTGGCCCCGTCAGGGGGTGTCGTCGGATGGAGCTACAGTGTCTCCTGACCCCTCCTGTCTCAGCCTCCAGTATTTATGCTGCAGTAGTTTATGTGTCGGGGGGCTAGGGTCAGTTTGTTATATCTGGAGTACTTCTCCTGTCCTATCCGGTGTCCTGTGTGAATTTAAGTATGCTCTCTCTAATTCTCTCTTTCTTTCTCTCTCGGAGGACCTGAGCCCTAGGACCATGCCTCAGGACTACTTAACATGATGACTCCTTGCTGTCCCCAGTCCACCTGGCCGTGCTGCTGCTCCAGTTTCAACTGTTCTGCCTGTGATTATTATTATTATTTGACCATGCTGGTCATTTATGAACATATAAACATCTTGGCCATGTTCTGTTACAATCTCCACCCGGCACAGCCAAAAGAGGACTGGCCACCCCACATAGCCTGGTTCCTCTCTAGGTTTCTTCCTAGGTTTTGGCCTTTCTAGGGAGTTTTTCCTAGCCACCGTGCTTCTACACCTGCATTGCTTGCTGTTTGGGGTTTTAGGCTGGGTTTCTGTACAGCTCTTTGAGAGATCAGCTGATGTACGAAGGGCTATATAAATAAATTTGATTTTGAATCCTCTCTCCTTAAAACACATTGGCCTAAAATGTTTTTACCTCGGACATGTTTTTATAAGCAGGCGTGGAGCGAGGATATGAAGGACAATAGCCTGGTTTGAGGAACTGACCTGCACTTTGTAGGGGTCCCCAGTGATTCTCAGGGGTTTGTCTGCTCCAGTGGGCATAGGGCCATCCTGGATCATGATCATCTTCACACCAGTTCTCTCCTGTGGGGAGCAAGCAGGGAACACATTATCATAAATTCACACATCAGAACTCCCTACTTCAGATGTAGCGAAGAAGTGAGATGGTTGAATCATAATTGACACTGAACCCGGAACGAGTAGATAACTTCTTATTGTTAACTTCAGCTATTTCAATAGCCAAGGTTTTTGAAGATCTGCCTAAACTAGTGTAATTAACTTCTATAACCCATAACACATTAGTTCAGGCCTTGACAACTTCAGGCACTTGTCCTCTGGTGTTTAGCCTATATTTACACAATTAAAAGTCTCATTAAAGTTCTGCTACATTTTCTGGCACTTCCCACATGTCAGCATCCGTTTGGACATGAGGCTGTAGTCACATACGATTTACATTTTTTGTTGTGTGAATATTATTCCAATGTTGGCCTCTGATCCAGTTCTGATCGGAGTACTGTTCGATACTGTGTTTTTTTTCTCTCCCTTTCCAGTTGGACAACTTATCTATATTCTTCTTGTCCGACTATTTTTTATACTTTAAGCCACCAAATAAAATCACTAAGAACGTGTGTGTTCTAGGTGCATGTGTGCTTCATCCACAGACCACGGAACCTACTGGAAGTACCTAGTGCCCCCCTACCTGCAGTTGTTTGATGGTGTCCCCTCCCTTGCCGATGACCAGGCCCACTTTGCTGGCAGGGATTAGGATCTCCTGGATGGCGCTGTTGCCGTCCATCTCACTGTGGAAGCCTGGGCCGTTTCGACACCGGTCCACGATCTGGCTCAGCAGCCTCTTGGCCTGCCTGGTGGGAGAGGAGGGGCACACTCCACTGTCACACCTTTGTTCATGATCAGCCAAACCATGCACACAAATTATACACAGTGGGTTTCTCCATTTGCAAAAATAAGATATTGAATCGTGTCAAGAAGTGATTGTTGAGGGGGCAACTCAACATCAATCTGGTGATGGTGATTATGGTCGAGTTGAGGGCGCCTCGATGCTGATAGAAATCTATTGCCCATCAAGTAGAATAATCATGTTAGCTCTACACGCAACATTTCTATCTGATCGCTGTACATAACTTTGGTTGCAAGACCCTGGGAGAACCTCAATTGCATACTCCCTGCATTCTCTCTCCTTGCCTCCTTCTCAAACCCCATTAGAGGGAAGGGACTTCAGGCATTCTCATCCAATGGGTTTTGAGTAGGAGGCGAGGAGTATGCAATTGAGATTCTTCCCGAGAGGAATGTGGTGTGACTTACTCAATGTTCTCTGGGCTTCCAGTTAGAGTGCAGGGCCTGTCCATCATGCCTCCGCTCTCTGTTACACAACACACGCTCCATTAACCAGACACACATGCACCCACACATACATTGGTCTTTCTATAAATAAAAAAAGAGGCCAATGTATGGCATTGGGATCAACATTTAAAAAATAAAATATTTTTTATTTAGTTATACGTGTACAAACATCAGCCTAGGACTATAAATATCCTTTAAAATAGCAGGTGTAAGACAAATGTTTGTCATTTCATAACATGGTCCTATTGTGAATAAGCCCACTAGGCTACTATGTCATTTGTTGTCAATCTAATATCCAGAATAACGGAAAGGAATATAGCGTTAGGCATTGCAATTAGTCCATCCTACACTAATGAACACAGTAGAGGCATACACATATCCTGAGTGGCGCAGTGGTCTAAGGCACTGCATCTCAGTGCTAGATGCGTCACTACAGACCCTGGTCTGATTCCAGGCTGTATCACACCCGGCCGTGATTGGAAGTGCCATAGGGCGGCGCACAATTGGCCCAGCATCGTCCGTGTTAGGGTTTGGCCGGGGTAGGTCGTCATTGGAAATAAAAATATGAAAACAGCTTTCTGTTCAATCTAACGAGACACTGATGTAAATCAAGCAAACAGATGATCAACATCAATTTGCTATGGAAATTAGACCCATCGTGGATCACGGCAAAGTCTTCATCGAGATAACGACTCAGACACAAAAACATTCTGGATATTACTTGCGAACGCGGTTTATGCTGCACTTAGGCACAACAGCTGTTTGTCACTTGAGTGCCATCCAGAAAAAAGTTTCCTGAATCAGCTGATGTGTCAAAATATCACAACGCAACTAAACTGCTGGACATCCAATGCGCATTTAAGTATTATGCATAATTACTGACGAACCATGTCAATTACAGTATAGATTTTGGTTTTAGAAGCTGTCGATTTTGCCATCACATACATTTTGGATTTGTGTGCCCATGAAAACGTTTTTCAAGCCGTAACATAAGGAAACGCTAAATGTTACATACACGGAATAAAAATATAAACGCAACATGTAAAGTGTTGGTCCCATGTTTCATGAGCTGAAATGCACACAAAATCCTACTCAAATTTTGTGCTAAATTTGTTTACATCCCTGTTAGTTAACATCTCTCCTTCGCCAAGATAATCCATCCACCTGACAGGCAGCTGAATAAACAGCTGATATCAAGGAGCATGATCATTAAACAGGTGCACCTTGTACTGGGGACAATAAAAGGCCAATAAAATGTGCTTTTTTGTCACAATGCCACAAATGTCTCAAGTTGAGGGTGCATGCAATTGGCATGTTGACAGCAGGAATGTCCACCAGAGCTGTTGCCAGAGAATTTAATGTTCATTTCTCTACCATAAGCCACGTCCAACGTCATTTTAGAGAATTTGTCAAAACGTCCAACCGGCCTCACAACCACGCCAACCCAGGACCTCCACCTGCAGGATCGCCTGAGAGCAGCCACTTAAGACAGCTGAAGAAACCAAGTATTTCTGTTTGTAATAAAGCCCATTTGTGTGGAGAAACATTCTAATTGGCTGGGCCTGGCTCCCCAGTTGATGGTCCTATGCCCTCCCAGGTCCACCCATGGCTCTACCCCTGCACAGTCATGTGAAATCCATAGATAAGGACATAATTATTTCATTTCAATTGACTGATTTCCTTATATGAACTAACTTAGTAAAATCGTTGAAATTGTTGCATTTATATTTTTGTTCAGTATAGTTAGTGCATTTCCGAGACTGCCACACAAAAAGACTGTTCGAAAGCAAAATCCAGGATTCTTACCAGGTTCAAATTCAATGTAATTTAACTGACAAATAATTCATATATAAAAACGACAAACACTGCCACAACCGCAAGGTAAGAAAAGTGGTGTCACAGGATTTGGGCAAACAAATCCATCAAGATACCAACCATGAGAAAGGTTTAAATCAACTCGTGAAATTTACAAAGAAAATTGGCAGATTATCATCAATGACTTATCAACAGCTGTAACAAGATGTCCACCGCAGGAAATCCTCACTGGTACCCTAGTTTATTGAAAGACCTATATACACAAACTCCGTGTTAACAACCTAAGTGCTACCTTACTTATTAAATGTTTATGAAGTCACATGGTAATTAAACTACATAATACCACATCAAGGAATTCATGGTTGTATGTTTGGGATTTGACAAGGCTTCAGTTTCTCTAAGCTGAACCTGTTAAGCAGGATATGTCATGACCATGCCTCGTACTCAAGGTGTGCTTCTGGGCATCACCGATCAGAGGAAAGACCCAACAGGCTACTCAGTCAAGTACCGACACTACTGACTACAGTATAATGGGGCAGTGCCTCTTTAGGCAGAACTTACCTGCAGCAATCTGGATCTTGCAGCCTGACTCTAACTGAATTCTCGTGATCTGCTCTCCTCCTCTTCCAATGACTGAGTGTGGGTGAAAGGGGAATTACAAAAAGTCAATATCCCAGCCCAAGTTACTTTAAAATGGACACCAAACAGTAAATGTGAGTACTAGAAGTTGGAGTAAACCAATAGCTTTTTTATCAACTGCCTAAAAGTGTCACTTACTGAATCCAACCATCTTATCAGGCACTTTGAAGTCTTCCGTCATAATAGCCCTGCAAGAGAGAAAAACAATCGATGACAAAACAGTAAATATCTGCTGTGATGTATAATCTCATTAGAAATTATAGGACAGTCTCATACTCATGAAAGCATGAAGGGATAGTTCACCCCCAAAAACAAAGATCCATCTTGTTAGATCGTGCCCATATTCCCTATTCAATTGGATTGAGGCCTGCAGATCTCAACACAACATGGACTGTGCTCAACTTGAGATCACTTTTGAGGCATGAAACCCTCTGACAAACATTAAATGGGGAGAGCTACCTTTTAAATGAATATCATTCTGTGGCAAGTCTGGTGACAAGACAAACCACAGAGCTGCATGCAGAACACAGGCCAAGACATTGGCCTATCTGAGACTTGTTACTGGATACAGTGGCAGTAGTGAGGTTGACAGCTTGATTGAGCTACTATTAATCAATATCCACACACAAATGGTCATTTGAGAAGATAAGGCTCACCTTTGATGTACCATTCCACCTAGCTGGTTACCTACTGAGAAACAAGGGAGAATCGAGAGGGGAAGAGAAAAGGGCAAAACAATAGACGGGTTAGCTATTGTTAACAATTCACGCGCATCAAAGGGGCAGAAGGCCATGTGTTATGGTTCTGGATAGCCAGAATCAATGACAACTGCCATGTGGTGGCTCATGTCATCTTGTTCTTGATACCATGTCTTGTTTTGAGGTGTATTGACTGATATCACGTTTATGCTAATATCACAAAAATTTGCTAGCTAACAACAACTGTAATGATGTATTTGAGACAAGTGCTCATTGTGCAACTTAAATTATGTGTTCTATAAACATTGAACTAAATATAGTTTACATGACACCAACAATCTAAGCCAACCAAGTCTGTTTTGTCACAGTTGCGCACACATCGGTTTTGTTGCTAAACAACCAACCCGTCTATTAGACTGAAACAAAACTAATAAAACAAGGTAAAAAAAAAAATGTTTCTGCTGAACTGAGTGACAGGGTGGATTGGCTGGAAACAGATGGTTCAAATCAAATCTAAGTTAATTAGTCACGTGCGCCGAATACAACAGCTGTAGAGACCTTACAGTGAAATGCTTACTTACAGGCTCTAACCAATAGTGCAAAAAAAAAAAAAAAGGGTAAAAACTGTTGAGAAGCCTTTTTGTCCTCTGCCAAAACAGACCCATTGTTCCTAGGCCGTCATTGAAAATAATTTGTTCTTAACCGACTTGCCTAGTAAAATAAAAGGTTAAAAAAAACAAATTCCAGTAGTTATTTGAAAAAAATCTACACGGCTACATAACCGCAAAAATATTTTGGACAATATTATAAATCGATACATTGACTCCAAGTATTGATTTGTAAAAATACAAATCATGTTGTTTTGTAGCGTTAGCTAGCGCTAGACAGCTGTACCTGCACCACAACTCTGGTATTTATCACCTTATCCTTCACCTTTTCAAACAGTGAGTCAACATGTTTTCAGCACTTTTATTTTCATGTTCTCTCGTCTCTCTGCAGCAGACATACAGAAAGCAATGTTCGGAACATCAAATCTGAAATATCGAATCTCAATTCATATAGAACCATATCGTATCTGCACCCAAGTAGGGTGATTATATAGCGTGAGGTCCCTGGCAATTTCCCCTCACACAATCCAGTGTGTCAGTGTCAACGCACAGCAGGGGGGTGCTCTGCTAGGGAAATTAGGTGTGTATGGGTGTCGTTCAGAGAGGTAGTACGTGGGTCAATAGTTATTGACCCAGACTTGCATTTTGACAGGTCGCAATAAGCAGTGGGCTTAAAGGGTCACTGAAGGATATGGAGCTACTGACGTTACACCATAAAATCATATCTAGGTTCACTAAAGCTTACGTCATTTGCACATATGTTTGTTGGAAATGCAACGAGGTAAAGAAATGGAATGCCTTAGCCCGCAGAGCCGACCCGCTTGCTTGCTTAAAGCTGCACCAGGGTCAGACAGCATCCCTGTAGATTAAAACACCGCGGGGCCGGCGTGAGATATAGCTTGAGAAAAGTACCCCAATCCAGGGACGAGAAATGCATTGTACTTCGAATTGTCCCATTATCCAAACTGTTACACCGAAAAGATTGAACGACTTGCTAGTTTTCTGAGCCATATCTCGCACTGGCTCTGTGGGGTCTTAAACTACACAGGAATGCTGTTGGACGATAGTGCAGCTGTAAGCAAATGGGTCAGATCTGCTAGCTAAGAAAGCCGAAAATATTAAGTGTATGATGTGGTGTTAATTCACCCAATGACAATACACTGCAAAGGACTTGCGCTTAGCCTAAATGGTGTTAAATGGTACTTGTACAATTAAACAAATGACGAGTAAGGACCTAACATGGATGACATAATATTTACACAGCGTAACAGCCGACTGTTACATTTCATATTGTGTAACCTTGAGAAACAAAAAAGCACAGTGTTGAAAAGTGTTAGCCAGCCAAACCTCCACCAGAATTGTACAACTTATTCAACCATGCATTCAAGGCTAAAATATACCACACCATGACAAGATAAGAGGACAATAACTGACTAGAGTTTCCACTTCATGGACATGAAATTGCTCACATCTGCATTTTGGGTGCATACGTGTAGCCACACGTATCATTCCACCATTCTGCAAAGTCCCACCCTTATAGGGTAACTACAATTTCAGACACCTAACTGAAAATGCAGATGGCATAAAATGACATTGCATATATTTTGGTTAAATCTTTAGTTTGCCAGGTTTCAAACGGCGAGTGCAAACAGAATGTAGCGGAATTGTGAACAGAGGGCTTCAAAGCAGAAATGCATAGTAAACTTTGATTACGTTGACTCTTCTGACTATCAGACAAGACCTCTCTTATCCCCTTATTACATTAGGCCCAGCCATTTCCTATTCTATAACATCCCAAGTTCAAATGCTCAGACAGAACTGCTTGCTCTGGGAGAGGCTGGAGTTAAGTCATGAGTAAAGCCTTACATAGCTGCCGTATGTTGCTCATGCTTTAACTGGGCCTGTAAGGGAATTTTACAAAAGGCTTTTTCACCCCATGAACTAGTCTCATCTTATCCCATGTAATTCCTTCAAAGGGGTTAGACTGCTGCAGCCCGCTTGCTGAACTGATTCTACAAAAACACGAACACCTCGGGAAATTACAAATGCTATAACCAATGCCATAGTAATAGAAGCACAAACCTGAAGCCAATGCAGCAAGATCATTAATGTGGGCTCACTAACAAATGAAATCCAGTTATCAGTTGTGCTATCCACGCAAATGTTTTCATCGGTCAATAATGACAAGTTCAAAAAAGGAATGGGTCTATAAATAGCAACACGTGAAATAAGCTCAAGCAGCATTATCCACATTTATAGAAGCACGGTTCCTTTTTCTTTACTTGGTGGACACAGCCTCTAACCACAAACCTTTTACTTGCTGCTGCTGCTGCTCTAGGCCCTTTTTTTCTCCCTGACAGCTTTGGAGGCATGTAACCTGTAGCTCATGACTTCTCACACAACCAGTGTCAATCATATCTGTAGCACCTAGAGCATTGTACTGCAGGAGGAGGGAGGGTTGGAATGATAAATCCCATCAATGGCCTCTGGGTATCTACTCCTTTTCTGACCTAACAGTAAATGTACTTTGTGGTGGAGGAGAGTAATCCTGCACTGAAATAACACAGGACGAGGAGGAGAGAGCACTTCGGCTGTCTGAAGCACTTCCTAATTCCAGGCAAGTGGTTACTCTTCCCAACTCCACATTCCCCCTCCCATTTGCCCAGGCCAGATGCTAGCCAGCCCACTGCTAGTACAATGCCATGTCACTCCTCAACAGCCGTGCTATCCAGCGGGCCCTTTGCTCAACATGAATACCGGCTAGCTGCTACACCTTCCAAAAAGGCTAGGCTACATGACATTGAACATACAATAACATTAAGTGTCAAAGGATCTCACATTATGTAGTGATGTCACTGCTGATCTCTTGACATGGGTCGCTGGTTATCCAGGTAAGTTGGCTACACTATGGTCTCAAGACAACTGATATATGGACTGTATTTAAAAAGGACCAAGGAGGACCAAGCAGTTAAGTAATAGTTTTGGTTGCAATGGCTTTCCTGACCGGGTTTGATTAAGCCAACAATATTTGTTAAGTGTTGTATTGCAGTCCTCATACATTATGGTAAGAGTGCATAAAACCTGACAGATATGCACAAGCATCCAAACACACTCACACTCCGGTGCAACACTCAGAGCTATTTACAGAGTACCCTGTTTAGTGTACTGTAACTGGGATATGTGTCGGGATTATGTTTAGCAGAAAGATTGTTTAGTATGGAGGTGGACCACATGCATTGTGTATGAAGGTATGTGAAGAGATCCACCACCGACTTACCTCCATCATCCATCGAGCGCTTTTGGCCTCCGTAGCCGTAGAGAGAGGGGTCTAGGACTGGAGAGGAGTTGTTCATGTGGGGCATCTGTTCACCTCCCATCTTAGCTGCAATCTGAGGAGACAAGAGGGATGAGAAAGAGGGGGAGGGCTAGAATGAACAAACAGATAGCAACAAACTAGTTATATTAAAAAAGGTTTTATTTGACCTTTAATTTCCAGTCATAAGGTCAAACTATTACTCAAAACGAAGTACTACTTTTCATAGCAAAACAAAACTTATTTTAGTAGTCAACATGGAGCTGTTTTTTACTCTCCCAGCCCCCTACAACTGAATGCAATTGAAAGGCAGTAACTATCTTCTGAAACTAGCTCCCAGACATGCACATTACAAAACACTGCCTGCATCACCTTGCCCCAAATTATCCACTTCCAACTCCAATTAACTGCATGTATTCTCTGGAGATAGACGTTCAAATCTAAATGCTGCACAAAAGCATTAAGGCCCGTTTCTCCTAAACCCCTCATCCGCAACCACATCTCTCCATTCAAAAAGTATATCGTTTCAGAAAATTACACAAAATTGATGTAATTTCTGCAATATGAAAATACAATGTCTCCAATTAGAGGATGACAATTGAAGCCTTGCACCACCCTCAGGCGTCATTATCTACTTCAGAGTCGCCACACCGAGCTGCCTGCCTGCCGTGGAAGTGAGATAGTAGGAGAGAAAAAAAATTAACTGCCCTCCAACATGGCTCCTGATCCCAGTCAGAGCTGAACTGGGTAGGGGGCCGAGTGAGGGCTAAACCTCTGGCCTAGGGCCAAACCATCTTTCTGGGGAATGTTGGGGTTGGTATGTCAGCAATGTGAGCTGCACACAATAAATCAACTAGCCGGGGAAAGGCTTGGGCCTAGTAGTGTAGAACGGGGTAAACATGCAGAGTCCTCTCAGTTCAACTGCTGCTGACTGTCAAGGGGGTTTGGGGCAGGTTAGGTCCATGAGGAAAGAAATGCCAGAGGATATTCTGTTGCTCAGGGAACATCCCCTCGAGTTGGGTGAGAGGCCTGTTTGCTCTGAAACTACCAGTCAAACACTTCCATGTGCTGGAGGAGAGCCAAGGGGAAATTCACTCAATCTCTGCATACTACACTGTGGGGTTAATGTTAAGATTATTTTAGTCCATGATGTTCTAGTCATTTTGATATTGCGATAAAGACAAATTAATGATTGTATTTTGTGTATTTTTTTTTATCACAGCAGACTTGTCTAAACATTCACATTAATATGCAGCTGAACATAAAGATTATATATATATTTTTTAATGTACTTGGCAATCTAACCCTTTACACAAATAAATGGGTATGAGAGAGGCGAATATAAATATGGAGCTGAAACTTCAGGAGTACTTGAATTAAGAAGCAACGAGAAGCATTTGCTTGATCAGAGAGATTAGCAACTGAACAGCAACACTGAATGCCAGCACTGTTCAGTCACAATACCAGATACTCATATATAGGGCCTACAGATGATCTGTAAACATCCACCGTTCCCAGGAAATATAACGTTCTCGTGCTGGGCTATTCTGGGGTGGAGTGCTCCTTGAAGGTAGCATTTCATAGAAACACATGATATCTTTGGTCTCCATACTGGGGGACTCCTGTGGGGCGCAGCGGTCTAAGGCACTGTATCTCAGTGCTAGAGGTGTCACTACAGACCCTGGTTCCATTCCAGGCTGTATCACAACGGGCCGTGATTGGAAGTCCCACAAGGTGGCGCACAATTGTCCCAGCCCCGTCCTGGTTAGGGTTTGCCCGAAGTATGCAGTCATTGTAAATAAGAATTTGTTCTTAATTGACTTGCCCAGTTAAATAAAGGTTCAATTTAAAAATAAAAAAATACAGATAGGCAGGCAGTAAAAGATTCAGTGTATCTGGTCACTGGCTCAGTTTTATTATTTGCCCTACAGAGTTGATAAAAGCTAAATGGGCAAATGGCAGTCCAATTACTCTTCCTACTTCTAAGAAGCACAGACCTGGGATCTATAGGGAAGCTGCAAGGGAAAGCTGGGTGCCACAGTTATCAGAGGAAAACAAACTGGACCCACAAGCCCGATGCATGAGTATAAGGCCACATGCCCTTGTAGCACATGGGATAAGCACACAGCTGAGACAGAGTGGGGGGAAAGACCCCAAAGGAATTATTAAATGGACACCAGTGCACCCAGATATGTGCTTATGTCATATGCTCATCTAGGTTTATTCGCAGGAAAGTGTCTTTGCCTGTCAGGGAGAATATGTTATGAATGTCTACGTTTGTGTCAGTTAAGGCAATGAAGACAAATAGTTGCGTTTGAAATATTAGGTTGAAATATGCAGTTTGTTCAGCTCACTTTCATAGGCCCCGGGACATATGACAAGATGAGAACAGGTGTGTTTTTGCCCTAGGTGTCAACGCTTCACAAGAACTTGGCCCAGAATGCAGACACTGACTAGGAAGGAATGGGAAGTGGTGTGGCTTTATTTCACTGTGTGCAATAGCCTACTTCCTGAAATTATAGACTCGAATAGTAATCTCAGGAAACCTTAACTATGTTGCTTACATGCTACTGGCATTTTAGATGGAATAACTTGCAGTCGTGGTGTGGTCAATTGTAGTCTACACATTATGGCCGTGTTGGGTTTACAGACCAATACATAATTTGATCAACTACATACAGGACGTTTGGTCATAGGCCCAAATTAAATAACGCTAACTTTGAGATGTCAAGAAGTACCTAGTTCAACCAATGCATAAGTAACATTTAGGCTGCAAGTCGTTAGCTAGCTAACTAGAGAATGTCATCTTGCTAGCTAATGGGCTTCCATCGCAAGACTCAGTATTAACATTATCTAACCAGCTAGTTATTAGTGACTGATAAGGTCCAATTCAATTTTAGCTAGAGACGATATTATTAGGCAATGTAGTTGTTGGCTATCTATTCTAACACCCTGTTGCAAACAAGAAAAGTTCAGCGATACCATTTCCCAGTAAGCGAGGAGGCTAGCTAGCTAACATTCGTTGTTGACGTTGCGATGCTAGTTTTCCGCGCATGTTCGCTAGTTAACTAGCTAGGCTTAGCTAACTTGTACAATCGAGGCTAGCTAGCTAGCATTACTACTAGACTGAATCACTCGATAATTTATTTAACTACTGAATTCTGAACATTTTTGACATACAGCAGTGTAGTTAACAAGTAATTTATCCAGTGTATGTTGGCGAGTGGTTACAAGGCAATTTAACACATAGTTGACGTTTTTCTGTTAGCAAGCTAACTTTTGACAGCGCGTGGCTGACATCAGCTGATATTTCTGGCTTCACCACGAAACTAGGCCACAATCATAGCTGGTATCGGCTAGTAGTGGTGGTAAAATAGCTAGTTAGCTAACTAGCTGAAACTTCCGTGGCTTTACAACAGGTTGCAGTTTGTTGCTTATGACTTGTTTTAAAGTTACTCTCACTTCAGTTTTATGCAAGTGGTTTTCTTAGTTTCGTCCATCATGCTTTGCCTAATTCATTTGCTTGTTCTTTGACCTGACTGTTTATTGTTGGGCGTCCTTTGGCCCGCATTCTCTTAGCACTTGGACCTTGTGCAGCCAACTTCTGTTTTTTTTTACAGGAGTGTTTTTTTTTTTAGTAAAGAGGGGTCTGGGTTTATACGCTGCTTGAAGAAAGAAGTGCACTCCTCTACCACGCCGAATGGTCTTGCTCGTTTCTCGTCTGAAATCATTCGGTTTCTCTTCGTCGGAATTAATTACCTGTCGGGCCCGGTGTAAGGCGTCGGCGAAGCCATCTGCTTTCGTTCCAGGCTGAGCCACCGAGGCCTGTCCCTGTACCAGCTCCGCCATCATCATCATCCCTACAGCAGCTCTCAGCAACACACCAAAAAAAACTTCGGACTGGCGAGCAAATCAAGCAGCGCACGCACCGACCTCAGGAAGAGGAAGCTAAAACCACCCTATCTACACGATACCGCGAGATTCAGAACTATTTGTTTTGGACAGCTGAATTTGCTGAAATCACGCGATACTTGACAGCGTGACAATTTTAACCGGAAGAAGTACTACTGGAAGTCAGACGGTGCAAAAATATATTTTGTGTCGTCACTAGTTACCACAGCCACAAAGACAGAAACCCCACTTATTTCTAAGGTGGCCCTTCTGAAAAAGTGATTTTAAACTCTAACCTTAATCACACGGCTAACCTTATGCCTAAGCCTAACCTTGAATTAAGACCAAACAGCAAAAACGAATTGCCATTACTTTTTACAAGATAGACAATTTAGACTGTGGTTGTGCTAAGTCGTGGAAACATGGTTTGGTTGAGTGATTTTTATAGTGCTTGTTGAGCAATATGAAAATGTTTGATTACATGAGGCATTCGGTGCGAATGTGTTTATATGTTTTGGAATACTCTTAGAAATGTTTTTAATAGTAAAATAAGTCAAAGTCAAAGTTGAAAAAAAAATCGTTTCCCCTGTGTTTTTCAACATATTATACAGCAGCTGATGAAACTAACACTGTAAAAGTGTGAAAACATTTGATCAGTGTTATTTCTTGTAGTTGCTGGTTGAAAGATCAATCTACAAAGGACCTTTAGAAGGTTTGCATGGGTGGGAGTTTTGGCTTTCCATGGTGACATCACCATGGAAAATTGGTTAATCGATAACAAAGAGAGTTCCAAACCTTTCTGCCAATAACAGCTAGTTTTGAGTTTCCCCGCCCCACTCAGACCACTCGCAGCAAAATTCTTGCTTGATAAATAGTTTTGTGCTAAAAAGCTATTTTTGTCAATTTGAATGTTTACATTTATATTTTAGTCATTAAGCAGACACTCTTATCCAGAGCAAATTACAGTTAGTGCATTCATCTTAAGATAGCTAGGTGGGACAACCACATATCACAGGCATAGTAAGTACATTTTCCCTCAGTATAGTAGCTATCAGCAAAGTCAGGGTCTTTGAGCAGTCAGCCCTTCCCTGGGAGGAAAAGCAGCTCTGTCTTGTCGAGGTTGAGCTTGAGATGGTGGGTCGACATCCAAGCTCAGATATCTAACAGGCACCCAGAAATGTGTGTCGCCACCTGGGGGTCAGAAGGGGGAAAGGAGAAAAGTAGTTGAGTGTCATCTGCATAGCAATGATAGGAGAGACCATGTGATGTAGCAGTGTCACTTTATGTGTAGAGAGAAGAGGAGAGGGCCTTGAACCGAGCCCTGGGGAACACCAGTAATGAGAGTACATGGTACAGACACAGATCCTCTCCACGTCACCTGGTAGGAGTGTCCTGCCTGGTAGGATGCAATCCAAGAGTGTGCAGAGCCTGAGACGCCCAGCCCTGAGAGGGTGGAGAGGAGGATTCTGATGGTTCATGGTGTTGAAGGCAGCAGATAGAGAGTCAGCCTTGGCAGTGCGGAGAGCCTCCGTAACAGAAGAGCAGTCTCGGTTGAGTGACCCGTCTTGAAGCCTGACTTGTTAGGGTCAAGAAGATCGTTCTGAGAGAGATAACGAGAGAGTTGATCAGAAACAGCAGACAAGTGTTTTGGATAGAAGAAGGGATACAGGTCTATAGTTTTTGACATCAGATGAGTTGAGTGTTGGTTTCTTGAGGAGGGGAGTGATCCGGCCCATTTTGAAGTCAGATGAGACGCAGTCAGTGGTCAGGGATGAGGGAAGTGAGGAATAGGAGAAGGTCTCCAGAGATGGCCTGGAAAAAGGTAGGATGGGATGGGGTCGAATGGGCTGGTTGTTGGGCGGCCAGACTAGTCACAGGATTTCATCTGGAGAGAGAGGGTAGGAAGAGGTCAAGGCGTAGGGTAGTTCTGTGTGAGTGGGACCAGTGGACTCAATAGGCTGAGTGAATGAGGAGTGGAAATCGTCAACGTTCTTTTCAAAGTGGTTGAAAAAGTCATCCACAGAGAGGGAGGAGGGGGGATGGGGGTGGATGATTAAGGAGGGAGGAGAAGGTGGAAAATAATTTCCTATGGTTAGAGGCAGAAGTTTGAAATGTAGTGATAGAAAGTGGCTTCAGCAGGTTGCCCATATCCCTGTTCTGTAAGCTCGCAATGAGTCACTCAGCCACGGAGCAGGAGAGACGAAAGGGGACAGTGCGAGTCATATGATGCTGAAAGGGAGGAGAGTAAGGTCAAAGAGGCAGAATCAGGAGACAGGAGGGAGAAGGATTTGGCAGAAGGGAGAGATGATAGGATAGAAGATGAAAGAGTAGTGGGAGAGAGAGAGAAAGAGAGAGAAACAGAGTGACGATTGCGACAGCGCATGACCATCTGGGTAGGGGATTAATGGCTAGGTTGGAGGAAAGGGAGACCGAAAAGGAAACAAAGTAGTGATCAGAGACCTATGCAGTAGCACAGAACTGATCTTTAACCATGTTCGGCTAAATGTTTACTCTCCCACACATTGCCTTTGTCACTGAGCTAACAGTTAGTCTGCCTTTGAATGGGACTAGGTCACATGATTTTTTTCACTGCAGTACATTTACAAACAATATTACAGTTTTTCTTCATTTTCCTCAGCTACTATTTGCGTGCCCACTCTTTTGTTAAACACTGTGAATGTAGCCTACTCAGAGAACTGGCTTCAGGGTAAACCATTGTGTCACAGTTGCCTCTGTAGGCTAAATGTGTCTGTTTTTACAACGCATGCCCATGCTTTATGAATAAAGATGTGTTTTATTGTGTAATATGGGTGGAGAGAATCATGTAACCAATCTGGTTGGACTCAAAACAGTTGACATGTAGGCCTACAAAGAGATGAAAATGGAGGACTATTGAATTTCCTTCTAATTTTCTCAATGCACATGTGGTAACATCTATTGTTGCACATCTGGCAGATTCCAGCACTTTGGAAAGGCAAGTAAAATTGCCCCAAATTTCTAGACTGTTTATGCAAAACAGTTTTTGCTCCTTAAATTGCATTCAAACCCTATGCCATACGAGAACAAGATACTGTACAAGTAGGCCTCAGTCCAAAATGAATGTGGAGACAAACCTGAATGTATAATAAGAGCACATTTATTTGAGTATCTTTCCTTGTCCTTGCAGTACATTGCTTACCTTAAGGCTTTACATTTTCCCCTGAAAATTAAAACAATGTGTTCTCTAAACACATGTCAAACACTCCATATGTGTGGGCTATAGGGCTATGTGTGTCAATGGTGGGGGGTGCTTGAACATGACTGCTTAGACTGGCCTGTGAGACAAGGAGAATGACGTTCCCTGGGTCTGCTGCCTCTTAAGGACACACAGAGATTTCAATTGTCCTGCCTGCTCAGCCTCAAGCATTTTATCACCTTAAAAAAAGAAGAGAATAAATTAAGTGAGCCAGAAGAAGGGGTTGCTATTACCATAGCCAGACTGACACCTCCAAATGAAGATATCCAATTTAAGTGAAGTATGAGCTCGCACTGCTATTGCTAACATGTGCTCAGCAATATATTCAGACTCAGGGATGTGTAGGAGGGAAAGTCAAATTCAGAACCATTAAAGATTCAGCCGCCTGCAGCCCTCAGTGTCTGTCTCTCTCTCTCTCTCTCTTTTTTCTTACAGGCTGGTACACATGAGTGCGGTGTTGCATTTAAAATGCAAATTCTCTCTCCCAGCGGTGCAGGAAAACAGGGATAGCCAAAGCAGGTGTGGTGGGCCTCTCAAGTCCTGCCAGTCAAACAGTGGGAACTTTGATGAGAATGGAGGGTGTGATGGGGGGTGCAGAGTGTGGTTACCATACGACAGTGGTTCCCAACCAGGGGTAGTAGGACTGTCCACATGGGGTACTTAAGAAGACTCATGAGACCATGGGCCTATCGGTAAAATGCATATGAGGGGGTACTTCAGGGGTACTCCGGGCAGAGCAACATTCAGTTGGTAGGACAGTAAGCAAAAAGGTTGGGAACCACAGCCATACAGGCTGATCAAGTGTCATGTTTCTCCCTCTCCTCCCCATCATTGTTGTACAAAATATAGCACTGTGTGTGTCTGTGCATTTCTGTGTGTGTCTGTGTATTTCTGTGTGTGTGGCAAGAGCCTAGCTTTACAACAACAGGCTCAAGTTCAACAAAGTATATAGTGTCTAAAGAATAGCCTGCCCGTGAGATTCCTTCCAAATAACAAAAACATGACTTTCCTCTGAATGTTCCGCTTGCTTCAGGCTTGTGATGTAGACCTAGCACAGTATAAATGGGTTTGGAGGAATAAATGCACATATACAGTACAATTGACCAGAACTTGTCAGTCTCCAGGTGTTTGAACAGTTTTCAAGTGAAGTACTGTACCACTAGGCCTCCTCATTCATATAGTCATTAAAAAAGTCTCTGACAACAAATGTTCCATCGTAATGCATTTGTTGATATGATTGAGATTGTGCACCTTTCTCAAAGTGTTTTATCAACAGATAATATCAAACTTTTTGGTTGCTTATATAATGCATGTCCCGCTACTTGCTTAACGAGTACCACTTCCTCCTGATTCGGCACACACAGAGGCTCAAACCCAGGACCGCTGCCTTGCTAGCATATGTGACCAACTTCCTGAAGCGTCTTACCAGTCACACCCCACGAAAAATGACCTATTCGGAGGCGCAAGTGGAGACATTTCAGGCTGTGGAGTGAGTTTCACACATCCCCACGTGGTACACTTAAGAGCTATAATATCAGTAGCATACAGCATGAATAACTGAGCACAGATGGTCAGAGGACAACAGATGGCCAAAACTTTGAACATTGACACTCATTACTCACTCATTACATGACAGACATACTATGAATCCTTTGTTTGTTCTACATCATAGATGATCCCAGAACCATTAAATATCCATGTTGGGCTTGTTCAGTAATCACGTTGGAAAAAGAAACATAAGTGGACAGAACAGAAGCTATAAATGAAAAGCCATTTTGAAATTACAACACATTTTAGGAAAATGCAGGATTATGAAAACAGTACCTTTCTGGGGATTGTTAGGAAATAGAAAAGTTCAACACAAACACTGGCTCACTTACTGTATTCCAGCTGCCACTGAGTATTTCACCCTCTCCCCTCTTCCCCAGAAGAAGGAGCTATATTAAACTGTAACTGCCTTATAATTGCAGTAGCTGTCAGGATGGATGTGAAATTCTAAAGGCAGGATACATACAGGGACATTGTTTCATTGAGAGACCTCTAAGGTATCCCTATCTCTGTCCAGCTTTCAGCTTCTTTTCAAATACAAAATATTTGTCTATGGAGAGAGGAAATGTCTCAAAAAGAAATTTGATATAATGCAACTTCAAAGGCAGTAAAGGGAAAATATCATTTTCAGTAGCAGAGCAGACCAGTGTAATTATAAGACAACTACCGATAATGGGAAAACTAAAAGGAGACCAGGCAGGAGGAAACGGCATCTGTTCAGTAAGTAAAAAAGAGAGGAGAAAATAACTGAAACTGTATGATGGCTCAGAAGGAGTACCTTAAAATACTAAACAAAAATTTCCAGAAAGGTCAAATCCTGCAATACAAAAACAGATTGACGGATGAAAAGAAGAAAACAGACTGTCTTTCTCCAATAACAAGAGACGCACACTTTTACCTCCTTGTTTTTTCCCCTTTTCTTTTCAGCTTCCTCAGCCCCAACCCCCAGCCACTTTGCTTTGATTCAACTCTGTATCTGTATTTTAAATGACTCAATTACATGGGATCCTGTGGTGAAAATTACGGATGTTTTCCACTATTTCTCGCTCTCCTCTGGGACAGCATGACCCCTCCCTGCCACCAATCACCCCCCACCTCTTCCCTCCACCCCTCTCTCCTGCCCTCACTCCCCACCTGTCCTTTTCTCCTCCTCTTATTTCCCCCTTTCTCAGAAAATGTTCACTTTACTTTGTATGTCTATCTGCGACGGAGGAAATAATAGCTAAATGGGCTTGTTTGTGAGCTCTTCTCGCCGTGAGCTGACAAAGAGAGTGTTTGGCTGCTGTTTTTCCCGGCGCTAAATCTTCGCCTGTCATCTCTGCATAAGTCATAGTCTAGAGTGAATCCTTTCAGATGACAGGAGCCAGGAGCCTACAGTGCTTCCAGCCATTCAAAGCCACCCAGACAGAAATAAAAACACACATCAGCAGGAGTAGTCTAAAAAAAGAGACACACAATTTACAACCCCGATCAATGTGTACGTCTGTTTTCACAACAATGGATAGGAATATCACATAGAAGCAACGATAAAATGTCAAGCAAATATTCATAAAATGCAAGTTGTACTGATTGATTATTCCCTCTCATTGTGTGATAAAAACATAGGTCTACAATTTAATTCTGTCTAGTTTAAAATCCCTCTTGAGGAGGAAATTGAATGAATCAAAAGCTACTGCACTTCCTCTTGCCCTCTAGTGGTGAAGGTTGTCCACAGTTACACAGTGTATTTCCCTGATTAGAGTAGTAGTGTAAAGTGCCCAAAAAGTGGCTTTGATGAAGACTTCAGAACGTGCAAAGATGCCAATGTCATGACACGTCACACTTCCAACCCACCACTGCCAATCAGAATCAATCATTCTCACAGTCACAAGATATGAACATACAGGGCATTCGGGAAAGTATTCAGACCCCTTCACTTTTTCCACACTTTGTTACATTACAGCTTTATTCTAAAATAGATTTTTTTTTTTTAACAGAAATATCAAATTTCCATAAATATTCAGACTCTGCTATGAGACTTGAAATTGAGCTCAGGTGCATCCTGTTTCCATTGATCATCCTTGAGCTGTCTACAACTTGATTGGAGTCCACCTGTTGTAAATTCAGTTGATTGTACATGATTTGGAAAGGCACACGTCTATATAAGGTTCCACAGTTGACAGTGCATGTCAGAGCAAAAACCAAGCCATGAGGTTGAAGGAATTGTCCTTAGTGTCACACCTGCTTCCGCTCTCCCTCTCTGGCACTCGTGGGAGCCAGACTGTCCTTCATTACCAACACATTTCACCATCATTACGAGCAGCAGCGCACATTGGACTCACCTGGACTCCTTCCCTTTGTTGATTGCCCCATCTATAAGTGTCTGCTCCCCCATTTCTTCCCTGTGTCAGCATTAATGTTGTTATGTGTTGTTGTCCAGACACTGTCCTGTTCCGTTCCATGTCCGTTGATAATTAAATGTTCTGTACCTGCTTCTCGTCTCTACCAGCATCGATCCTTACAGAATGCTGACACCACTAAAAGAAGCATCAGAGAGTTTTTGTTTTTGTTTTGGTTGGTGACGTCAGGTCAAGGGGCCATCGCCAAGGAAACCGGGGGTGCCTCAGCTACCTTGTCGGGCTTCCACACCTTAGCTGGCTCGAGAGGTCTTTTTGCCTCAGTGGGTTCGGCAGGTGCCCACCCCACGTCATGCTTCAGCCGACCCATCAGGCTCCCACGCCTCAGCCAGTTTGTCGGGCTCCCATGCCTCAGCGGGATCATCAGACTTTCACGCCTCAGCCGGATTGTCAGGCTCCCACGCCTGAACCGGCTCGCCAGGCTCCCATGCCTCTGCCGGTTCGTCTGGCTTCTACGCCCCAGCCAGCTTGTCCAGCGCCTCAGCCGGCACGTCAGGCTTGTCCAGGTGGGACGCCAAGTGGAGGGGGGGTACTGTCATGCCTGCTCCCGCTCTCCCTCTCTGGCGCTCGAGGGTGCCAGGCTGTCCTTCATGACGCAGCAGCGCACATTGGACTCACCTGGACTCCTTCCCTTTGTTGATTGCCCCATCTATAAGTGTCTGCTCCCCCGTTTGTTCCCTGTGTCAGCATTAATGTTGTTATGTGTTGTTGTCCAGACACTGTCTTGTTCCGTTCCATGTCCGTTGATAATTAAATGTTCACTCCCTGTACCTGCTTCTCGTCTCTACTAGTGTCGATCCTTACACGTAGAGCTCCAAGACAGGATTGTGTCGAGGCAAAGATCCGGGGAAGGCTACCAAAACATTTCTGTAGCATTGAAGGTCCCCAAGAACACGGTGGCCATCATTCTTAAATGGATGAAGTTTGGAACCACCAAGACGTCCTAGAGCTGGCCACCCGGCCAAACTGAGCAATCGGGGGAGAAGGGCCTTGGTCAGGGAGGTGACCAAGAATCCAGAGTTCCTCTGTGGAAGGACAACCATCTCTGCAGCACTCCACCAATCAGGCCTTTATTGTAGAGTGGCCAGATGGAAGCCACTCCTCAGTAAAAGGCACATGTCAGCCCGCTTGGAGTTTGCCAAAAGGCACCTAAAGGACCATGAGAAACAAGATTCTCTGGTCTGATGAAACCAAGATTGAACTCTTTGGCCTGAATTCCAAGCATCACGTCTGGAGGAAACCAGGCACCGCTCATCACCTGGCCAATACCATCCCTACGGAGAAGCATGGTGATGGCAGCATCATGCTGTGGGGATGTTTTTCAGCAGCAGGGACTGGGAGACCAGTCAGGATCAAGGGAAAGATGAATGGAGCAAAGTACAGAGAGATCCTCGATAAAAAACTTGCTCCAGGGTGCTCAAGATCTCAGACTGGGGTGAAGGTTCATCTTCCAACAGGACAACGACCCTAAGCACACAGCAAAGACAACGCATGAGTAGCTTTGGGATAAGTCTCTGAATGTCCTTGAGTGGCCCAGCCAAAGCCCGGACTTGAACCCGATCGAACATCTCTGGAGAGACCTGAGAATAGCTGTGCAGCGACGCTCCCCATCCAACCTGACAGAGCTTGAGAGGATCTGCAGAGAAGAATGTGAGAAACTCCCCAAATACAGGTGTGCCAAGTTTGTAGCGTCATACCCAAGAAGACTCAATTCTGTCTACAAATCAGTTTTTGCTTGGTCATTATGGGGTATTGTGTGTAAATTGATGAAGGAAAAACTATTTAACACATTTTAGAATAAGGCTGTAATGTAACAAAATGTGGAAAAAGTGAAGGGGCCTGAGTACTTTCCGAATGCACTGTATAAACAGGACCATTAAGGCCATTAAACATAAAAAAGATTTGGCTTCCTAGGGATACACTCAGACTCAAGCAGGATCAGAACCTTGAAACTGATAGGCCACTCATCCATTCACCACCTCTTCCAGAAACAAATCGAAGGACATAATGAGTGTGCCTGCTAACAAACCAGCAGACTCCAGGGAGGGAGCCGGAGGGAGTAGTCACTGTCAGGGAGATAAATCTATTGATTTGAGATCAACATGCTACTTTACTGCTGTCCTGGGGAGTTGGTGGTGGTGGGTTTGGGGGTGGTGGTGGGTTCTGGGGCTGGTCTAAGCCCACAGGGCAGCTGGTTATGAGATGGATAGATTGATAGAGACCAGACCCCTCTGATCCTGGCTGCTCCTCCCTGGTGAGATCTGTGAAGACTTCCAGGCTGCCCACTCCCTCAATGGGACTGATTGGGGGAGGAAAGCCCCTCTCAGAGCAGGTTTAGACCCTATGGATTGGTCATCTATTGATTTGTATTGGTCTGAATGGGACACAGGGCAAACAATCAATCACATCCATCCCTACACTAACACTGTTGTGACAAAGAGGAACAGAGAGGTATGAATGGAGTGGAGTAGACAGCAGGTAGGCGCATATATAATATATATATATAATATAATTCTGTTATAATACTATATTGTAAATATGATGGGACATTTTAAAAAGTGTGTTAGATATTATTTTGCAGATGATAGAATACAAAATGGAAATTCTGTGCAGTTTTAATGAGGGACCACATTGTGAATCTGCCAAACTTCCCAACATATTGTTTTGGGAGGGGGGTTATTTTAGTGAACAAGATTAAGTATGACCTACTAGTGTAGACCAATAGACAGTTTGGTAACTTTATCTGGCATTGTAAAAGGCTATTGACTAGCCCTGTCCCCATAAGTCTGCTAGTGAATGGTGGAGTGGTACAGGATGGGGCATCTCACTGGCTGTAACAGGAGACAGGGGATCCCAAACACTCATGAACCCTATCAGATGCGCAACATTAAGTACTAGGCAAAATATTTATATTTTTCCATCAATATTTCATCACCGGCGGGGCCCAAGCAAAGGGAAGACTTTGAACAGAATGGCCCCCCATCTGTTTATAGATCCTGGAGAGAGGAACATACTGTACCAATGTCCTTTGACACCAGAAACCACAGTCTGTCTGAACAACCGTGAACACAAGATCCATACATATTAGACAGCTAGGTAGGCCTACAGTCAAGAAGAGTAAGCACTGCAAAAGGAGAGGCTGCTATACGTTTCTCAGAGTTTTACATTTGTTAAAAAAAACACAGCTTTAAAAACATACATATTTAACCTTTATTTAACTAGGCAAGTCAGTTAAGAACAAATTCTTATTTACGATGACGGCCCACACCGGCCAAACCCGGACGACGCTGGGCCAATTGTGCGCCGCCCTATGGGACTCCCAATCACGGCCGGTTGTGATACAGCCTGGAGTTATCTGATCCACTTTCACAGCCTGGTTTTGCTTTACATTAAACATACTGTGACTCATTAGTCGAACATGATGGTGGAGTTTGGTGTCACATGACACATCCTTGTACCGTCCTCATATCTAATCCCAGTAAAATGGGATTAAGTCACCTAGTTCCTATATCCGCTAAACACAGTGGTTCCACTTTACACAGTAGGAACAGTACATAGAAATAGTCAAATGACCTCTAACCTGAACCCCATTATTGTTATAATATTCTGTTACTTTTAATTATTTTTTACTTTAGTCTATTTGGTAAATATTTTCTTAACTCTTCTTGAACTGCACTGTTGGTTAAGGGCTTGTAAGTAAGCATTTCACGGTAAGGTCTACACTTGTATTCGGCGCATGTGACAAATAAGCTTTCTGTACGTATGGAACATTTCTGGGATCTTTTATTTCAGCTCACGAAACATGGGACCAACACTTTACATGTTTAATTTCTATTTTTGTTCGGTGTATTTCGGTGCATTTCCCCTCACCTTCATGTGTTATGATCTGTAAACCCAGTAAAGGTGAAGGCAATTAGGTAAATGCATATTGTTAATTTGATTTCACCAATCCAGTTCCTTCCTCAGTGCCAATTTACTCGGCACCAAGAACCAAAGCTTGTGTAACTAATGGCCTCTTAATGTTTTCGTCTGTCACAAGAGACTACCTCAGTGCAGATTAAGGAGAGAACACAGGGAAGGATAAAAAACATTACTCTTGCGCTACTACCACCATTCAAGCTGTATAGTTGGGCACCGTGGACACAGGTGATGCAGGGCCTACCACTCCCAGTCCCAGGGTGAAGTGCACTACAGACATAATGGAGGAATATGGGTCTGTGGTCTTAGGTTACAGGTTCACCATAATGATGGGACCTGACTTGAATTCTAATTGCAGGTAATCGACCTCCTGTGGACTGTTATTGTTCCAGCTTCTTTTGTGCTGTCTGACATTTAGAGCAGAGGCCAGTGAACCTGGGACCACAGACTCCTTCAGACTATAGGCTAGGATTTAATGACCCAAGACATTCTGTTTTAAAATACTAATCTTCTGTGTTTAATATACTCCTAGCTGTCTTTACTGTTACAGTGTATACCATTAACTTCGGTTTATAGTCGTGAGGATGACTTGATTCAAGATATACTGTTTCTAGTACAGTTATTTCTTAGCGCAGGTAAAGATGAATTTCTTTATTTGTACCATTTTCTACATTGTAGAATAACAGTGAAGAGATCAACAATATGAAATAACACATATGGAATCATGTAGTAACCAAAAAAGTTTTAAACAAATCAAAATATATTTTATATTTGAGATTCTTCAAAGTAGCCACCGTTTGCCTTGATGACAGCTTTGCACACTCTTGGCATTCTATCAACCAGCTTCATGAGGTAGTCACCTGGAATGCATTTCAATGAACAGGTGTGCCTTGTTAAAAGTTACACTGTGGAATTTCTTTCCTTCTTAATGTGTTTGAGCAAATCAGTTGTGCTGTGACAAGTTAGGGGTGGTATACAGAAGATAACCCTATTTGGTAAATGACCAAGTCCATATTACGGCAAGAACAGTTCAAATAAGCAAGGAGAAACAACAGACCATCGTTACCTTAAGACATGAAGGTCAGTCAATCTGGAGACATTTCAAGAACTGTGAAAGTTTCTTCAAGTGCAGTAGCAAAAACCATCAAGTGCTATGATGAAACTGGCTCTCATGAGGACCGCCACAGGAAAGGAAGACACAGAGTTACCTCTGCTGCAGAAGACAAGTTCATTACAGTTATCAGCCTCAGAAATTGCAGCCCAAATAAATGCTTCACAGAGTTCAAGTAACAGACATCTCAACATCAACTGTTCAGAGGAGACTGTGTGAACCAGGCCTTCATGGTTGATGGACCGATGGAAATCTGTCCTTTGGTCTGATGAGTCCAAACTTGAGAGTTTTGGATCCAACCGCCGTGTCTCTGTGAGACGCAAAGTAGGCGAACGGATGATCTCCACATGTGTGGTTCCCACTGTGAAGCATGGAGGAGGAGGTGTTATGGTGGGGGGGAGGGGGGGTTTGCTGGTGACATTGTCAGTGTTTTATTTAGAATTCAAGGCACACTTAACCAGCATGGCTACCACAGTATTCTGCAGCGATACACCATCCCATCTGGTTTGAGCTTAGTGGGACCATCATTTGTTTTACAACAGGTCAATGACCCAACACACCTCCAGGCTGTGTAAGGGCTATTTGGCCAAGAAGGAGAGTGATGGAGTGCTGCATCAGATGACCTGGCCTCCACAATCACCTGACTTCAACCCAATTGAGATGGTTTGGGATGAGTTGGACCGCAGAGTGAAGGAAAAGCAGCCAACAAGTGCTCAGCATATGTGGGAACTCCTTCAAGTCTGTTGGGAAAGCATTCCAGGTGAAGCTGGTTGAGAGAAGGCAAAGAGTGTGCAAAGCTGTCATCAGTGGCTACATTGAAGAATCTCAAATCTCAAATATATTTTGATTTGTTTAACACTTTTTTGGTTACTACACAATTTCATGTGTTATTTCATAGTTTTGATGTCTTCACTATTATTCTACAATGTAGAAAATAGTAAAAATGAAGAAAAGCCCTTGAATGAGTAGGTGTCCAAACTTTTGACTGCTACTGTATATAATTGGAAATACATTTTATACATTGTAGCTACAAATTGGACTAGAGTCCATGTAGTTTACGATCTTTGCTACATCAGAGACAAATCACCTGCATCAGTGTACCCTCTCTGTCACAAAACAGTAGAGGCTCTGTCTCAAGAGGCCAAAGTAACCTGGGAACAATGGTGGCTTTTGCGTGCTGTGAGAGTGACAGGGAGTGAAGGTCGGCTCCTGAAGAGACAGACAGGGCTCCATTCAGTGACGCTGTTGACTTTCATGTCATCCCATTGTGGCGCTGCTCCCTGGAGAGGCCAACACAGAGTGGGTAATGAGGGGTAATTGACTTAGGGTCAAGGATGATTAATTCCCCTGGTCAGGTGTCACTGGTTTCATACCTGGCCGAGCCGTAGGTAGCTGTGGAGCCGTAGGCAGGCGGAGCAGGGGGCTGGCTGGCACTGGAACATGAGACAACACAGTGCAACACACACCCATAAGGTACACACATCCCAGGTCATTCTCATGATGTCATCCAATCCTTGGACAGGCTTATGTTCTTTGCTCTGAACTGCGACCATTGACTGCTGCCACATTGACCACAGCTCTCCACCACTCTCGCTCTCACACACACATCTAGCTGAGTATGTTCACATGATGTCAATCTGCATAATTTATATGGCTAATGACTTGGGTAAGACAAAAGGTGAAAGGTCAGAACCATCTTCCCCTTACACAGAGCTATACTGAGCTCCCACAAACAGACCACAGATTGAGAGTGACAGTCGTACTACCATACCATCCTTTCTCCTTCAGCTTCACTGGCTAATCTGAATACTTCATTTTCTGCACAAGCAATTCCCCCCTTCTCCCTCCCCCCACCCCAAAGGCCAGTGATTACAGGCGACCTGCTGAACGTATGCACATGTCTCTAAATGCCAGGGCTAGCTGGTAATTGACCAGGCAGACTGAGACGCCTGCAGTGTAATTGAGCAGGGCTGAGGGGTTCTGGTGGGACTGAAAGAACCCGTGGATCCACCACCGGCCATTAGGCCCAGCAGGAGGGCTCCATCCTGGGTCTACCTCAGGCCGGCCTTACTTTAAAAACACTTACTTTAAAAGCAGTTTGTTTAAATTCAACCGTTTAACATTAATTCTGCAGTGAGACACGCACATCTATGTCACTGGAGAGACTCAGAGAGAAGTCATAATTTAACTGCAATAATTCATTGGGGTATTGACTCTACAAGGTGTCGAAAGAATTCCACAGGGATGCTGGGCCATGTTGACTCCAAAGCTTCTCAGTTGTGTCAACTTAGCTGGATGTCCTTTGGGTAGAGGACTATTCTTGATACACACAGGAAACTGTTGAGCGTGAAAAACCCAGCAGCGTTGCAGTTCTTGACACACTCAAACCGGTGCGCCTGACACTACTACCATACCCTGTCACAAGGCTTAAAAATCCTTATTTAACCTGTCTCCTCCCCTTCATCTACACTGATTGATGTGGATTTAACAAGTGACATTAATAAGGGATCATAGCTTTCACCTGGTCAGGTTTATGTCATGGAAATGTTTTGCACACTCAATGTATGAGCACTCTTCCAGGCTGTCTGTCCATACGCAGCTTGGATGAACAGAGCACACATGCTGAGCATGGTCTACATCTACAGCCAATTGACCTCTCCTTCCACTCCAGCTGTGCCATCACAGCTCTGAAATAGCCTCATCACTTCCACTACAGTAGATGGCAGCTAGCCTAGCAACAAGGCCCAATCACACCAGTGCAACCAACCAACCTCCCATTAGACAACAGCTTCATATACTTCCCTGATACCATCAACCCTATCACAGAACATCTACAAACAAAGTCTTAAACATGTAGCCCTGAATTACTGAAATGAGTTTAAGTGTGTCCATTTTCTCATATGAGGCCTGATATGACTGTTCTGTGCCAAAACAGCACATCAAATATACTGAACCAATGTAAGCATTTTAATTTACTCTCACACAACATTAAAGTGTGGCAGCAATAGTAACACCTCCTAATATGAGATATTCAAATAGAGAACTACTCTGGAAAGGCAAGATGGATGAGAGAGTAAATGTTGGGAAGTCTAAAGCTGCTGAAGACACAGTGGAGAGAGAGAGAAGACTAGGAGCGAGCTTCACCCCGCAAACGGTGGCGCTCCCTTAGCCTGTAGTGAGAGAGACAGAGAATTAGTTAATTGACAACAAAACATGTGGTTAACACTCAAGAAGCCTTTTTGAAAATATTCAACTTTTTTGGACACAGGCCTGACAGCGTTGATCTTGATGAATCCAGAGGCGTCACACGGTTCGTAGTCTCCCTGCACGTCCATACCGGGGAAAAGACTGGGGGTACAAGATAAGTTAGTGTGTAAGCTCATGTGGTTGGGAAATAGCTCATACAACTGCTCATTCTAAGCTGAACAAGTGATTCAACACCCGTCTAGCCCACAGGAGACGTAGGATGATGAATTACATTATTAACCACAGGAATAATTGTATCATTGATGTTCCACTCTATGTAAAATGTCAAATCGATTTGTCTCAATGCATTTGCTCTTAATGTTTGTGATTTCAGAGGAAAAAACAACCACAAATACACAGACAAACAGGCACACAAGTCATTTGTAGACAAAATCCCAGTTGTGTATCAACTCCAAAGTAGATTAAATGTAGAGGAAATGGATTTAACCTGATGTTTTTCTGTCTGTAACCACTCTTTTGTAAGCAACTCCTGTGATGTAACCATGGTGCATGTGAACATCTTCTATTATATAGGCCTCTTGTGGCTCGGTCCTTTCTCCTTCTGTGTGTATTTGTAAAGGTGTGAGAGAGAGTGTGTATGTGCTCTATGTAATTACAGTCATTTCTACCTGCAGCGCTGACCCCCTCCCACCCTCTGCTCCTCCTCCACTGGGCCCAAGCTGCTAATCTAAGACCTGCACTCATCCTTCAGAGACACACCGCACTGGAGGAAATCAAAGAACAACAGAATAAACGCGTCAGGAAGAAAAAAAAGAAGATGCCATCATCAACTCTCAAAACAAAGCTCCCTGTCTAACTAACTACCATCTTATGAGTGCCGTCTATGAGACGTTGAATGGCTGTGGAAGATGGTTTCCAGAAGGTGAATACACAGAAAGGCCCTGTGGTCTAATTGACCGCCAAACACCTAGCAGTCAACTTTGTGACATTTGTCCCAGATCAACGCAGTGTGTGTGTGGTGCCGTACCACTGTATTAATGACATTGTTGAGAAGACTCAGGGAGCCGGACGCCATGGTCTTACAGTCTAAGCCTGGGGTTGGAGGGGGAAATGATGCATGTGAGTGAGAGCGGGGCGGTTCTTCAGGTGGATTTTGGGCCACAATGGGATCCTTCACAGGACACTCAGACCATCTGTTACCTCAGAATAGTGCCTCTAAGGACTCCTCTAGTGCAACCCAACACTCAGTCACCCTGACGTCAAGTCCCCCTGAGCCACACGTCCAGCAGGAATATGTGTGTGTGTGTGTGTGTGAGAGAGAGAGAGACAGAGAGCGAGTTTGTGCGCGTGAGAGTGATTGTGTGCGTGTTTGTATGAGAGAGAGTGGTCAAGCTCTCAGTTGCACACCTCCCCCTGCTTAACTAGAATGAAACCTGTGCTTTGGCCCTAAAAGCAGAGCTCTCCTCTCCATTGGCTGGAAATGCCATTAGCGGTGGCAGGGAGATGGAAAGAGGCATATGGGGGCTTTGCTTTGGTCAGCACTGAGCCAGCCCAGGGGGCATAAAGGGCACAGGGGGTCAGGGGCCTGAAATGACTCTGGGGGGGTTGGGGATGAGAGGAGCCTCCAGAAATTGAGCTTGACACCCCTGCTCTACTCTCTGATGTCATTGTAGCCAGTGTCCATTTATTGTTGGTGTGGGGTCAGTGGAGGATAAGGGCAAGTGACAAGAGCAAACAATGGAGACACCGCATATATGCACTGAACTGATTATACTGTACCCATATCCAGAGATAATGGGCATACATACACACAATGCTATAGGTCTTGATCTGACCAGTTCCTGTTGCGACTCACGGCCCATTTGGGCGACTCACGATGTAGACCTGCCCCTTTAAAAAATGTTTTTTTATTTCACTAGTCAAATCAGTTAAGAACAAATTCCTATTTTCAATGACAGCCTAGGAACAGTGGGTTAACTGCCTTGTTCAGGGGCAGAACAACAGATGTACCTTGTCAGCTCAGGGATTTGAACTTGAAACCTTTCAGTTACTAGCCCAACGCTGTAACCACTAGGCTACCCTGCGGCCCTACCCTGAAGACAGACAGCTGCACCTTGCCCTCCACACTCTCCTGGGACTTGTCTATGCAGTGCCGGACAAACTCACACTCCGGACTGTACCAGAAACCTGAGGACAACAAGGAAATAAGGAATAAGATGCTAGATAAAGGGACACTTGATTTCATGAACAGAGGAAAGCAGCCCCCACTCCTCTCCTACCCACTCCAGCTCACAGGGTAGTTATGGGCTTCCTTAAACCCTCATTAGTAGTCTGACTTCAGGGTGCACATATGTGACCCACCCCCCCCCCTCAATCCCATCCTCCTTTCTCCTCCTATCCCAACCCTCATGTTAGCACTCCTCCCATCGCTCAAGGTGAGGCTCACACCCCTCCCCAGTCTTGACCTACCCAGGTGATCTGCTTTGTCTGGCTGAGGGACAGCTGGATGAGGGTGGTGATGGGTGAGGGGTTAGAGGGAAATAAGGCCATCTCCACGGGGTGGCTCGCTTGCTTTTCCATGCCCTTCCACCTCACTAGCTATCTCCATCCCAAGAACAACCTGCTCACCCTTTCTCTTTCCACAGAGTCTGCACTGGGGTGAGTATCATACAGTCAGGACAGGGCTGAGTGGATGGATCCAGCCACAGCTGTCATCCCTGCCCTCTCGCTGTACCTGAGCCAGGCGTACAGGCAGCTAGGCCCAGTCATTCAGTCACAGAGATACACAACACACAACTTCTAGTGACACAGTCACTCCTCACCTGTCAATCACCGTGATCACCACTGTGTGAGGTGTTCTGGCACAAAATCGCTCCTGTCTGCCATTCATCATCCATGACAGGTGGGTACTACACATTGTTATGTATTTTGCACAACTTTACCTATTTATCATCAATGTCAGGGGATTTGAAAGCAAGGGAAAGTTATATAAGGCTGGATAGAGACCGTTTTTGACCAATCATTTTGTGTGTGTTCTAGGAGAGAAAAGAACCCTGCCCACCCCTCCATATGAAGTGAATCCACCAATGCTGAATGTTCTGTGAGCATTGTTTTAATGTTTGGGGTTTTACTTGCGGTATTCTCCATACTCATCTCATATGTATATACTGTACTCGATACCATCTACGGTATGCTGCTCTGTACCATCACTCATTCATATATCCTTATGTACATATTCCTTATCCCCTTACACTGTGTATAAGACAGTAGTTTTGGAATTGTTAGTTAGATTACTTGTTGGTTATCACTGCATTGTCGGAACTAGAAGCACAAGCATTTCGCTACACTCGCATTAACATCTGCTAACCATGTGTATGTGACAAATAAAATTTGATTTGATTTGATTTGATTTGATGTACCGTTGTAAAGCATCTCAGAGAACCTGACAGCCAGGCCCTGTTTGATCCTCCTGACCTCTCGGCCCATGGTGAAGGTCTCCATGTCCAGGTGAGTGTGGTACCGGATGGTGCCTCCTGGGATGGCGGCGGACAAAGGCGATCCCGCAGGTGAAGAAGACTGATGTGGAGGTCCTGGGCTGGCGTGGTTACACGTGGCCTCCAGTTGTGAGGCCGGTTGGACGTACTGCCAAGTTCTCTAAAATGACGTTGAAAGCAGTTTATGGAATAGAAATTAACATTCAATTCTCTGGCAACAGCTCTGGTGGACATTCCTGCAGTCACCATGTCAATTCCACACTGCACATTTTAGAGTGGCCTTTTATTGTCCCCAGCACAAGGTGCACCTGTGTAATGATCATGCTGTTTAATCAGCTTCTTGATATGCCACACCTGTCAGGTGGATGGATTATCTTCGCAAAGGAGAAATGTTCAGTAACAGGGATGTAAACAAATCTGTGTTTTGTATTTATATATTTTTTCAGTATTGATTGGTGTACCTATTAAACTGTCCGATGGATGTATGCATATCGGGGGGTTGGATAAAAAGCAGAAGACATTTGTATCTCGCGTGGACATATAAAGCATACCTTATCTTCCGCTCCATCAGAACGTGGGGGGGGGGGGGGGAATTATCAGAAGAGGGCCATGGTGTTTCCTGTGTCCAAGATAACCTCATCATCCGTCCTTCCAGGACCAACTCAAATCAGACAGCTGTAATAGGCACCAGCCATCTTCACCCTCCTCCACTGTGGCTGGCAGACAGGCCAGCACCACTGTATCTCACCCCAGTCAGAATGAGCCTGTCGTGGTCAAATGACAGGGTAGGAAGCCCCCGCCTGCCCAAATCTAGGACCTGGGCTCTCCCTACCCTGCAATTTACCCCTATTGCACTGTTGATGGGGACGGAGGGGGGAGTGACAAGAGAAATGAAGCAGTCACTCAGCGGTCTGTCTTGAGGTAAAGGAGGAGAAGAAGGGAAGGCCAAAAAAAGAGACAGGAGCAGAGGAAAGAAGAGCAGAGTTTATATGTTTGTTTCTCTGTTCAAATAATTCCATTCAAATATGCTAAACCACTGGGACATCTCTGTTTAATCAACTACGGTTTGCATGTATAGGCAGCATTATCAGGACAGATAAGGATGATATTCCTGTGGTGGAAGCCCTTCATCCTTTTCCAATACTTCAGTCTCTTTGATTTCACATCTGTGGATGGGCACTTTATTTTGCGTGTTGTTAAAAGAGTACCTTTCTGTCCTTTACAGTTCTTGTCTTAGATGTAGCCTACCTGAAGGTGAGAAGGGGTGGGGGACCCAAACATCATCTGAAAATTGAGAAGCATTTACACAGCACCGCCAGCCCAAAAGAGAACAGCAAACCTGATAATCATCTAAACCTCAAAAGTGGCAATCTGAGCCACTAAGTCTGGGTTTTGTTGCGAGGGCAAAGAGGACAAAATCGGGAGATTTCCACTGTTACCATCTGATAAAACAGTTCAAACTGTCCTCTAACCCAATTGATCTTCAGCATCCCAAACTCAGAAGTGAACCTTTAAGTGTTATAATATTATACCTAAACCAACTGCGGTTCAATTTAGGCAGACAAAAGGCCAGTGATTTCCAGGCATTCATCTTTTAAACAGTTTCTCTGTTTCTAGACCAAATCTGCTAGAGGGTTAGATGGGTTAAGATTAAGCATTAACCCAACCTCGGCTGAGCTGGTACATGCATTTGGGCGTACAGCCCACGCACGCACACACACTTAAATTGCTTCCTTATGCTGTCAAATCAGTCTATTGCGCGCGAGATGGCGCTGTGGAACAAGATGAAACGTCTTTGAACAAGCAAACACTGGAGAGCCAGTGGTCGAGAACGTAAAATGTGGTCGAGCGAGCAGAGGATGGTTTCCTTCGAGCGCACAGGCAGCGGGAGCGCGCACATTGAACACGTTGCAGGTGTGACTGAGGGAGCACAACATCATTGCCACACGCAAACTATTAAATTCGAGAGCAGAGATTTTTGTTTTGCAGAGATACTTAATACATGTCAAGACTTAGAAGTTACTGCGCTCTAATAAATACATCGCATCCCCACATGAATTTCTCTAGACAACAAAAAAACGAATCTTGCTCTTGCAACTGCAATCTTTAACTATAATTTTATTACAGGTCAAAATTCTAGCCAATGAGCATGGTCGTCATTAGTGAACACAGCCACAAATGAATCATTATTATGGCTAAACCCAGTTTATTTTAAAAATTTATATTTTTTAAATCTGATTTTAAACACAACCCTAACAACACTGGTAACCTTATGGTAACCTTATGCCTAACCCTAACGTTTAATCAAGACCAAAAAGCTAAATGTAGTTTTCTTTATTTTTTTTTACCATTAAAGCCAATTTTTACTTTGTGGTTGTGTTATCTAGTAGAAACCGGATTTTGACGATGATAGGCAAGGGGATGGTGAAGTAGGAACGATTTTTGATAATAAGAAGGTAAGTGCAAACGTTTTTCAGTAGAGAACCTAACTATGATTTCAATATTGAAATGCAAGTAGTTGGCTAGTTATTTGGTGTTCTGTTATTAAAGAAGGCTATTGATTAGGCAGCCTATGTTAGCGTCAGGTAGAAGCTCGCTAACATAGTTCACGTTTAGCCACAAATTACTAGTATCTTTGGATTTTACTAAGAGTATTGTAGCTAGCGAGCTACGTTAACGAGGGGTTAGTATGGAAGGAGAAATGTGAAGACCTGCATGACTGGGAGGGAGAGGCAGGGAAGACCCTCACTCCATCCTTTTTCATTTTTAATTTTACCCTTATTTTCCCACACCAGGTAAGTTGACTGAGAACACATTCTAATTTACAGCAACGACATGGGGAATAGTTACAGGGGAGATGAATGAGCCAATTGTAAGCTGGGTATGATTAGGTTACCGTGATGGTATGAGGGCCAAATTGGGAATTTAGCCAGGACTCCAGGGTAAATATCCCTACTCTTATGATAAGTGCCATGGGCTCTTTAGTGACCACAGGGAGTCAGGACACCTGTTTAACGTCCCATCCGAAAGACGGCACCCTACACAAGGCAATGTCCCCAATCACTGCCCTGTGGCATTGGGATGTTTTTTAGACCAGAGGAAAGGGTGCTTCCTACTGGCCCTCCATTACCACTTCCAGCAGCATCTGGTCTCCCATCTAGGGACCAACCCTACTTCGCTTCAGAAGCAAGCCAGCAGTGGGATGCAGGGTGGTATGCTGCTGGCTATCCTTTGAGATAGTCTATTTAAAATACATATTTGATTACTTTTACTCTGGCAATTTTTGTGCAGTTACAATAAAATAGAATTACCTCTAACCATTCGCTCGCTACAGGCCCACGTTCACTATGTGGTGGGGAACACTGGAGGTTGGTGGCACCTTATTTGGGGAGAATGGGCTCCTGGTAATGGCTGGAGCGGAATAAGTGGAACGTTATCAAATACATTTAACATGGTTTCCATGTCTTTGATGCCATTACATTCGCGCCATTCTAGCCATTATTATGAGCCGTCCTCCCCTTAGCAGTCTCCATTGGTGGGGAAGTTGTTCTCTGCTTAGCTGATATTGATAGGAGATACAGGACTCCACTCTGTTGCAATTACATTGGCTCTAATCTATGCACAGCACTCTGGTGACTTCCTGCATGTAACCATGACTTCTATCAATCACCCCGGTAACTTAATCATTAGTGGTATTGAGAGTTTAATCATTAGTGGTACTTTGACACTGTATGGAGTAGAGGTCGACCGATTAATCGGAATGGCCGATTAATTAGGGCCGATTTCAAATTTTCATAACAACCGGAAATCGGTAATTTTGGACGCTGATTTATTTATTATTATTTTTATTTTATTTTATTATTTAATATTTATTTAACTAGGCAAGTAAGTTAAGAACACATTCTTATTTTAAATGACTGCCTAGGAACGGTGGGTTAACTGCCTTGTTCAGGGGCAGAACGACAGATTTTTACCTTGTCTTGTCAGGGATTCAATCTTGCAACCTTACGGTTAACTAATCCAACGCTCTAACCACCTGCCTTACGTGAATGCAGTAAGAAGCCAGGGTAAGTTGCTAACTAGCATTAAACTTAATCAATCATAATCACTAGTTATAACTACACATGGTTGATGATATTGCTAGTTTATCTAGCGTGTCCTGCGCTGCATATAATCGATGCAGTGCGCATTCGCGAAAAAGGACTGTCGTTGCTCCAACGTGTACCTAACCATAAACACCAATGTCTTTCTTAATATCAATACACAGAAGTATATATTTTTAAACCTGCATATTTAGCTAAAAGAAATCCAGGTTAGCAGGCAATATTAACCAGGTGAAATTGTCACTTCTCTTGCGTTCATTGCATGCAGAGTCAGGGTATATGCAACAGTTTGGGCCGCCTGGCTCATTGCGAACTAATTTGCCAGAATTTTACGTAATTATGACATAACATTGAAGGTTGTACAAGGTAACATGAATATTTAACTTATGGATGCCACCCGTTAGATAAAATACGGAACGGTTCCGTATTTCACTGAAAGAATAAACGTCTTGTTTTCGAGATGATAGTTTCCGGATTTGACCATATTAATGACCTACGGCACGTATTTCTGTGTATTATTATGTTATAACTAAGTCTATGATTTGATAGAGCAGTCTGACTGAGCGATGGTAGGCACCAGCAGGCTCAAAAGCATTCATTCAAACAGCACTTTTGTGCGTTTTTGCCAGCAGCACTGCTGTTTATGACTTCAAGCCTATCAACTCCCGAGATTAGGCTGGTGTAACGATGTGATATGAAATGGCTAGCTAGTTAGCGGGGTGCACACTAATAGCGTTTCAAACGTCACTCGCTCTGAGACTTGGAGTAGTTGTTCCCCTTGCTCTGCATGGGTAACGCTGCTTCGAGGGTGGCTGTTGTCGTTGTGTTCCTGGTTCGAGCCCAGGTAGGAGCGAGGAGAGGGACGGAAGCTATACTGTTACACTGGCAATACTAAAGTGCCTATAAGAACAACCAAAAGTATATGAAATAAAAATGGTATAATTCCTATAATAACTACAACCTAAAACTTCTAACCTGGGAATATTGAAGACTCATGTTAAAAGGAACCACCAGCTTTCATATGTTCTCATTTTCTGAACAAGGAACTGAAACATTAGCTTTCTTACTTGGCACATATTGCACTTTTACTTTCTTCTCCAACACTTTGTTTTTGCATTATTTAAACCAAATTGAACATGTTTTATTATTTATTTGAGGCTAAATTGATTTTATTAATGTATTATATTAAGTTAAAATAAGTGTTCATTCAGTATAATAGTCATTATTACAAATATATTTTAAAAACCGGACGATTAATTGGTATCGGCTTTTTTTGTCCTCCAATAATCAGTATCGGCATTGAAAAATCATAATCGGTCGACCTCTAGTATGGAGGCATCATTATTAGGACATTTTTCACAGAGACGCCATTTTATTGACTTTGACCAACTGCTGTCTATTTGGTTAGAAAGATGGTTCTATACTGAATGTGTACAAGTTGGTAAGGGACGAAGTGACACTATAGGAGGATGGCCTCCACAACAAGTGTTGGGCATGAAATGACAGCAGGCTGTTGAACACTGAGCTATACTGACTGACGAGTGGCGTGGATTGGTACAGCTCACCTCAGTCCCACAAAGTATGTTATCACTTATTTGGTTAAATGATTATCCAGATTTGCCTCTTGATACAGCAGCAGTCTTTAAATGTACTTTTACCTTGAATGCAACACTTGGATGTTAACTTTTAAATTCCAATTGAACGCTATTTGCACCATCGAGAGTTGTGAAGAGGGGACGCCAACGCCTATTCCCCCTCAGGAGAATTTAAATATTTGGCATAGGTACTCATAGTTCTTCCTTTCCTCAAGAGCTTCCTGACTGGTTGCATCACCGCCTGGTATGGCAACTGGCTCGGCCTCCGACCGCAAGGCACTACAGAGGGCAGTGCGTACGGCCCAGTACATCACTGGGGCCAAGCTTCCTGCCATCCAGGACCTCTATACCAGGCGGTGTCAGAGGAAGGCCCTAAAAATTGTCAAAGATTCCAGCCACCCTACTCATAGACTGTTCTCTCTGTTACCGCATGGCAAACGGTACAGGAGTGCCAAGTCTAGGTCCAAAAGGCTTCTAAACAGCTTCTACCACCAAGCTATAAGACTCCTGAACAGCTAACCAAATGGCTACCTGGACTATTTGCGTTGACCCCCCCCCCCCCCCCCATTTTTATGCTGCTGCTACTATTTATTATCTTTGCATAGTCACTTTACCTCTGCCTACATGTACATATTACCTCAATTACCTCGACTAACCTGTGCCCCCGCACATTGACTCTGTACTGGTACCCCTGTATATAGACACGTTACTGTTATTTTATTGTTGCTTTTTAATTTATTTTAATTTCTTTGTGTACTTCAGTATATTTAGTAAATGTTCTCAACGCTTATTTTTCTTACCTGCATTGTTGGTTAAAGGGCTGTGTGTGTGTAGAGAACATATATGTCTGACAAGGTGGAGTCAGGCTTTTACTTCATCACCCTGGACCACTACACCTATGAGGCAGAGGATGCCAAGTTTGGACCTGTGAGCCACCTTTGACATTGACATAACTTTCTTCTAATGCTTTTGGGGTCATGGGTGTTCCCTAACTCATCTTGTGCCTTACACAACTCCGCACATATGTATCCCCCATCTGCCCCAATGGCTATTACCTGTTGTGTTGGCGTAGTTACCAGACCAGTGGGAGGAGGTGTTGACAGTGATTCGTTCCAGTGTGATCCTCAAGCTTTCGCTGTGCCAACACCATGCCTGGCGACAACCAGATGATATTCCTCCACCCTGGATCACAGTGGACACACTCCTAATCTCTCTGTGTATGTTTGTTGCACATGGGAGCGTGCGTAATGGGTCTATATATGCACATTTGTGTGTAGTGGAGGATATATACGTTTATGTGTATGAGTCTATTCAGTATGTATACCCCCTGTATTAAAGGCCTCACTTTGCTTGTGTGTGATTTAGTGCAGTGTTTTGTGACCACTCTCTCACTCTCACACTCACCTCAGATATGTGGTGCTCCCCAGACCTGTGTTTCGAGGCAGGGATGGACTAGACCAGGGCTTCCAAACCCTCTTCCTGGAGTTCTACTATCCTGTAGGTTTTCAGTCCAACCCTAATTTAGCGAATCTGATTCAGCTAGTTAAGGTCTTGTTGAGCAGCTTATTAGTAGAATCAGGTGTGTTAAATTAGGGTTGGGGAGGCGGAGCTAGCATGTTGGAGTGAACGGCTGTGCGTGAGAGGCTCCTGCAACTTTTTTGCGAAATAATCTAATTTAACCTACTTTATGGCACTTTTTACAACAAACGTTTCTTTCTAATACAAGATTGTAACTTTTTATATGAAAATGCCGAGTAATAAGCGACCAAAGGACAATAAATCCACAGCGGAGGCCTACTCCCCACTAAACAACGAGACAGACATGGCGGGAGGCACATGCAACAACGTGACACTTACAGAACTTACCCGTGCTTTGGGGGAGCTACGTGTTGCTATAGCTGAGGATCTTAAGGCCACTATTGCTGAGCTGGACACCAAAATCGAGAGCGTCATTCGAACGGTTGCTTCGCATGGCCAGAGTATGGTGGACCTTGAGAAAGCTTCTGAATTCAACGCTGGTAGGATCGACGAGTTAGAGAAGCTATGCTCGTCATTGCAGGATACTGTGCAGAGGCTTTCTGTGAAAGTGGTGGACCTGGAGGGCCGATCCAGATGTAATAACCTTCGCGTTGTTGGTCTGGCAGAGGGGATAGAGGCGGGCTCTCGCCCTACTGACTTCTTCGCCAAGCTATTAAAGGATGCAATGGGATCGGATGTTTTGGATTCGGATCCCCAGCTGGACCGCGCACATCGCTCCCTTGTCCCAGTGCCTGGACCGGGCCAACGTGTAATAATCTGTTGTCACAGTTTCAAGACCAAGGATCTTATCCTACGTGAAGCTCGAATGAGGGGCAACCTGTCACATAAAGGGCATCCATTCCGTGTCTATGAGGATTATGCGCCCGATGTGGCAAAGCATCGCGCCGACTACAGAGATGTCATGACCAAACTTTACAAACTCCATCTTCGCCCAGCCTTACTCTTCCCTGCAAGACTAAGAATTACCCCGCCTTCCGGTGGGAAGATTTGTCTCTCCTCGGTTTTGGACGCAGAGAAGTTTATCCGGGGATATACACCAATCCCCCGTACAGGTTAGAGTGCCTTGTTATTGCGTGTTAGGGTCTGCTCATGGACTCGAATCCATACTATACCATATTGGGTGAAAACGTATTAAACGGGCTCAACAAGGGCTACCGAGCATGTAAGACGCTGAGCGGACCAATGGATGGCGGTCAGAGCTCTCATTTAACGTTAAATTCACTTTCATCCCGGCTGTGCTCAGCGATGCATATTTTTTACTTCCAGGTTTGATCACTGACACCTTCGGACGGATATATTTATATTCCCCCACTTTTGTTTTGTTTCGTTATTTATTTTACAATCCTTACATCACTCTTACTACCATACCATTTATTTATTGCTTGCAGGGGACTGGGGGTGATGGTTGGGAGGGGGCAGACGCCTGGTTAGCAAGTTGATGTTTTGTGCCGTTCTGCCTTTGTCTGGCCTTGGGCCTCTCTCCCGACTAGAGTCCCACCAGCCCTCTGTAGTGCTTATGTATGTGTAGGTGTGCGTAAATATAATTACTATTTGTACTTTATTACTATTTTCTCTTAGCATTTTAGTATTATGTATGTGTATATTTTAAATCAGTGTAGATTGTTATTCTGGGGTATGAATGTTTATGTGTATGTGTGCATATGGATGTATATACATATTCTTTAAATATATATTTTTTTATATATGATTTTTTTGTGTGGGTATGTATACATACATGTATATGTATGGATGTGTGTGTGTGTGTGTATGTATATATGTATATATATATATATATGTGTGTGTGTGTGTGTATGTATGTGTATATATGTATATATGTATATATATATATGTGTGTGTGTGTGTGTGTGTGTATGTATGTGTGTATGTATGTGTATATATATATATATATATATGTATGTGTATGTGTATATATAAGGTATATATTTTTACTTATTAAACATATTTTTTTTTATGGGGGGAACGTTTAATTTAACAAATCCTTTTTCCGATCTCCTGACCCACAGTATGTAAAGGTACGGCTGACTAGGTCGGTTGAGGATGGTTTATTTTTTGACCGGCAGTGCTTAGCAATATTATCTTGAGGCTATATCTTGCTTATCTCTGGGATTGACCCAGGATGACGCTTAAATGCGCAATATGTTTAAGTTGCAACTTATTCGGTTTAGGTTTATTAGATGCTAACTGAACACTTAACTCGCGGGAGCCTCCTCAGTTCATATGTTAGTAGAAGTTCTAGGATAGTGAGAGGTGAACGTATAGTTGGGATTTTATTTTTGTTTTACCTCTTGTTCGAGGTCGCGCCGTGCTTTTTTGGCATCGGCCAGACAATGTGTTTATTTTAATTTTTCCTTTTTTTTCTCTCCTGTTTGTACATGCCTGTTAAATGTGGGTTGATGGGGGGGGTAAGTGTTGGGGAAATTAGGGGAACAGGGTGGGAAGTAAAGGTGTTTGCAGGGGGGGAGGGGTGGGTTGGATACTGCTCGGGTGTAGGTGCTACATATGCTGATCGTGATGTTTGGTGCGCTTTCTTACCTTTTTATTAAGTTACATTGTATGCAGGCCACCATAGGAACTACAAACGAGAGGAGGGCGGGGCTTACATTCACTTCCTGGAATGTCAAGGGTTTAAACGAACCAATTAAGAGAGGCAAGATCCTAGCCCACTTGAAAGCACTCTCGTCTGATATTATATTTTTGCAAGAAACCCATCTGAAGAATAACTCTCATAGCAGACTTAAGTGTAGGTGGGTGGGGCAAGTGTATCACTCTAACTTCTCTGCCAAAACGAGAGGCACAGCGATTCTGGTACGGAAAGGAATTCCCTTTCTACATAAAACCACTATTGCGGATAAAGAGGGTCGGTATGTGATCGCAATAGGAGAAATCCACTCTACCTCAGTAACTCCACTAAATATCTATGGGCCAAACATTGACAACCCCTCTTTTTTCAAAAGAGTCCTTGCCCTGATTCCAGATATCTCCCATACTAACCTGGTCATTGGAGGGGACCTTAACTGTGTGCTAGACCAATATTTGGATAGATCCTCTACCCGGCGAACCCCTACCTCCTATTCAAGCGAATTCTTGAATACCTACATAAAAATTCAAACTTATTTGATATATGGAGGATCGCTAACCCTACGGGTAGGGAATACTCCTTTTACTCTCATGTTCACAAGGTTTACACTCGAATTGACTACTTTTTGTTGGATGCTAGACTACTCCCCTATACCTGTAACGTGAGGTATCATGATATTATAATCTCGGACCACAGTCCACTCACCTTCTCCCTGAGATTGGGTGACATTGTACCAAACGAGAGGGTCTGGAGGTTGAATCCTCAGCTCCTCACAGAACCAACATTCTGTGAATATCTTAAAGACCAAATTAAATTTTTCTTTGATACCAACGACAACACAGAGACCTCCCCAGCATTATTGTGGGAAACACTGAAGGCTTATCTGAGAGGCTGTATCATCTCCTTTCAGGATGCCAGGAGTAGGCAAAACAGAGGAAAACTGGAAGAACTAGAGGGACAAATTCACTTACTGGATAGGGAGAATGCTAGCCACCCATCTATGGAGAAACATAAAAAAATTACCTCTTTAAAATTTGAATATAATCAGATTCTCTCAGCTAAAATTGCTAAATCTTTTCTCTATGCCAAGCAAAAATATTTTGAGTTTGGTGACAAACCACACAAATTACTCGCCAGACAACTTCGAAAAAATGTGAGTGACCGAATGATTCACAGGGTTAAATCTGCATCTGGGGAATTACTCTCTTCCCCCAAAGACATCAATGACAGATTCCGGCAGTTTTATGAGACTCTATATACATCTAAAGCGGATCCTAACCCCTTAATTATGCAAACATTTTTGGAGGACTGTAATCTTCCTGCCCTGAACCAGCCAGGAAGATTCTAACTTCCTGAATAAAGAAATATCTCTTGATGAAATCCGAGAAACAATTAAATCTCTAAAGAGTGGCAAGACCCCGGGCCCAGATGGATACCCTGGTGAATTCTATAAAACATTCAGCAACATGCTCTCCCCCTATCTGCACAAAATGTTGATTCAGGCCAATGAGGATGGAGCTCTCCCTTCTACTTTGGACGAAGCGTTCATTACAGTTATACATAAGAAGGGTAAAGATCCAGAAGAGGTAGGGTCATACAGACCAATATCTCTCCTTAATACAGACCAAAAGATTTTAGCAAAAACTCTGGCTAACAGGCTTAGCACTTTAATTGGCAAATTGGTCCATTCGGATCAGACCGGCTTTATCCCTAACAGAAACTCATTCTTCAATCTCAGGCGCCTCTTCAATATTATGTATTCTCAGAGGTTACCCAACGTGGACCTTGCCGTCATATCTCTTGACGCCGAAAAGGCCTTTGACCAAGTTGAGTGGCCCTATCTATTCAAGGTCCTACAGAAATTTAATATTGGAGATAGGTTCATAAATTGGATCCAGCTTTTATATAGGAACCCCTGTGCCAGAATACTCACTAACCAATCATTGTCGCCCCGATTTAACCTCAACAGGGGGACAAGGCAGTGTTGTGCGCTGTCGCCTATGCTCTTCGCCCTAATTATCGAACCGCTCGCTCAGACTATTAGATCTCATGCAGCAATACACGGCTATAATACTAAAGATACTCTAAATAAGATCTCCCTATACGCAGATGACATCCTCCTCTATGTAACAGAACCCCAGGCTAGTATCCCAGCTATTCTTGATGTGATCAATTTGTTTGGTACCTTCTCGGGATACAGAATAAATTGGAACAAGAGTGAATTAATGCCCATACGGTCGCAAAATACCTCCTGGCTAGAACATCTCCCATTTAAGTTATCTTCAGAAAAATTTACCTACCTAGGAATTGTAGTTACCAAACAATACTCCTTACTATTTAAAGAGAATTTCCCCTCTCTGATACAAAAACTCAAAGCAAACATACTATTTTGGAGAACTCTCCCAATTTCTCTGCTCGGAAGAATTAATGCCATTAAAATGGTCTTCCTCCCACAACTGCTCTACCTATATCAGAACATCCCAGTATTTATACCTAAATCCTTTCATAAACAACTGGACTCAATTATCAATCCTTTCATCTGGGATTATAAAACACACAGGATAGGTAAAAAACACCTCTGTAAATCCAAGATGGAAGGAGGATTGTCTCTCCCAAATTTTATATTTTATTACTGGGCCGCTAACCTCCGCATTGTTACGTTTCTGTTGGATGACGTACTCCCGGCACCCAGCTGGCTTAGTATGGAGCGTGAGGAGTGTCACCCCTTCTCTATTGGCGCTGTGATTTTGTCGCCTGTCAATCTGGAGATGTCACTTTATTGTAACAATCCTATAATACATAGCACAGTCCGAATCTGGAAGCAAATTAAAGTCCACTTTGAGCTCAGACCAATGTCATTCATGCTCCCTGTCGCCAGGAATCCCTCCTTTGCCCCTTCTAACCTTGATAACACCTTTGAGCGATGGGGAGAGTTGGGGATAAGTACCATAGGGGATTTATACATAGAAGGGACCTTTGCTTCCTTTGAGCTGCTGAGGGAAACTTATAATCTTCCCAGAAGTAATTTTTCAGATACCTACAAATTAGAGACTACGTTAGAAAACACCTCCCAACATTTGGGAATGCTAAACCTTCCATGTTTGACGGATGCATAAAAATATGCCCCACCTCAGATAAACTGATATCGCGTCTATATGATGCTTTTCAATCTGTTAGCACACCTTCTACTGATGCCATCAAGGCAAAATGGGAGGAAGAACTAGGGACTGACATCTCAGTGGCAGACTGGGAAGAGAGCTTGGAGTATATCCACACATGCTCCATTAATTCCAGACATCGTCTCATACAATTCAAGGTATTACACAGATTACACTATTCCAAAACTAAACTGCATAGGATATTTCCTGACACATCCCCTACATGTGATAAATGTCAGGCTACGCAGGGTACACTACTCCACTGCTTTGCCCTATGCTCTAGCTTGCATGGTTATTGGTGTGGAATTTTTAGGATCCTCTCTGAAGTTTTGGAGACTTCAATAGATCCAGACCCGCTTCTGATAATCCTGGGAGTATCTGAGTCCCTAAACGGATTAACCAACCCCCCCAAAACAACTAATCTCGTATGGTCTCATCTCGGCAAAAAAACTAATCTTGTTGTTTTGGAAAAGGAGGGAAGCGCCCTCTACCAAATTATGGCTCAGTGAATTGGCAAACACTGTACACTTAGAAAGAATTAGATATATTCTGAACAATAAATTATCAACTTTTGATAAAATCTGGCAGCCTTTCCTCTCCTACTTGGACGAGTCGGCGCTGTGAATTTGTACTTATTAACGCACTCTCAATTGTAATATTTTAATCTACCTTTGGGCAGCGTGTGCTGGCCCTACCACCCGAGCAGTTGGGAGGGGGGGGGACATCTTCCCTCTTTCTTTCTACGTGTCCTTGTTTTGTATGTCGTGTTTTGTATTATTTGTTCTGCACCCAGAACTCTGGGTCTTGTTGTTCCTGTATGCTCTTTTATGTTTAGATAAAAATTGTATACCTGTCATGTATTATACCTATACACCATTCTTGTGTGTGTTTAATAAAAATATTTGAAACAAATTAGGGTTGGACTGAAAACCCACAGGACTATAGATCTCCAGGAAGAGGGTTGGACAGCCCTGGACTAGACTGTTTGTCTGAGCTTGCACCTCTACTCGGCACTCAGCCATGTCCAGTCCCTGTACACACTCATCGACTCGGTTAGTTCCCACACACTGTTAAACACCTAGACCCAACTGAGACTTTTGCATAAAACATACATTGTCATTTTAAGGTGTGATTCAGTCCTAGAACTCCATACTACATTTAATTCGATCTGTGTCTTTCTGTACTCAATAGATTAGGCTGATGCCCCACTCTAAGAACCTGAGGCCTTATTTATAAACGTTGCATAAATTTAAAATCAAATCACATTTTTCTTAGCCATATGCCCCAAATACAACAGGTCAGTGAAATGCTTACTTACGAGCCCTAAACCAACAATGCAGTTTCAAAAAGTATGGATAATAATAAGAGACAAAAGTAACAAGTAATTAAATCAAATTAGTTAAAGAGCAGCAGTTCTATAACAATAGTGAGATTATATACAGTGGCGTACCGGTTAGTTGAGGTACTATGTACATGTTGGTAGAGTTATTAAAGTGGCTATGCATAGATGGCAACACAGTAGCAGTGTTGTAAAGTGGGGGGGGCACTGCAAATTGGAGGTCGACAGATTCTGGCCGATACCGATTAATCGGACGATTTTTATTTATTTTATTTTATTTGTAATAATGACAATTACAACAATACGTAATTAACACTTATTTTAACTTAATATAAAACATCAATAAAATCAATTTAGCTTCAAATAAATAATGAAACATGTTCAATTTGGTTTAAATAATGCAAAAACAAAGTGTTGGAGAAGAAAGTAATATGTGCCATGTAAAAAGCTAACGTTTAATTAAGTTCCTTGCTCAGAACATGAGAACATATGAAAGTTGGTGGTTCCTTTTAACATGAGACTTCAATATTCCAAGGTAAGAGGTTTTATGTTGTAGTTAATATAGTATTTATAGGACTATTTCTCTCTATACCATTTGTATTTCATATACCTTTGACTATTGGATGTTCCTATAGGCACTATAGTATTGCAGGGTAACAGTATAGCTCCCCCCGCCCCTACCTGGGCTCGAACCAGGAACACATAGACAACAGCCACACTCGAAGCATCGTTACCCATCGCTCCACAAAAGCCGCGGCCCTTGCAGCGCAAGGAGAATAACTACTCCAAATCTACAAGCGAGTGACGTTTGAAACAGTATTAGCGCACACCCAGCTAACTAGCTAGCCATTTCACATCGGTTACACCAGCCATTAGGCTGATAGGCTTGAAGTCATAAACAGCGCTGTGCTTGCGAAGAGCTGATGGCAAAACGCATGAAAGTGCTGTTTGAATGAATGATTACGGGCCTGCTGCTGCTCAGTCATACTGCTCTACCAAATCAGACTTAATTATAACCTAATAACATACAGAAATACGAGCCTTTGGTCATTAATATGATCCGGAAACTACCATTTCGAAAACAGAACCGTTCCGTATTTTATCTAACGGGTGGCATCCCTAAGTCGAAATATTCTTGTTACATTGCACAACCTTCAATGTATGTCATAATTACGTAAAATGCTGGCAAATTAGTTTGCAATGAGCCAGGCAGCCCAAACTGTTGCATATACCCTGACTCTGCGTGCAATGAACGCAAGAGAAATGACACAATTTCACCTGGTTAATATTGCCTGCTGAACTGGATCAGTAGTTATAACTAGTGATTATGATAAGTTTAATGCTAGCTAGCAATTTACCTTGGCTTCTTCTGCATTTGTGTAATGGGCAGGCTTCTCGTGGAGTGCAATGGTTAGTGCATTGGACTAGTTAACTGCGGTTGCAAGATTGGATCCCCTGAGCTGATAAGGTGAAAATCTGCCGTTCTGCCCCTGAACAAGGCAGTTAACCCAGTTCCTAGGCAGTCATCGAAAATAAGAATGTGTTCTTAACTGACTTGCCTAGCTAAATAAAAGGTATTTAAAAAATATATATATATAATATATATATATATATTTTAATAATCGGAAATCGGCGCCCAAAAATACAGATTGAAAACTTGAAATCGACCCTAATTAATCGGCCATTCCAATTTGACTAGATCTTCAGGAGTCTTATGGCCTGGGGGTAGAAGCTGTTTAGAAGCCTTTTGGACCTAGATTTGGCGCCCCGGTACCGCTTGCCGTGCGGTAGCAGAGAGAACAGTCTATGACTCGGGTGGCTGGAGTTTTTGAACATTTTCAGGGCCTTCCTCTGACACGCCTGGTATAGAGGTCCTGGATGGCAGGAAGCTTGGCCCAAGTGAGGTACAGGGCCGTACGCACTACCCTCTGTAGTGCCTTGTGGTCGGAGGCTGAGCAGTTGCCATATCAGGCGGTGATGCAACCAGTCAGGAAGCTCTTGATGGTGCAGCTGTAGAACTATGAGTACCTATGCCAAATATTTAAATTCTCCTGAGGGGAAATAGGCGTTGGCGTCCCCTCTTCACAACTGTCTTGGTGTGTTTGGACCATGACAGTTCGTTGGTGATGTGGACACCAAGGAACTTGAAGCTCTCAACATGCAGCCCTGTCGATGAGAATGGGGGCGCGCTCTGCCCTCCTTTTCATGTAGTCCACGATCATCTCCTTTTTCTTGATCACATTGAGGGAGAGGTTTTTATCCTGGCACCACACTGCCAGGTCTCTGACCTCCTCCCTATAGGCTGTCTCATTGTTGTCGGTGATCAGGCCTACCACTGTTGTGTCGTCGGCAAACTTAATGATGGTGTTGGAGTCATGCTTGGCCATGCAGTCATGGGTGAACAGGGAGTACAGGAGGGGACTGAGCACTCATCCCTGAGGGGCCCCAGTGTTGAGGATCAGCGTGGCAGATGTGTCAGGGAGGCCAGGATCTAGTTGCAGGGGGAGGTGTTTAATCCCAGGATCGTTAGCTTAGTGATGAGCTTTGAGGGCACTATGGTGTTGAACGCTGAGCTGTAGTCAGTGAATAGCATACTCACATAGGTATTCCTTTTGTCCAGGTGGGAAAGGGCAGTGTGGAGTGTGATTGAGATTGCGTCCTCTGTTGATCTGTTGGGGTGGTGTTGATGTGAGCCATGACCAGCCTTTCAAAGCATTTCATGACTACAGAAGTGAGTGCTACCGGTCTGTAGTCATTTAGGCAGGTTACCTTGGTGTTCTTGGGCACAGGGACTATGGTGGTCTGCTTGAAACATGTTGGTATTACAGACTCGGTCAGGGACAGGTGGAAAATGTCAGTGAAGACACTTGCCAGTTGATCAGCGCATGTTCTGAGTATGTTCTGAGATCAGCGCATGTCCTGGTAATCCGCCTGGCCCTGCGGCCTTGTGAATGTTGGCCTGTTTAAAGGTCTTACTCACATCGGCTCATGGAAGTAATTTAGCCCATCTGGTAGGCTTGTGTCACTGGGCAGCTCACGGCTGTGCTTCCCTTTTGTAATTCTTAATAGTTTGCAAGCCCTGCCCCATCCGACAAGCGTCAGAGCCGGTGTAGTGCGATTCAATCTTAGTCCTGTATTGAAGCTTTGCCTGTTTGATGGTTCGTTGGAGGGCATAGCAGGATTTCTTCTAAGCTTCTGGATTAGAGTCCTTCTCCTTGAAAGCTGCAGCTCTACCCTTTAGCTCAGTGCGGATGTTGCCTGTAATCTATGGCTTTTGGCTGGGGTTTTTACGTACGGTCACTGTGGGGACGATGTCATCGATGCACTTATTGATGAAGCCAGTGATTTATGTGGTGTACTCCTCAATGCCATCGGAAGAATCCCGGAACATATTCTAGTCTGTGCTAGCAAAACAGTTCTGTAGCTTAGCATCTACGTCATCTGACCACTTCCGTATTGAGTGAGTCACTAGTACTACCTGCTTTAGTTTTTGCTTGTAAGCAGGAATCAGGAGGATAGAGTCATGGTCAGATTTGCCAAATGGAGGGAGAGGGAGGGCTTTGTATGCGTCTCTGTGTGTGGAGTAAAGGTGGTCTAGAGTTTTTTTTCTTCTCTGGTTGCACATGTAACATGCTGGTAGAAATGAGGTCAAATGGATTTAAGTTTCCCAGTAGGGGGGTCCCAAGTCACTAGGAGCGCCGCCACTGGATTAGCAATTTCGTATTTGCTTATGGCCTTATACAGCTCGTTGAGTGTGGTCTTCGTTAGCAGTTGATGTTATTCTTCAATAACGCAGACCCCAAAGCAAATCAAGGGGAGAAAAATAGGTTTATTCAAAGAGGACAAATCATGGATGTTATGTTGGGAAGTAGATGGTTCATTCTCCCCTGTCCTCAGTGATTCTCTCCTCCAGTGATTCTCTCCACAGAACAAAGGGACATGATATAGTTTTATAACCCAACCCTAGTGTCACGTTCTGACCTTAGTTCCTTTTTTATGTATTTGTGTTAGGTTGGTCAGGGCGTGAGTTGGGGTGGGTAGTCTATGTCCTTTTTCTATGTTGTTATATATCTATGTGTTTGGCCTAGTATGGTTCTCAATCAGAGGCAGGTGTCGCTCGTTGTCTCTGATTGAGAATCATACTTAGGTAGCCTGTTTTCCCCATTTTGGTTGTGGGTGTTTGTTTTCTGTTTTGTGTCTGCCCCAGACAGAACTGTTTCGGTTTCATTTCAGTCTATTGTTGTTTTTGTCATTCAGTGTTCTGTTCTATTAAATAATCATGAACACTTACCACGCTGCGCTTTGGTCCTCACCTTCTTCCACCAACGAAGACCGTTACACCTAGCCTGTGGTTGACCAATTAGAATTCTTTGCAATAAAACTGGGTCAATGGCCAAATAACAAGTATCCTATTTCAGGCTCAATGTATAAACAATTTGGACGAATGAGAACTTGCCATGTAGCTTTGAGTCCCGGACTGAAATTCCTCCCATGTCTCTGACCCATTGACCATTAATCCCCTATTACAGAAAAAAACACTATTTCCATTGATCGTTAGTACTCTATTGACTTTTAGTCCTCTGCGTTGTGTATTTATCTTCAAAATATTCTTACAGAGGTTTAAGCTGGGTTTTGCAAGTCATTTGGCGCATACTGTTCAAGCCGGCTAGCAAGCTAAAAAAGTGGCTCTGAACCGCATCTGTTCGACATCATGGACCCAAGAAAACTCAACCACACAACACAACACTGGCCAAGGGAAAGCATTTGTTAGTCTGTCCATCACTCCAGTGTAATGTTTCCAGACATGCCCCTCTCTATAAGCTCGCCCCCAACTCGCCTGAAATCCAATCGACAAAAAAGAGAAATTGAAACATAAAGGTGCCAAGACTTGAAAGAGCAAGTTGAGAAATTGAGAGTGAAAACTTGACAAAGACGTGATTATTGTTGGTGGACAAAAAAAGGTTTTACACATTTCAACCATGTTTCTTTGCTTAAGGTTCTATATATTTTTTATTCAGCCATTTTTCTTTTTGGTCTGCGGCAATGATTGTTCTTCTCGCCCAAAGTCACACTTGCAAGCTCAAGTTTGGTCTGTCCACTCGAAGGACACATCCTCTGCGCTCTCGAATAATCTTGTAGACAATGCCATCTCGCGCGCACTGGACTTTGGAAGCTGATTTGACACGATACTTCCTGCTTTGCATGCTTCTCTGATCAAGAATCAAACACTGTGAGCAGCATGGATTAAAAATACAAATCAACACAATCTCACGCAGACGCACACACTTCAGAATTGTGTTTTTTAAATTAAACGAGTCCTACATTCTTGGAACAATAACGGTTTAAGTTGGTCTGATAGCAATCTAACTAGTCCGAAAAAACAACAAGATATAAAATATTTTAATATTTTAATTAAACCATTTAATCATCACAATAAAGTTCTCTACAAATCCTCTGTACAACATGATCCGCCACATAGTGGAGAGGTCAGAGCTCAGACAAGGGTTGACAGGTGTACACATCTTACATACATCATTGAATGTTTTGTTGAGAACTGACAACATTCTTGACCCCACTCCCCAAGACATTCAAATAAATTACACATTGTCTGTCAACTATTCAATCCTTCCAGGCATCTTTTGTGCAAACACTGTGGCCTATTCCCCCAACAAACACAATATATACTAGTTATTTACCCCCGTCAAACCTCACACTCTTACCATTTCTGTGGAGAAGATAAACTCTGATCTTTTGTGAAGCCAAGGGGGAGAAAAGTGGGCTTCCCATTTTCCAATTTCTACCTGCCACTCTGCGCCAGAGGCGGAGTGTGTTAGCGAGTCAATTTGCCAGTCCGGTTATTGTTAGGAGTAGAATGGCAGTGTGGAGGCAGCTGGGGCCACTGGAGGAATGAGTGACATGCTGTCTGACATAGTACAGGGCCACAAACATCTTGGCCCCTTACAGCCCCTAAACATGCTGTAGTGACACCGGTAGAGTAGCAATAAGGGAGGTTTCTGAGAAGTTTTCTTGATGGAGAGAGGGGAATTAGAAGTCATGCAGAGGAGTGGACGATTGCCAAGATGGAGTGTGTATCCGTGAACGATTGTGTGTCTTTGTGTGAGCGAGCGAGAGCATGCGTGGCTGCAAAAAGAGAAATGTGAGGGCTGTCTGCATTTAAGTGAATGCAGGTCAAACCGAGTCTCAGTTTACAGGCAAACCAGAAACATATTTCCTATGAAAGGAAAGAGAGGCACATAATGTTGTTTGTTCATTGTGTCCTCCATGACACTTTTATTCAAGTGAAATAGCAAGTTTCCCTTTTTAGCACTGAGATAAAATGACTGCAATTGCCTGAAAGCACTAGTGTGGCAGAAAGCTTTACAAATGGAAATGACATGACTGTTAGCATTTATGGAGTAGGTACTGTATGACTTTGCTAGCTTATCTGTGAATGCATTAGGGATGTACACGGTTATTCGAATATCCGAAGGGACATTGGTATTTTACCTTTTTGTGAGACGCAAAAAAATATATTTTAACACTGAAATGGCTTTTTCTAAATTAAATTAAAATATCAAGGATATTCCATGACATTTCAAATGTTTAATTTAATAAAACGACAAACTTTTTTCAATGTAGTTTTTATGATGTGAGCAGACTTCACGTGTGTAGCTTGTTGTTTATGTTGGCCAATCAAAATGGCTCAATGTGTAGAAAGTGGAGTGAGAGTTCACTAATGCAATACAAGATGGAATAACATTACGGAATTAAAAGTTATCGAAATGAGAAGTAGCCTACCAGGAGGAACCAACAGGTAGGCTGTTTTATCTGAATGGGGTTGGGAGAAAGTGCGGCATGTTGCCTCAATTAGCCTAGCTAGCTAGATTCTCTAGGCTACTCCAGTCAAGACAGGCACGGTTATATGGGATGATAGATAACATTGCGGCTGCTACAAGTTAGCTAGTCTTGGCTGTAGCCGAGTTGCCTTGGCTAACGTTACTTTAGCTCTCTCTCCCTCTGTTTGCTCAGCTCGCTCCCATCTCACACATACCTGCCCCTCCGCAGCTGCAGCAGTAGACTTTGAGCATCTCTCCCTCGCACAGCAATGCTAAGGTTATTTATTCAATACACCTTTATTTATCATCATTGCCTTACCTCTGGACTTCATCCCGATGAAGCAATTCTCCACGATGTCGATCCTCCCAACTCCATGCCTCCCTCTGAGACCACAATGGAACCATTTGTTTGCAAACTTTCTCACTAAGTACAGTAGTAATTTCTGTATTCTCGCCTGAATGCACCCACACTTCGCTTAAAACACTGCAGTAAGACAGTAAAGGAATCTCAATCTCATTGTAAATTAAGAGTAAAACAGAGGTAAGAGAAAGTCAGACTCACCCATCTCATTGTAAATGAAGAGTAAAACAGAGGTAAGAGAAAGTCAGACTCACCCCATCTCATTGTAAATTAAGAGTAAAACAGAGGTAAGAGAAAGTCAGACTCACCCCATCTCATTGTAAATTAAGAGAAAGTCAGACTCACCCCATCTCATTGTAAATTAAGAGTAAAACAGAGGTAAGAGAAAGTCAGACTCACCCCATCTCATTGTAAATTAAGAGAAAGTCAGACTCACCCCATCTCATTGTAAATTAAGAGTAAAACAGAGGTAAGAGAAAGTCAGACTCACCCCATCTCATTGTAAATTAAGAGTAAAACAGAGGTAAGAGAAAGTCAGACTCACCCCATCTCATTGTAAATTAAGAGTAAAACAGAGGTAAGAGAAAGTCAGACTCACCCCATCTCATTGTAAATTAAGAGTAAAACAGAGGTAAGAGAAAGTCAGACTCACCCCATCTCATTGTAAATTAAGAGTAAAACAGAGGTAAGAGAAAGTCAGACTCACTCCATCTCATTGTAAATTAAGAGTAAAACAGAGGTAAGAGAAAGTCAGACTCACCCCATCTCATTGTAAATTAAGAGTAAAACAGAGGTAAGAGAAAGTCAGACTCACCCCATCTCATTGAGGTAGGAGAAGAGGTCCAGCGGTGTGTCCTTGGACTTGCCCTCCTTGAAGTGGGTCACCTTGATGGGAACACCTGTATGGGTTGGATTGGAAGTCAGACAGTCAGTCACGGTATCAGCCTAGAGACATAATGCTGTACTACATAGGGCTGGCACAAATATCGTATAACTGACAATTATGGACAATAACCGTGAACTGAAAAGAATAATCGTCTTAGACAGTGCCTTTAGAAAGTATACACACCCCTTGACTTTCTCCACATTTTGTTGTGTTACAGCAGGAATTTAAAATGGATCAATTTGAGATTTGTTTTGGTACTGGCCTACACACAATATCTCAATGTCAAAGTGAAATTGTTTTTCAACATTTTTACAAATTAATGAAAAGCTGAAATGTCTTGAAAAAGGGAATTGCTTTACCACATGATGAGTACAAAGTCACAATCAGTTGCATGGACTCACTCTGTGTGCAATAATAGTGTTAACATAATTTTTGAATGACTACCTCATCTCTCTACCCTACACATATAATTATCTGTAAGGTCCCTCAGATGAGAAGTGAATTTCAAACATTGATTCAACCACAAAGACAAATGGCACCTATTGGTAGATTGGTAAAAATGTAAAAAAGCAGACATTGAATATTTCTTTGAGTGAGCATGGTTAAGTTATTAATTATACTTTGGATGTTGAATCAATACACCCATTCGTGTGGCAAAGCAATTCCCTTTTTGTCCTGAATATGAAGTGTTATGTTTGGGGCAAATCCAATACAACACATTTCTGAGTACCACTCTCCATATTTTCAAGCATTTTCAAGGCTGTATCATGTTATTGGTATTATTTTAATCATTAAGGACTGGGGAGTTATTCAGGATAAAAAATACATAGAATGGAGCTAAGCACAGGCAAAATCCTAGAGGAAAACCTGGTTCAGTCTGCTTTCCACCAGACACTGGGCGATTAAGTCAAAGGCCAAATCTACACTGGAGTTGCTTACCAAAGAAGACAGTGAATGTTCCTGAGTGGCAGAGTTACAGTGTTGACTTAAATCTACTTAAATCTATGGTAAGACCTGAAAATGGTTGTCTAGCCAATGATCAACAACCAAATTTGATAGAGCCTGAAGAATCGTGAAAAAATAAATAATAATAATTGCACAATCCAGGTGTGGAAAGCTCTGAGAGACTTACCCAGAGACTCACAGCTGTAATATCTGCCAAAGGTGCTTCTACAATGTATTGACTCAGGGGTTTGAATACTTATGTAAATTTGATATTTTTCCACTTAATTTTCAATTACATTTGCAAAAATGTCAAAAAATATGTTTTCACTGACATGAGATATTGATTGCAGATGGTTGAGAAATGTTATCCATTTTAAATTTAGACTAACACAGCATGTGGCATAAGTCAAGGGGTATGAATTCTTTCTTAAAGCACTTTAGGAGAAAGGAGATTCAACATTATATTCAAGTAGATAGTTTACCCAATAGCAGTTTTTAGTTTTTACATGAAGTTGGTAATAATTTTACGAGCAGAATGGCAATGGTCAGGAGGAGAAGCTTCATTTTCCAAAAGCTCTAAACAGTCAAAATCAGTTGTCACTAAAGCAGTGTTTTATTAATTACTTATGTTATGAATCATTTTCAAAGAAGCATTTGATGCATTATAAGTTCAAAAATGACAATGACCATTTGCATGACAATTAACCATTACCCCAAATGTAATAATCCTAAGAACCCTATTACAGTAAGGGAATTCATCTGAACAATACTGTTCTCTGACAGTTTCAGATCTGATCTTGTCACATTCAGCACTTGGACTCAAAGCTAATTTTGTAGTTGGATTTGGGCTGTATTTAGGCTAGAGTTAAACTAGTTTCCAATATATTGCACTTAGATGGATCTGATAATCAATTTATATGGGCAAAATTGTCATTACATTTCCATGTACACTTACTAGTTTAATGTTCACTAAAAACAAACTGTGAAGAGACTGATACCCAGGCACTGAACACAGTTCGAGGGAAATGAAAATGGAAGTGGAAAAAGGAAGATTTGGATGTGGGGGAATGTGGAGGAAGGAGTGAGGTGAGGGGAAGGGTGTTAATGGTAGAATACTCCAATGGGATGTGGTGAGAAGTACTAATACATTCAAAAGCCCTGGTCTTTTGAAAGCTGTGAATTTGCAGGCGGGCCCTTTCCTAATTGAATTACACACCCTGGCTTTGTGTCACCCATACCTTTTCTACCAATAGCCTCGCACTGCAGAGCGTGTGTGTGTGTGTGTGTGAAACGCATGGGATATTCCATCAACCATTCCTAATGAGCGTGCGCGCACACACACGCCTAGGTGCTCGCCAATCAACCCCACCACCAACCTTTTATACAAAGACACTACTAAACCGATATATAAATCATTGTCATTTACTTGGGGGGGATATGGAGGATAGAAGAAAAAAAGGAAATCTGCTGATGGTCACTCCTCCATCCATCCGGCGCTCATTAGCATTTAGCATGCTTGCAGTTGCCAATCAAGTCCCGGCGAAAAAGCAGCACTCCTGGTTGTCTTTCAATGGGCCCCAATGTAAGCACTGTTGGAATGACATGTAAAGGACTTGACAAAATATTTTTAGACAAGGGCTTTGTCACTTGCCCATTCCCATATCGCGGGAATCCTCAGCCCCTGAGGAAAAACGGAGCCGTAGAGTGTACACGTATAATGCTCCGACAAAGCCCCCTGATCCCCCAAATAGTTAATAATTAGATTAAAAATTCAAATAAATTAAGTGAGGGTGTGAACACTGGAGCCGGGCCCGGTCTCTCTTCCTCCTCTACTCTATCTCACGGGGTCTATCATTCACTGGGCCTTTCTTTTCCCTTTTCTTCAGGCTGAAGTGAATAGTGCAAAGAATAGGACAGCAGACACAGTTGTAGGAAAAATTACAGCTTTACATTTTTCCTCTCTCTTTTTCCTTTCCCCCTCTTTCAATGAAAGGAAGAGGGATAAAAAAAAAGAGAGAACTGCTGCTGAAGAAAAAAGTTTAGTCGTGAAAATGATTTTTAATCAGTGAGAAAGCCTGGTGAAAAAAGGCTGGTGGGAGATGAAAAGATGGAGGAGAATGAAATTAAACATTCTTGCGCTGATCTTGTGAGGAGGAGAAGTAAGCTAGAGCCTTTGTGTGAGCCACTAAAACAGCTTTTGTAATTGTCACTCAGTAAGGGGAGAGAAAATAACTATGAACACATATTGCAAATGAGCAAAGAGCCGAGGTGAAACCAGGTTATACAATGACATCACAGTTTCATATTCCCATTACCAGTTTCATTGTTTTCTGAACCTTTTTTCAAAGGAGGATTTTAGTTGTCCATAAATTTTATCATTTGCCTCACTTACATTTTTTTTTTTTTTAACATTTCAGATAAATCTCAAATAAACCCCACACACCTTCAGTCGCATAAAACAGCACCCAGATACAAACGTAAATCACAGTTGATACCTTCACCCCCTTTATATGTTCCTCTCTGAACTGCTTCGGTGTCATAGTAACATCAACTGTCACTGGTCATCACCATAATCAGAGGCTAATGTCCTGCCATGTCCTTTGAAGTCCCAGCAGGCCTCAGTGGACAGTAGCCCCATCTATGCACATTGACACTTGTAACCAGGATCTAGACTCGAGGCATATGTGGTTCTTGCCCCAGGATGGGATGTGCGTCTCTTTTCTGTGACTGTGCAAACATGTGACACTCTCATCTGTTTAGCCCTGTAGTGGCATCCAAATGGGTGTCAGTCGGTTGTATTAACTGGTTTAATGCTTCTGGACCCTCCATGCCCTCAGGCAGGCTGCTTTAGTTTAGACACAGTCAGTCCCAGAGTGTGGGGCTGGGCTGTCCTAGGTCTGGGTGGGCTACAGCAGCCCTACTCAGCAAATTGGATGTAGTCTATCACAGTGCCATCCGTTTTGTCACCAAAGCCCCATATACTACCCACCACTGCGACCTGTATGCTCTCGTTGGCTGGCCCTCTCTACAAATTCATCGCCAAACCCACTGGCTCCAGGTCATCTATAAGTCTTTGCTAGGTAATGCCCCGCCTTATCTCAGCTCACAGGTCTTCATAGCAACACCCACCCGTAGCACGTGCTCCAGCAGGTATATTTCACTGGTCATCCCCAAAGCCAACACCTCCTTTGGCTGCCTTTCCTTCCAGTTATCTGCTGCCAATGACTGGAACGAATTGCAAAAATCACTGAAGCTGGAGACTTATATCTCCCTCTCTAACTTTATGCATCAGCTGTCAGAGCAGCTTACCGATCACTGTACCTGTACACAGCCCATCTGTAAATAGCACACCCAACTCTCTCATCCCCATATTGTTATTGATATTGTTCCCCTCTTTCCACTGGGATTCTCTGCCTCTAACCCTATTACAGGGGCTGAGTCACTGGCTTACTAGGGCTCTTTCATACCGTCCCTAGGAGGGGTGCGTCACCTGAGTGGGTTGAGTCACTGATGTGATCTTCCTGTCTGGGTTGACGCCCCCCCTTTGGTTGTGCCGTGGCGGAGATCTTTGTGGGCTATACTCGGCCTTGTCTCAGGATGGTAAATTGGTGGTTGAAGATATCCCTCTAGTGGTGTGGGGGCTGTGCTTTGGCAAAGTGGGTGGGGTTATATCCTTCCTGTTTGTCCCTGTCCGGGGGTGTCATCGGATGGGGCCACAGTGTCTCCTGACCCCTCCTGTCTCAGCCTCCAGTATTTATGCTGCAGTAGTTTATGTGTCGGGGGGCTAGGGTCAGTTTGTTATATCTGGAGTACTTCTCCTGTCCTATACTGTGTCCTGTGTGAATTTAAGTATGCTCTCTCTAATTCTCTCTTTCTTTCTTTCTCTCTCTCTCTCGGAGGACCTGAGCCCTAGGACCATGCCCTCAGGACTACCTGACATGATGACTCCTTGCTGTCCCCAGTCCACCTGGCAGTGCTGCTGCTCCAGTTTAAACTGTTCTGCCTGTGATTATTATTATTTGACCATGCTGGTCATTTATGAACATTTGAACATGGCCATGTTCTGTTATAATCTCCACCCGGCACAGCCAGAAGAGGACTGGCCACCCCTCATAGCCTGGTTCCTCTCTAGGTTTCTTCCTAGGTTTTGGCCTTTCTAGGGAGTTTTTCCGAACCACCGTGCTTCTACACCTGCATTGCTTGCTGTTTGGGGTTTTAGGCTGGGTTTCTGTACAGCACTTTGAGATATCAGCTGATGTACGAAGGGCTATATAAATACATTTGATTTGATTTATTTTGCTCTTTTGCACCCCAGCATCTTTACTTGCACATCATCATCTGCACATCCATCACTCCAGTGTTAATGATAAATTGTAATTATTTTGCCACCATGGCCTATTCATTGCCTTTACCTCCCTAACCTTGCTACATTTGCACACACACTGTACATAGATTTTTCTATTTTTTTGACTGTACGTTTGTTTATCCCATGTGTAACTCTGTGTTGTTGTTTTTGTCACATTGCTATGCTTTATCTTGGCCAGGTCGCAGTTGTAAATGAGAACTTGTTCTCAACTGGCCTACCTGGTTAAAATAAAAATACCGCCCAAGCCTAACGCACAGCTTTTTTAAACTCCATCTCCAGCCATCTGGGCTGTTGGGGGCGTCCTCTGGGTTCTTGGTCATCAGGTACAGGTCCGCTGGCACATGGCTCTGTAATACACACAAAATAACATTCACATTTTACTGGGACATTTGATGCTCTTCATTTAACTTAGTATGTGACCATGAAAAGATTCAGTTGAGAACATAGCAGACACTGTGGGACTAAATAGACTACATGGCCAAAAGTATGTGGACACCTGCTCATCGAACATCTCATTCCAAAATCATGGGCATTAATATGAAGTTGGTCCCCCACTTTTCTGCTATAACAGTCTCCATTCTTCTGGGAAGGCTTTCCCCTAGATGTTGGAACATTGCTGCGGGGACTTGCTTCCATTCAGCCACAAGAGCATTAGTGAGGTCATGCAGGCCAGTCAAGTTCTTCCACACAGATCTCGACAAACCATTTCTGTATGGACCTCGCTTTGTGCAAGGGGCATTGTCATGCTGAAACAGGAAAGGGCCTTCCCCAAACTGATGCCACAAAGTTGGAAGCACAGAATCATATAGAATGTCATTATATAGTGTAGCATTAAGATTTCCCTTCACTAGAACTAAGGGGCCTAGCCCGAACCATGAAAAACCGCCCCAGATCATTATTCCTTCTCCACCAAACCTTACAATTGGCACTATGCATTTGGGCAGGTAGCGTTCTACTGGCATACGCCAAACCCAGATTCGTCTGTCGGACTGCCAGATGGCGAAGGGTGATTCATCACTCCAGAGTCCAATTGCTGGGAGTTTTACACCACTCCAGCCGCCGCTTGGCATTGCGTATGATGATCTTAGGTTTGTGTGAGGCTGCTCGGTTATGAAAACCCATTTCATGATGCTCCCGACTAACAGTTCTTGTGCTGACGTTGCTACCAGAGGCAGTTTGGAACTCGGTAGTGAGTGTTGCAACCGAAGACAGATGATTTTTATGCGCTTCAGCACTCAGCGGTCCCATTCTGTGAGCTTGTGTGGCCTACCACGTTGCGGCTGAGCCATTGTTGCTCCTTGACGTTTCCACTTCACAATAACAACACTTACAGATGACCGGGGCAGCTCTAGCTACCTTTTTGGAAAGGTGGCATCCTATGACAGTGCCACGTTGAAAGTCACTGAGCGCTTCAGTAGGGATCATTGTACTCCTGAAAGATGGAAACAAATACATGTTAAAATGCTGTCAGGATCTGAGAGAAAAAGACAAATCAAATGTCCTATTTTTCTCCTCTATTTGGTTTAATTTTCCCTACGTGGCCCTTCACCGCAGGGGGGGGGGGGGGAGCGAGAAAGAGAGTGCGAGAGAGAGAAGACCCAAATTCACTAAAAAGATGACACCTGCTACTATGACAGGATGTACTCAAGCGACTGCAACACTCAATATTCACCAGCTGTCTGGAAAGTCCGAATAAATCTCCCAATTCTGTCAACCAGCCTCCCCATACACTTCTCCACATCTTCTGGACTTGACTTTCTGACTGACAATTTCTCTTTTATTTATTTTCAGATGAACAGCAACAATCCACACCTCCTATCCTGAGAGCACTATGAAGTTGTAGGAGCTGTCGTTTTCCAGTTGGGGGAGTTGGTGGATAAAGACATGAATAATCGGGCTGACACCCCAGCAAATTACCCCACATTACAACCAGATGATGGCCAATGTCCCCTGAGCTGAGGCAAATTGCAGGGGAACTATGCAAAATAACCACTGGGTGCATTTAAATGGAAACCTTTACCAGACAAAAAAATCAGCATACAATAACTAATCTCTCTCAGCCGCAGAAAGAGATTGCACACGTTTCCCGACGTGTGCAATCGCTTCTTTCCTTTTAACTAAACACCAAAATTGACTTTGAAGGCTCCCATCTCTCCCTTTCATTTTCTGCCTCAGCGCCCAAGATGACGACAAAATGAGAGGAAGGACAAGTGGGGCAAAATGACTCCACTAAAAACCAATTTAATGCATAGTCTTAAAGTGGACAGAACCAAGGAAGATGGCATGAACCAAAGACTGATTAGGCCTAGCTCTGTGACAGTGGGTATGGTATCTATAGTTGTGTCGTTACTATAGTGGCCTAGAGTTTCCTTACCTACTACAGCGGTTTAAAGCCTGCACAATCCTAACTAATGAAGAGACATTGTTTCTGCCAGCTAGAGTTCACTATGATAAAGATGTGTTATCCTTCTTACCTACAGAACTTAAACAGAAACAACATCACATGGAATATCAATTCAAACATGCATGCTCACGAAACGCGAGTGAATGAAATTGAGAGAGAGATAAATGGAAAGCGAGGGAATAGTTACCAGTGCCTAGAGATCAATGCATTTAAATTCCCACCCCCCGCAGGTGCATCTGGCCCTGAAAGAGAGGAAAAGGTAGAAATGGAGCAAGAGAAAGAGGGAGAAAAAGAGAGCGGGAGCGAATTGGTGGCAAATGGGGCATGAAGCGCTGAAATCATGTCGCTGTCCAGTCCTGCCATATTGTTGTGGAAGCATGAACTTAAAGCAAGTAAATTTCTATCTTTCCACATGTTAGCTGCCTCATTGCATTTCAATCGAGTCCAATGGGGTCCAAAGAAAAGACAGGTGGGGAGAGATGGGGGGAGGGGGTAGAGGACGGCAACAACAAAAAAAAATGGCCCACTGGTTTGGAACTGACACCTAAATAACCATGTCTCAAGTCTGGCCTTGTCGTTAAAATTGCATTTGCAAACATGGCACATTGAGATGAGAGAATGGATTACGTCTGATATTTGTGTACTATTTGTCATGTTTAACTCCCAGACCCAGCTCCATTATCTGTCTACTGCAGCTATTCCCGAACTTGGGTGGGGGTACGCCAAATTAAATGTGATTCACATTTTTTTTTAATTAACCATTTCAAACAGTCCATTTATATTTTCCAATAGGCGTATACATTTGTGTGAGTTTTTTTAATCGCCTGAGTAGCCTCGTTTCACTGCCAAAAATAAAATTAAACCATCAATTGTTCAATGAAAAAAACAACACAAAGTCAAATACAGGTAGCCTAGTCAAATAATTAACATCCAATCACATTAACCGTTACTCTCTCCCGGGAATATCACTAACGGTCCGTTAGTGCACTTCTAACAACGCATAATCTCATACGGGAGCAGAAACCGGGCATAATACATGCAAATTACTGAATTATTACACTCTATTCAATTTAAAAGGATCCATAGCACGCCCTGCTTAATGTATTCAAATCCCTTTACCACTTTTATCTCCCCCACCATAAATATTTCATCGTATTTAATTCCATTGATAAATTCATTGTGAACGTAAATGGGACTAAACCCATGAATTAAATCAATTACACAATATTGTCATACTATACATCGCTATGCTATTGAGTTGTTTATTTCAGGCTGCATTTCTCCACAGGGTGAGCTGTGGAGAGAGAAAAGACAGTGTTAGAGTCCTGCCCCTCCACTCCCTCGCCTCCCTGACACCCTGTCCCCCGGGACGATCATCTGTCTGCCTGCCACCTTTGTCACCAGTAACAGTAAAGTACATTCTGGTGTCACGGTGAAATGGGTCCCTCCCACATTTCAGCCTGCGACAGCGCAACCTGGGACAATGGTCCCCCAGGAGTCTGGGGGACCCAGGAGGCTCAGCTGGGCGCTCCGCCCTTACCCTTCCCCCGGCTTCCATGAAATCGGGAATTACGCGAGCTATTTGACGACAAGTCAGTGTCTGTGTGTCCCAGGCTCTTTCCAGGCCTGGCAAGGGTGAGAAGAGACAATCAAGGAAGGATGTGGTTTGGGTCATCAAGGGTAACCTTCATGTTGCGTCATGATCCCTGAACCCCGTAAGAGATCAAACCATTTCTGTCCCACTGTGGGCTCAGGGTTCGGTTTGTCTGTGCTGGAGCTAATGAAAGATATTGGGGGGACTCTGTGCTCTCCACTATGTTAACTAACTAACTACGACTCTCCTATCAGCTATTTCTTTATACAAATTACAACACAATGATAAAACAGTCATATCTATACTGTCAACAAAATTAACATGAAACATGGATGATCTTTAACCACCAGGCAGGTTGACTTGAGAGAAGTGTTGATTACGAGAAGGACAAAGGATTGGATAGATACTGTATGGTCAATGACATAGATTAGCTGACAATATGTGAACCTAGGACCAGTGTATCCCATCCTGCTACTCTTGAGGAGCTCCCTCTTCTGATTTAGAGACAGCAGGAGGTTGTGAGAGTAACAACCGGTTCAATATGGCACTGGGGCGAATGGTGAGGTGTGTTGGGTTAAGTGCCATCAACGTCCTGTGTGATTACTCAGCCTGCTCATTCATTGACACTGTATTAGGATCAAGATCTTACCTTGGGATTTTCCAGTATTCCAGACTCGTAGCTGTTAAAACAGACAATGAGAGGGATGCTGGTGATCACATTCATTGCCTTTGTCATTCTACAGGATATAGCTAAGGTGGTAGAAAATTACAAAAAAGGGCCGTCCGAACACTGAATCCCCAAAAAACAATTCCACTGCATTTCAGCCCTGCCACAACAGGATCAGCTGACATCATGTCAGTATTTCTCATGTTAACACAGGTGTGAGTGTTGATGAGGACAAGGCTGGAGATCACTCTGTCATGCTGATTGAGTTCGAATAACAGACTGGAAGCTTCAAAAGGAGGGTGGTGCTTGGAATCATTGTTCTTCCTCTGTCAACCATGATTACCTGGGGGCGGCAGGATAGCCTAGTGGTTAGAGCGTTGGACTAATAACCAAAAGGTTGCAAGTTCAAATCCCCGAGCTGACAAGGTACAAATCTGTCATTCTGCCCCTGAACAGGCATTCAACTCACTGTTCCTAGGCTGTCATTGAAAATAAGAATTTGTCCTTAACTGTCATCATTGATGACAGCACATGTTTCCTTGCAGGTATTTTTATTTGTAATTCGGGGCACCACCAGCTGAATCAAATTTAGGAGACGGTCCTGGCGCTTCACAACAATTGAACCGCTCTCCTTGAAGTTGTTCCCCGATCCTGCAGCTGAATCAATTTTAGGAGACTGTCCTGGCGCTTCACAACAATCCTTGAAGTTCTTGATGATCTGACTGGCAGCAATATCCTTGCCTGTGAAGCCCTTTTTGTGCAAAGCAATGATAGCACATGTTTCCTTGCAGGTATTTTAATTGCAAATATTGACTCTTTGCATCAACTTCATGTAATTGTCAATAAAAGCCTTTGACACTTATGAAATGCTTGTAATTATACTTCAGTATTCCATAGTAACATCTGACAAAATATCTAAAGACACTGAAGCAGCAAACTTTGTGGAAATTAATATTTGTGTCATTCTCAAAACTTTTGGCCACGACTGTATTATCCTCAAAGTGGGCAAAGAAGGTGTTTACTTTGTCTGGAAGCAAGACGTCAGTGTCCATGATGTGGCTGGTTTTCTTTTTGTAGTCTGTAATTGCCTGTGTACCTTGCCACATACGTCTCGTGTCTGAGCCGTTGAATTGTGACTCAACTTTGTCCCTATACCGACATTTCACTTGTTTGATTGCCTTGCGGAGGGAATAACTACACTGTTTAGATTCAGCCATATTCCCAGTCATCTTTCCATGGTCAAATGCGGTGGTTCGCGCTTTCAGATTTGCGCGAATGCCGCCATCTATCCACGGTTTCTGGTTAGGGTAGGTTTTAAAAGTCAGTGGGTATCTCCAATGCACTTCCTTATAAACTCACTCACCAGCATATACAGTGGGGCAAAAAAGTATTTAGTCAGCCACCAATTGTGCAAGTTCTCCCACTTAAAAAGATGAGAGAGGCCTGTAATTTTCATCATAGGTACACTTCAACTATGACAGACAAAATGAGAAAAAAAAGCCAGAAAATCACATTGTAGGATTTTTAATGAATTTATTTGCAAATTATGGTGGAAAATAAGTATTTGGTCACCCTCAAACAAGCAAGATTTCTGGCTCTCACAGACCTGTAACTTCTTCTTTAAGAGGCTCCTCTGTCCTCCACTCGTTACCTATATTAATGGCACCTGTTTTTAAGTGGGAGAACTTGCACAATTGGTGGCTGACTAAATACTTTTTTGCCCCACTGTATGTACATGTAAGTAGAGTTATTAGTGACTATGCATAGATGATAACAGCAGAGAGTAGCAGTGGTGTAAAAGAGGGGTGGGGGCAATGCAAATAGTCTGGCTAGTCTGGCAAGTGACGCACCCCTCCTAGGGACGGCATGGAAGAACACCAGTAAGCCAGTGAGTTAGAGGCAGGGTTAGGGTTAGAGGCAGAGAATCTCAGTGTAGAGAGGGAAACCGGGAGGGGAACCGGCCAGGCAGAGACAGCAAGGGCGGTTAGTCGCTACAGTGCCTTTCCGTTCACCTTCACATCCCTGGGCCAGACTACACTCAATCATAGGACCTACTGAAGAGATGAGTCTTCAATAAAGACTTAAAGGTGGAGACCGAGTCTGCGTCTCTCACATGGATAGGCAGGCCATTCTATAAAAATTGAGCTATATAGAAGAAAGCCCTGTCTCCAGCTGTTTGTGTAGAAATTCTAGGGACAGTAAGGAGGCCTGCGTCTTGTGACCGTAACGTACGTGTAGATATGTACGGCAGGACCAAATCGGAAAGATAGGTAGGAGCAAACGCATGCAATGCTTTGTAGGTAAGCAGTAATCATGTAGTCCACTTGTCATTCCAATCTCCTCTGCATTAGCGTAGCCTCTTCTCTAGCCTGTCAACTATGTGTCTGTCTATCCCTGTTCTCTCCTCTCTGCACAGACCATACAAACGCTCCACACCGCATGACCGCGGCCACCCTAATCTGGTGGTCCCAGCGCGCACGACCCACGTGGAGTTCCAGGTCTCCGGTAGCCTCTGGAACTGCCGATCTGCGGCCAACAAGGCAGAGTTCATCTCAGCCTATGCCTCCCTCCAGTCCCTCGACTTCTTGGCTCTGACGGAAACATGGATCACCACAGACAACACCGCTACTCCTACTGCTCTCTCTTCGTCCGCCCACGTGCTCTCGCACACCCCGAGAGCTTCTGGTCAGCGGGGTGGTGGCACCGGGATCCTCATCTCTCCCAAGTGGTCATTCTCTCTTTCTCCCCTTACCCATCTGTCTATCGCCTCCTTTGAATTCCATGCTGTCACAGTTACCAGCCCTTTCAAGCTTAACATCCTTATCATTTATCGCCCTCCAGGTTCCCCCGGAGAGTTCATCAATGAGCTTGATGCCTTGATAAGCTCCTTTCCTGAGGACGGCTCACCTCTCACAGTTCTGGACGACTTTAACCTCCCCACGTCTACCTTTGACTCATTCCTCTCTGCCTCCTTCTTTCCACTCCTCTCCTCTTTTGACCTCACCCTCTCACCTTCCCCCTACTCACAAGGCAGGCAATACGCTCGACCTCATCTTTACTAGATGCTGTTCCTCCACTAACCTCATTGCAACTCCCCTCCAAGTCTCCGACCACTACCTTGTATCCTTTTCCATCTCGCTCTCATCCAACACTTCCCACACTGCCCCTACTCGGATGGTATCGCGCCGTCCCAACCTTCGCTCTCTCTCCCCCGCTACTCTCTCCTCTTCCATCCTATCATCTCTTCCCTCTGCTCAAACCTTCTCCAACCTATCTCCTGATTCTGCCTCCTCAACCCTCCTCTCCTCCCTTTCTGCATCCTTTGACTCTCTATGTCCCCTATCCTCCAGGCCGGCTCGGTCCTCCCCTCCCGCTCCGTGGCTCGACGACTCATTGCGAGCTCACAGAACAGGGCTCCGGGCAGCCGAGCGGAAATGGAGGAAAACTCGCCTCCCCTGCGGACCTGGCATCCTTTCACTCCCTCCTCTCTACATTTTCCTCCTCTGTCTCTGCTGCTAAAGCCACTTTCTACCACTCTAAATTCCAAGCATCTGCCTCTAACCCTAGGAAGCTCTTTGCCACCTTCTCCTCCCTCTTGAATCCTCCTCCCCCTCCCCCTCCTCCCTCTCTGCAGATGACTTCGTCAACCATTTTGAAAAGAAGGTCGACGACATCCGATCCTCGTTTGCTAAGTCAAACGACACCGCTGGTTCTGCTCACACTGCCCTACCCTGTGCTCTGACCTCTTTCTCCCCTCTCTCTCCAGATGACATCTCGCGTCTTGTGACGGCCGGCCGCCCAACAACCTGCCCGCTTGACCCTATCCCTCCTCTCTTCTCCAGACCATCTCCGGTGACCTTCTCCCTTACCTCACCTCGCTCATCAACTCATCCCTGACCGCTGGCTACGTCCCTCCCGTCTTCAAGAGAGCGAGAGTTGCACCCCTTCTGAAAAAACCTACACTCGATCCCTCCGATGTCAACAACTACAGACCAGTATCCCTTCTTTCTTTTCTCTCCAAAACTCTTGAACGTGCCGTCCTTGGCCAGCTCTCCCGCTATCTCTCTCAGAATGACCTTCTTGATCCTAATCAGTCAGGTTTCAAGACTAGTCATTCAACTGAGACTGCTCTTCTCTGTATCACGGAGGCGCTCCGCACTGCTAAAGCTAACTCTCTCTCCTCTGCTCTCATCCTTCTAGACCTATCGGCTGCCTTCGATACTGTGAACCATCAGATCCTCCTCTCCACCCTCTCCGAGTTGGGCATCTCCGGCGCGGCCCACGCTTGGATTGCGTCCTACCTGACAGGTCGCTCCTACCAGGTGGCGTGGCGAGAATCCGTCTCCTCACCACGTGCTCTCACCACTGGTGTCCCCCAGGGCTCTGTTCTAGGCCCTCTCCTATTCTCGCTATACACCAAGTCACTTGGCTCTGTCATAACCTCACATGGTCTCTCCTATCATTGCTATGCAGACGACACACAATTAATCTTCTCCTTTCCCCCTTCTGACGACCAGGTGGCGAATCGCATCTCTGCATGTCTGGCAGACATATCAGTGTGGATGACGGATCATCACCTCAAGCTGAACCTCGGCAAGACGGAGCTGCTCTTCCTCCCGGGAAGGACTGCCCGTTCCATGATCTCGCCATCACGGTTGACAACTCCATTGTGTCCTCGTCCCAGAGCGCTAAGAACCTTGGCGTGATCCTGGACAACACCCTGTCGTTCTCAAATAACATCAAGGCGGTGGCCCGTTCCTGTAGGTTCATGCTCTACAACATCCGCAGAGTACGACCCTGCCTCACACTGGAAGCGGCGCAGGTCCTAATCCAGGCACTTGTCATCTCCCGTCTGGATTACTGCAACTCGCTGTTGGCTGGGCTCCCTGCCTGTGCCATTAAACCCCTACAACTCATCCAGAACGCCGCAGCCCGTCTGGTGTTCAACCTTCCCAAGTTCTCTCACGTCACCCCGCTCCTCCGCTCTCTCCACTGGCTTCCAGTTGAAGCTCGCATCCGCTACAAGACCATGGTGCTTGCCTACGGAGCTGTGAGGGGAACGGCACCTCAGTACCTCAGGCTCTGATCAGGCCCTACACCCAAACAAGGGCACTGCGTTCATCCACCTCTGGCCTGCTCGCCTCCCTACCACTGAGGAAGTACAGTTCCCGCTCAGCCCAGTCAAAACTGTTCGCTGCTCTGGCCCCCCAATGGTGGAACAAACTCCCTCACGACGCCAGGACAGCGGAGTCAATCACCACCTTCCGGAGACACCTGAAACCCCACCTCTTTAAGGAATACCTAGGATAGGATAAAGTAATCCTTCTCACCCCCTCCCCCTTAAAAGACTTAGATGCACTACTGTTCCACTGGATGTCATAAGGTGAAAGCACCAATTTGTAAGTCGCTCTGGATAAGAGCGTCTGCTAAATGACTTAAATGTAAATGTAAATGTAAATGTGATGATCCGTCATCCACACTGATATGTCTGCCAGACATGCAGAGATGCGATTCGCCACCTGGTCGTCAGAAGGGGGAAAGGAGAAGATTAATTGTGTGTCGTCTGCATAGCAATGATAGGAGAGACCATGTGAGGTTATGACAGAGCCAAGTGACTTGGTGTATAGCGAGAATAGGAGAGGGCCTAGAACAGAGCCCTGGGGACACCAGTGGTGAGAGCACGTGGTGAGGAGACGGATTCTCGCCACGCCACCTGGTAGGAGCGACCTGTCAGGTAGGACGCAATCCAAGCGTGGGCCGCGCCGGAGATGCCCAACTCGGAGAGGGTGGAGAGGAGGATCTGATGGTTCACAGTATCGAAGGCAGCCGATAGGTCTAGAAGGATGAGAGCAGAGGAGAGAGAGTTAGCTTCAGCAGTGCGGAGCGCCTCCGTGATACAGAGAAGAGCAGTCTCAGTTGAATGACTAGTCTTGAAACCTGACTGATTAGGATCAAGAAGGTCATTCTGAGAGAGATAGCAGGAGAGCTGGCCAAGGACGGCACGTTCAAGAGTTTTGGAGAGAAAAGAAAGAAGGGATACTGGTCTGTAGTTGTTGACATCGGAGGGATCGAGTGTAGGTTTTTTCAGAAGGGGTGCAACTCTCGCTCTCTTGAAGACGGGAGGGACGTAGCCAGCGGTCAGGGATGAGTTGATGAGCGAGGTGAGGTAAGGGAGAAGGTCACCGGAGATGGTCTGGAGAAGAGAGGAGGGGATAGGGTCAAGCGGGCAGGTTGTTGGGCGGCCGGCCGTCACAAGACGCGAGATGTCATCTGGAGAGAGAGGGGAGAAAGAGGTCAGAGCACAGGGTAGGGCAGTGTGAGCAGAACCAGCGGTGTCGTTTGACTTAGCAAACCTCAAGCTGAACCTCGGCAAGACGGAGCTGCTCTTCCTCCCGGGGAAGGACTGCCCGTTCCATGATCTCGCCATCACGGTTGACAACTCCATTGTGTCCTCGTCCCAGAGCGCTAAGAACCTTGGCGTGATCCTGGACAACACCCTGTCGTTCTCAAATAACATCAAGGCGGTGGCCCGTTCCTGTAGGTTCATGCTCTACAACATCCGCAGAGTACGACCCTGCCTCACACTGGAAGCGGCGCAGGTCCTAATCCAGGCACTTGTCATCTCCCGTCTGGATTACTGCAACTCGCTGTTGGCTGGGCTCCCTGCCTGTGCCATTAAACCCCTACAACTCATCCAGAACGCCGCAGCCCGTCTGGTGTTCAACCTTCCCAAGTTCTCTCACGTCACCCCGCTCCTCCGCTCTCTCCACTGGCTTCCAGTTGAAGCTCGCATCCGCTACAAGACCATGGTGCTTGCCTACGGAGCTGTGAGGGGAACGGCACCTCAGTACCTCCAGGCTCTGATCAGGCCCTACACCCAAACAAGGGCACTGCGTTCATCCACCTCTGGCCTGCTCGCCTCCCTACCACTGAGGAAGTACAGTTCCCGCTCAGCCCAGTCAAAACTGTTCGCTGCTCTGGCCCCCAATGGTGGAACAAACTCCCTCACGACGCCAGGACAGCGGAGTCAATCACCACCTTCCGGAGACACCTGAAACCCCACCTCTTTAAGGAATACCTAGGATAGGATAAAGTAATCCTTCTCACCCCCCCCCCCCTTAAAAGACTTAGATGCACTACTGTTCCACTGGATGTCATAAGGTGAAAGCACCAATTTGTAAGTCGCTCTGGATAAGAGCGTCTGCTAAATGACTTAAATGTAAATGTAAATGTAAATGTGATGATCCGTCATCCACACTGATATGTCTGCCAGACATGCAGAGATGCGATTCGCCACCTGGTCGTCAGAAGGGGGAAAGGAGAAGATTAATTGTGTGTCGTCTGCATAGCAATGATAGGAGAGACCATGTGAGGTTATGACAGAGCCAAGTGACTTGGTGTATAGCGAGAATAGGAGAGGGCCTAGAACAGAGCCCTGGGGGACACCAGTGGTGAGAGCACGTGGTGAGGAGACGGATTCTCGCCACGCCACCTGGTAGGAGCGACCTGTCAGGTAGGACGCAATCCAAGCGTGGGCCGCGCCGGAGATGCCCAACTCGGAGAGGGTGGAGAGGAGGATCTGATGGTTCACAGTATCGAAGGCAGCCGATAGGTCTAGAAGGATGAGAGCAGAGGAGAGAGAGTTAGCTTCAGCAGTGCGGAGCGCCTCCGTGATACAGAGAAGAGCAGTCTCAGTTGAATGACTAGTCTTGAAACCTGACTGATTAGGATCAAGAAGGTCATTCTGAGAGAGATAGCGGGAGAGCTGGCCAAGGACGGCACGTTCAAGAGTTTTGGAGAGAAAAGAAAGAAGGGATACTGGTCTGTAGTTGTTGACATCGGAGGGATCGAGTGTAGGTTTTTTCAGAAGGGGTGCAACTCTCGCTCTCTTGAAGACGGGAGGGACGTAGCCAGCGGTCAGGGATGAGTTGATGAGCGAGGTGAGGTAAGGGAGAAGGTCACCGGAGATGGTCTGGAGAAGAGAGGAGGGGATAGGGTCAAGCGGGCAGGTTGTTGGGCGGCCGGCCGTCACAAGACGCGAGATGTCATCTGGAGAGAGAGGGGAGAAAGAGGTCAGAGCACAGGGTAGGGCAGTGTGAGCAGAACCAGCGGTGTCGTTTGACTTAGCAAACCTCAAGCTGAACCTCGGCAAGACGGAGCTGCTCTTCCTCCCGGGAAGGACTGCCCGTTCCATGATCTCGCCATCACGGTTGACAACTCCATTGTGTCCTCGTCCCAGAGCGCTAAGAACCTTGGCGTGATCCTGGACAACACCCTGTCGTTCTCAAATAACATCAAGGCGGTGGCCCGTTCCTGTAGGTTCATGCTCTACAACATCCGCAGAGTACGACCCTGCCTCACACTGGAAGCGGCGCAGGTCCTAATCCAGGCACTTGTCATCTCCGTCTGGATTACTGCAACTCGCTGTTGGCTGGGCTCCCTGCCTGTGCCATTAAACCCCTACAACTCATCCAGAACGCCGCAGCCCGTCTGGTGTTCAACCTTCCCAAGTTCTCTCACGTCACCCCGCTCCTCCGCTCTCTCCACTGGCTTCCAGTTGAAGCTCGCATCCGCTACAAGACCATGGTGCTTGCCTACGGAGCTGTGAGGGGAACGGCACCTCAGTACCTCCAGGCTCTGATCAGGCCCTACACCCAAACAAGGGCACTGCGTTCATCCACCTCTGGCCTGCTCGCCTCCCTACCACTGAGGAAGTACAGTTCCCGCTCAGCCCAGTCAAAACTGTTCGCTGCTCTGGCCCCCCAATGGTGGAACAAACTCCCTCACGACGCCAGGACAGCGGAGTCAATCACCACCTTCCGGAGACACCTGAAACCCCACCTCTTTAAGGAATACCTAGGATAGGATAAAGTAATCCTTCTCACCCCCCCCCCCCTTAAAAGACCTAGATGCACTATTGTAAAGTGGCTGTTCCACTGGATGTCATAAGGTGAAAGCACCAATTTGTAAGTCGCTCTGGATAAGAGCGTCTGCTAAATGACTTAAATGTAAATGTAATGCAGTAAAACCTTGAAATCAGCCCTAGCCTTAACAGGAAGCAGAGAGGCTAGCACTGGAGTAATACGATAAAAAATGTTGGTTCTCGTCAAGATTCTAGCAGCCGTGTTTAGCACTAACTGAAGTTTATTTAGTGCTTTATCCGGGTAGCTGGAAAGTAGAGCATTGCAGTAGTCTAATCTAGAAGTGACAAAAGCATGGATTAATTTTTCTGCATAATTTTTGGACAGAAAGTTACTGATTTTTGCAATGTACCGAAGATGGAAAAAAAGCTGTCCTTGAAATATTCTTGATATGTTAGTCAAAAGAGAGATCAGGGTCCAGAGTAACGCCAAGGTCCTTCACAGTTTTATATGAGATGACTGTACAACCATCAAGATTAATTGTCAGATCCAACAGAAGATCTCTTTGTTTCTTGGGACCTAGAAGTAGCATCTCTGTTTCGTCCGAGTTTAAAAGTAAAATATTTGCCGCCATCCACTTCCTTTTGTCTGAAACAGGATTCCAGAGAGGGCAATTGTGGGGCTTCGCCGTGTTTCAATGAAATGTACAGCTGTGTATCGTCCGCATAGCAGTGAAAGTTAACATTACGTTTCCGGATGACATCACCAAGAGGTCAAATATATAGTGAAAACAATAGTGGTCCTAAAATGGAACCTTGAGGAACACCGAAATGTACAGTTGATTTGACAGAGGACAAACCATCCACAGACACAAACCGATATCTTTCTGACAGATAAGATCTAAACCAGACCAGAACTTGTCCGTGTAGACCAATTTGGGTTTCCCCAATTTCTCCAAAGGAAATTGGTGATCGATGGTATCAAAAGCAGATCTAAGGTCTAGGAGCACGAGGACAGATGCAGAGCCTTGGTCTGACGCCATTAAAAGGTAATTTATCACCTTCACGAGTGCAGTCTCAGAGCTATGATGGGGTCTAAGACCATCATAGCCGTTTATTATATTCAACATAGGAGGGCCAAGCACAGGAAGCAGCTCTTTCAGTGGTTTAGTTGGAATAGGGTCCAGTATGCAGCTCGAAGGTTTAGAGGCCAAGACTATTTTCATCAATGTGTCAAGAGATATAGTATTAAAAAACTTGAGGGTCTCCCTTGATCCTAGGTCTTGGCAGTTTTGTGCAGACACCGGACAACTGAGCTTTGGAGAAATACACATATTTAAAGAGGAGCGTAATTTGCTTTCTAATGATCATGATCTTTTTGTCAAAGAAGTTCATGAATTTATCACTGCTGAAGTGAAAGGCATCCTCTCTTGGGGAATGCTGCTTTTTAGTTAGCTTTGCGACAGTATCAAAAATACATTTTGGATTGTTATTATTCTCCTCAATTAAGTAGGAAAATAGGATGATCCAGCAGCAGTGAGGGCTCTTCGATATGGCACAGTACTGTCTTTCCAAGCTAACCTCTCACTCAACGTCAACAAAACAAAGGAGATGATTGTGGACTTTAGGAAACGGCATCGATGGGACAGTTGTGGAGAAGGTGGAAAGTTTTAAGTTCCTCTGCATACACATCACGGACAAACTGAAATGGTCCAACCACACAGACAGCATGGTGAGAAGGCGCAACAGCGCCTCTTCAACCTCATGAGGCTGAAGAAGTTTGGTGTAGTGCCATTTCCGTTCATATTTTCTGGAAGCTTCCTTCAGGGCTCTGGTATTTTCTGTATACCAGGGAGTTAGTTTCATATGACAAATGTTTTTTGTTTTTGTTTTGTACTCTGACGTCCTTGGGTAGGTGTAGGGAGTCTGGAAGGGCATGTAGGATTCTTTGGGTTGTCCGAGAATTTATAGCACGGCTTTTGATGATCCTTTGGTTGGGGTCTGAGCAGATTATTTGTTGCGATTGCAAAAGTTATGAAATGGTGTTCCGATAGTCCAGGATTGGGGCAGCAGGTGGTCTAGTGGTTAGAGAGTTGGACCAGTAACCGAAAGGTTGCTAGAGCAAATCCCAGAGCTGCCAAGGAAAAAACTATTGTTCTGCCCCAGAACAAGGCAGTTAACCCACTGTTCCTCGGCTGTCATTGTAAATAATAATTTGTTCTTTATTGACTTGCCTAGTTAAATAAAGGTCAAATAAGGAAAAATATTAAGATCCACAATATTTATTCCACGGGACAAAACTAGGTCCAGAGTATGACTGTGGCAGTGAATAGGTCGGGAGACATGCTGGACAAAACCCACTGAGTCGATGATGGCTCCGAAAGCCTTTTGGAGTGGGTCTGTGGACTTTTCCATGTGAATATTAAAGTCACCAAAAATTAGAATATTATCTGCCATGACTACAAGGCAACCAGGATGCTCTCAATGGTGCAGCTGTAGAACCTTTTGAGGATCTGAGGAGCCATGTCAAATCTTTTCAGTCTCCTGAGGGGGAATAGGTTTTGTCGTACTCTCTTCACGACTGTCTTGGTGTGCTTGGACCATGTTAGTTTGTTGGTGATGTGGACACCAAGGAACTTGTAGCTCTTGTAAAGAAATGCTATTTCTTATGCAGGTGACCAGCCTACTGCTAATACAAGGCTACAACTCACAGTAAAGCCTGTGGGGTCCCCTACAGGATAGCTCCCGCATTACACACTTACTGCCAAACTAGCGCACACACATAATCTCCTCTCTAGCCGAACATTGTGTGCCCGAAGAGGATTCTACGATGACGGACAGACAACTGAGCCAATGGCGGAAGACTACAGACTACACCCAGCCTGAACCAATCCAAAGATCCGATCTTCTAGAATCAACCTACTTTCTGTTCTGTATATTAGGGGTGTACTGAATGTTAACGGTCTCTTGCCTGCTGTTCCATACGAGCTAACGGAAGAGCCGTAATTACGCTGTACTAGATATCTTCACTCTGAATAAACTGTCACTTGTCATACAATTTACCACTTTGTCTGAATCGATCCTTGACCGGCTCACCCATCTACATATCTAATTACTAACATAACTTGGTAAGCAGAGGATAGTTAACTAACGGTCCAGTCGAAGTGAGCTGATTGGGTGTAAGAGAGGGGGTGAGCGGGTGAAAGGACGATTCAAGGAGGACGGGTGAAGATTTTTCGGTGGGTGGACAACAATTCTGCTCAACTCGGGAAACTGATCTAAAGGTGCACCATAAATAAGGTAAGCAAAACCTGTTAAATCAAACTTTGCATATTGTCGTATAGTCTGTCTAAATTTTGATCAGTATTTCCGAGTAAGTATGAATTCTTGTGTAAATTTATAATTTGCTGACGAGTCGAAAGAACAGTGAAGTGAATATATGTAGTAACAAACCGGCGACGGCCGGTGTGATATAAATCATTGATGAGATATCAGTAAGGGGATAGTTAATTACTATTCATTAAATCTGGCGCCGAGGGGATAAATTGTAATTTTGTCCCGCGACCCGGTCAGCACAGTCTGATAGCTTTCAACTGATGAGAGATCACTTTAAGGCCTGGATAGTTCCGATAGGGGTCAGGAATAGAGATCAGTAAGGGGATAGTTAACTACTATTCATTAAATCTGGCGCCGAGGGGATAAATTGTAATTTTGTCCCGTGACCCGGTATGGGCCAGTCTGATAGAGATTCACTGATAGGGGTCGGACATGTGTAATAATTCTGATAGGGGTTAGCTCGATAGGGGTCAGGAATAGAGATCAGTAAGGGGATAGTTAATTACTATTCATTAAATCTGGCGCCGAGGGGAGAAATTGTAATTTTGTCCCGCGACCCGGTATGGCTCAGTCTGATAGAGATTCACTGATAGGGGTCGGCTTTCAGGGGTCAGAGATATAACGTGTTGTTTTGTCTTGTTTTGTCTATTTGTAACTGTTTATATTAAAATGCAATGTGGTTGTAATTGTTTCCATTAAGATTGTTGGTGGTTAGATAGAGAAAGAGAATTATAATAAGGGATATTGGATAAATCCGAAACTTCTATGTTGTGTGTACCTATGACTTCTGTGTTAAATGTATAATCAGGAACAAAATGACTGATGTATAATTGAAATAATATCTGAATATAATATTTAAATATTGAGACTAAATAGTCGAATAGATCCCTTGGTTGTACGCTCCACAAATGCTATACCAACCCATTCGTTTTTCTCGAACTAAAACATACTAAGGAGAAGCTCAGAGATAAGACAGAGCACGAGCAGCAGTGTCTCTTCGAATACATCGTGGGTATTAATCAACGTCGGGCGAAGTATATGCTAACTATATTCAGATAGCCGGAGAGAATTCCGATTAAAACTACGATTAAATTCCGATTGAATTAAATTAAATTACGATTAAAGCAAATTCACAATGGCGACCCCCAATACTCCAAAGCTGAGGTTTAATGAGTTCCTAGAACAAAAAATAGAATATAGATCAGGGGGAAAGGAACAATGGAAGCACATGAAGAAAGTTTGGGAGGGATTAAAGCTAAAATGGACACAAAAAGGTTATTTAGGAGGGGGACCGCCATCCGGGGATCAGCTGAAAACAATGGAATGTGGGTTAAGAGAGATGCTGCAGGAAGCTAGAGATAAAGAGGCAGAAAAGAACAAAAATCACGTATTTAAGAAAAAAGGGACTAAACAGAGAGAAAGGGCAGAAGTGGAACTGAAGATAGGAACTTGGGCCATCGAAGAGGCGCTGAGAGCACAACTGAATAAAAAACCTGAAATGATGGGAGTGGCCACTCCCTTAGAAGGGGAAGATGAGCAGACGGGCCACCACCAGGAGATGTCGCCAAATCCATTTCCCTCTGCCCCGCCAACACATGTGCCCTCAACGACCCGACCCCTTTACCCGGTCCTATCAAATTTGCCTCCACCTTATACTGATAAGGGGAAAAGGGCCGGGCCCGCGTCAACACAGGCCCCTGTGTTCCTTGTAAAAGAAGGAGTACTCCGAGGGGATACGTTGATCACAGGGGGCCACCTGGAGTGTGAAGAATTAAAGCCTGGCCCACAGGGTTACTCCACACCAGGGGGTGCACAAAGGTGTACACCAGGGCCATCTGACATGCATGCCCCTCGATCTATGCGAGAACAGCTCCACCCCAGTGGCCACACGAGGAATCCATTCATAGATGGAGCAGGGGGCAACGGGAGCAGCTTGAAGTCAGAGGGGAGGGGAACCCCCACCTCCTGCACATCCAGTGTGTACAGAGAACATAGAGGGGAACCAAGGAGCGATATTAGTAAGGAGTATTTCACAAGTGGCCGCCGACAAGAAGAAAATTTAATGACTTTCAGCGAACCGGAAGAACAGGGAGGAGATGATATGGAACCACAAGAGGAGACAGAGGAAGACGTTCCCCTCACGGCTGCAGGTGTATGGGAGGCAAAAAGCCAACTGAAACTCATGGAAGAAGTCGCAGCAGAAACGGGTGAAATATTCCTGATACAAGGAGTTTTTAAGGAAAATCAACCCCCGTTGAAACGGCAGTAAGACGGTCGAAGCGCCTCATAGCCAGACAAAGGAGAGAAGAAGAAGAAGAAGCCCAAAGACGACATGAGCCGTATCAAATGCCACTCAGGATGGACGACACAACGCACCGAGAGGAATACGTTGCCTGGAAGATGCAAGATTTGACGGCCCTGATGGAACAGCTCCCGAGCTTACATGGGGGTGCCTCAGCCTGGCTGCTTCAGCTTCAGTCCCTTCCGGGGTCCGGCTTGCCTTGGGGGACATGAAGGCCTTATTGGCTAGGTCAACCGACTACACGACCATGAATGCCCTAATAAACACAGCAGGACTGGGAACATTGGGGTCAGCAACAGAACCTGAGAAATACAGAGTATCACTGTGGAATGAGCTCAGAAGGGCATATCCCACCGAGAAAAATTATGCAACCCTTACCTCTTTTGCCATGGAAGACGGGGAGCAGGCAGCTCAATACCTAGATAGGGCCAAGACCACCTGGAGGTCAGTCCACATTGAACCCCATGACCAGAGCGGAACCACTCTCAGCATGTGGAAGGAGATGGTGGTGAATGGGACACCCACAGAAGTGAAAACCAAGCTTAGGGCCACAGTGGGGCTGATGGCCTTGCCCACTGCCCAATTCAACTCCCATGTCCACCATCACATCTCTCAATACAACAAAGACAAAGGCACGGCTGATTCACAAGTTCAGTCGCTGCAGTTCAGTCGCTCCAGTTGCTCAAATTACAATTGAATGAGGCCCAAAAGACCGCAAAGCCTAAAAAGCAAATGGTGGCGGAGGAACCCACTGATATAGCCAAGATTGTGACTCAGACCATGAACCAGATGTTGGTGGCCGCTCCAGCACCACCGACCCCCGCACAGGCACCGGTCATATACGCCGCCCCTCCAAATCCAGGAGCCAACTACGGATATGAGGGTTACACCCAGCCTGGATTTTCCAACCCACCTGGACCGACATGGGGGGGACCGCCGCAAGCTAGAAGAAATTGCTACAACTGTAACCAAGAAGGGCATTATGCAAGGACCTGCCCTGCTCCCCTCTCACAGCAGCACCTGTCATACTTGGCCTACAGGGGGAGGAGAGGTGGACAACGGGGAAGAGGGGCCCCAAGGTACACAGCCCCTGCCCAGGGATATCCACCAGCCCCTGCCCAGGGATATCCACCAGCCCCTGCCCAGGGATATCAACCAGCCTACAACCCAGCGCCCCCTACCGGTCCCACCTTCCAGGGGATGTCCGAGGGATACCCCCCATGGGAATGAGGCTGGCCAACAATTCTCTGTCCACACGGAACCCACTATTACATGTGTAGTACAAGGGGTCACCCACAGGTTCCTTGTGGACACTGGATGTACATATTCCGCCATCAATTCTAATCAACCCCTCTCTTCAGACAAGGTAAAGGTGGTGGGGGTTTCAGGAAATCCTGAAGATCAATACAAAACTACTCCACTATTGTTCCAGTGGGGCCCTTCCAGTTTGAAACACCAATTCCTATATTGTCCAAATTGTCCAATCAACCTACTAGGTCGAGACCTACTCTGTAAGTTAGGATGCGCAATCTACCTAACTGAGTCAGGTGTGGAGGTCGCGCTCGATCCACCGCCAAGGGCCCGAATCCTGATGCTCCCAATTCTGCCCGCACCTGCTCTATCCACCACACAGGAGGTTTACTGGCTCAAGTGCCTACCATCTGGACCTGGAACTCCTGCCATCCAATTTCAATTCAACCAATGGAGGAAGCTAATATACACCTTTCATCCCTATAAGACACCACAGGCAGAGTTGCACTGCACTCTCAACGTCACTGACGACGAAGACACGCCTTACACACAAGATTGGGATGAAAATATGATGCATCTTACCCCAAACATACGCTGCCTTACCATCGTGTGCGGCCCTGAGGGGGTGGCAGCCCCAGTCATACTCCCACACCATATTAAACCTTGGTATCAACTGGGACCCGACTCTGCTCCACACGTGACCCTCGCAGTAGGGAATGGACATGAGGCCCGAAGTCTGGGTCCAATGATAAAAAGGGCCTCGAAACTCACTTGGGAAGCGACTAGTGAACCAGGCCTGTTGAAGGCAACCACTGAAGAGATGTGGCGTCTGACTATGGTGGACACTGAAGAACAGTGCCAGCCTGAGCGCCTCACTCTCCCCAGGCATCACGGGAAACCATATTCTGATCACCCTTCATCCCCTGCTGTCTTGGACTCCATAGACAAGGCAATATGGACAACCACACCATTTGACGTGGGAAAGTTACAGGTCCAACCAGTGTGCATTACCCTAACCAATCCGGCACAAGTACCAATATTTCGAACCCAATATCGACTGAAACAATAACAGACAGAGGGGATCAGACCCACTATCGAAGGCCTCCTGGAAGCTGGGTGCATATACAGGACTCTATCACTCTGGAACACCCCCATACTTCCTGTTCTGAAGGCAGGAGGAGAAACATACCGGATGGTGCAGGATTTCCGGGCTGTAAATGAAGTTACCACACCCATCGATCTCCCTGTCCCAGACCCACACATCATACTGAGCAACCTGTCACCCAAACATCGGTATTTCACCGTAGTGGACTTGGCCAATGCCTTTTTAAGCATCCCATTGGATGAGGCTTCCCAGCCACTTTTTGCCTTTACCTACGAGAATCAGCAATTTACCTATTCCGTACTTCCCCAAGGTTACACTTCTTCCCCTGGAATCTTCAATTATATTCTGAAGACTCACCTGGCAGAACTGAAAATCCCAGAAGGAGTGATACTCATACAATACGTAGACGACCTGTTGCTGGGGGCTCCCACCTCAGACCTCTGTCTAGAAATGACTAAAACCCTGTTAGACTTTCTGGCAGTCAAAGGCTACAAAGTCAAGATGTCAAAAGTCCAATCATGCAGACGAACCGTTCTGTTCCTGGGAAGGGAAATCTCAAGCGAGGGGGCCGGCCTCTCAAAATCACACCGAGACTCAATCCTACATCATCCCAGGCCCATTACTGTTTCAGGAATGCTCTCTTTCCTGGGGTTGACGGGATACAGCCGTACTCACATCCCAGACTATACTGAAAGAACTGAACCTCTGAGAGAAATTGTTCGAGAAGCTGGCCCAAGAAACCTACAGGCCCCACTTACATGGACTCCTGAAGCTTCAACGGCGTTTGGGCTCCTGAAGACTGACCTGTCTGTGGCTGCTGCTCTCACGGCACCAGACTACGGTAAAACATTTCACCTGGATGTTTCTGAAAAGGAAGGCTTTGCATCCGCCGTCCTTTTTCAGAAACATGAGGGGAGAGAAGAGTACTCATGTACCACTCTTCAAAACTTGACCACATTGAAACCGGCCAGACCGCCTGTTCCAGATACGTTGCGGCGGTAGCCAAGGCGATTGAGAAGACAGCCCATCTGGTAATGTGCCACAAGATGCAAATACACACCCACCACGGGGTGGCAGCATACCTCATCAGCAAAGAATTTACCTTCAGTGCGGACAGAAAAAACAAAATCCAGAACAAATGCACCCAGTCACACATCACTTTTGTGAACACCGACAAGAACATGGCAGATGCACTCACCGCAGAAGATGGCCTAGCACACTCCTGCCAAGAGAGGGCAGCACAAGAGCTCAAACTGAGACCAGACCTGGAAAATGAACCACTGACATCTCCAGACCTATGGCTGTACACAGACGGATGTTGCTACAAGGGAGACACAGGAAACGTAGCTGCCTATGCGGTCGTACAGCAGCTGCATGACAAAACACATGTCACGTTGGAATCAGGAATTATCCCCCAGCCAGCATCGGCACAACTTGCGGAAATTGTGGCTTTGACTCAAGCTCTAGAGAAAGCCGAAGGAAAAACTGTAAACATTTACACGGACTCGGCATACGCACACGGAGCTGTGCACATAGATGGACCACAATGGGTTAGGCGCAACTTTACCACCACAGGCAACCTACCCATCAAGCACCGAGCCCAAATGGAACATTTGATGCATGCCGTGTCCTTACCAAAGACAGTGGCCATAATGAAATGCCGAGGCCACCAAAGACTGACCAGCAGAATCAATCAAGGAAATGATGCCGCAGACCTGGCAGCCAAGGCCGCAGGAGGATACAGCCCCCGACAGATGGTGCTCGGGATAGAACCGGCAAGGACTGAATTGACAAGCCAACACATACTAGAACTACAGGAAGAGGCAGGCCCTTACGAACATTCGGTTTGGACACAGAAGGGAGGCTCTAAGGGACCAGATGGAATATGGAGATGCCATGATGGCCGACTGGTGGCTCTGGCTAATCTCTGTCCAGAACTGATAAGGGAAGCCCATGGACCCACTCATGAAGGGAAACTCAGAACTTTACAGAAGGTTTCGTACATATGGTGGCACCCCCACATGAAGGACATGACAGATTTATTCTGTGACGAATGCAACATATGTGGGAGCCACAATCCAAAGAAGCCTTACCAAACCCCGATGGGGGCCTACCCGGTGCCAAACGCATGTTTCCAAGACATCAGTATAGACTATACAGACATGGGAGAAGACTATGTAAAGAACGGGAAGAGATATTTGCTAGTAATGGTAGATAGATTCTCTAGATGGGTAGAAGCAATTCCAACAGCTAAGGAGGATGGGAAAACGGTCATTAAGTGGCTACAGACAGAACTCATACCTAGATATGGGGTCCCTAGACATATCCGAAGCGACAATGGGTCCCACTTCGCAAACAAACACCTGAGACAGGTGGAGGAGAGGTTCGGCATTATACACAAGTTTGGTAGCGACTGACTTTAACTAAGACAAATACGGGACTGAAACTTACTGTTAGGCCAGGGGGCCAGCCCTTAGGGTGTTATGATTTCATACTGGCCCCAGGGAATTCCGGGGTCAGTTATTGGTTGTGGCGAATTTGCGTGACTAACAATCCTAAACCGACTTCGGTTACAGTAAGGAATGACATGACCACACCCGTAAAAGGGTCCCCGTCATCCCCACTGTTTGGCCCGGTGGAGGCAATATCCAGGCTTAAAAGTCCGGATGATGTAATTTTAACAGCCACAGGAGTCTCAGGTTTTTCCAATAATTGGCTATTGTTGACCGAGGAAGCTGCAAATACCACCAGGCAGAGTTGTGTGGTGTGCATGGGAGCTCGTCCATTGCTCCGCATTGTCCCAGCAGTAGTGACTCTAGCATGTCTAATCCCTCTTATGACTACAGATAACCCCAGGGATAATTGTACTGCCTGGGATGAGGTCTATCCGGTTACTAAATTCACCACTAGGAACCCAGTGTTTTCCAACCAGGTTGCAAGGGCAAATTTTACTTGTGTCAATATGACGGGAGGAGGAACCGAGGTGGGATGGATTCCTGCGGATTGGTGTTTGGATACAATTAATATTAAGGGGAGCCTCAGGCCAATATCCAGAGCAGATGTGTGGTGGTGGTGTGGTAGTACGGTCCTGTTTGATAAGTTACCCTCCAACAGTACTGGACGCTGTGCACTTGTTACTCTCTTGTTGCCTGTTTCTATCTACCCTATAGGAGCCGAGGACCTTGTTCTGCGGATCCAGGGAGTGAATCCCGGATATAGGGGACGTTCAAGGAGAGACACCACCCCATCTAGTGGAGACCCCTCCTACATAGACGCTATCGGAGTCCCTAGGGGAGTGCCTGATGAGTATAAGTTAATAGATCAGGTAGCTGCAGGGTTTGAATCATCCATCTGTTGGTGGTGCACAATTAACAAGAATGTTGATCGTATTAACTATATTCATTACAACGTCCAAAGACTAGGCAACTGGACTCAGCAGGGTTTTGAAGCAGTACATGGTCAACTGGCTGCAACCAGCCTGATGGCTTTCCAAAATCGTATTGCCATTGATATGTTACTCTCTGAGAAGGGCGGAGTTTGCTCTATGTTTGGTGACCAGTGTTGTACTTTCATCCCTAATAACACAGCCTCGGATGGTAGTTTGACGGTCGCTTTGGAGGGTCTGCGGACGCTTAATGGTAAAATGAAATCTCATTCTGGGATAGATACCTCGATGTGGGACTCCTGGATGAGTGCGTTTGGTAAATATAAAACCCTGGTTTCCTCCATTTTGGTATCCATTTCGGTGTTCGCTGCCATTTTAGTTCTCTGTGGATGCTGTTGCATTCCATGCATCCGTTCCTTACCACTAGGGTTATCTCTAGAGCTATTGACCCTTCCTCCCCTTCCCAGATGTTTCCTCTGCTGGATAAAGACCTACTTGAATTCGAGGATGAGGAGGAGAGTGCCTATTAGGTTTACATTATATCTGCTGTTGCCTTGTGGGGATGTATGTATGTGTTATGCAAGTGGATCATTCCGCCTGACTTGCCTAGTTTAAGTCACATCTCTTTGGAGATGTGAAGGGAGGGAATCACAACTTTTTCCTGCGGGAAAAAGTTGGCTTATGTGGACAAGCATTTTACTTTTATTTTGAGCTGTTGTTCTCCGCTCTGTTAAATGAGGGTTGTAAGTTCCTAGGTGGCTGGTAGCCAACTTAGTACATAGTGGGATTGAATGGAGAACATGAAGGTAATACATATATATCTATTTCTGTTTAATACCGTGCCTTATTTCATAGTCCCTTTGGGAGAAGTTTCTCTTTGTGTCTGGATCTAGTTAGGTTGTGTCACGTCTCTGGGGAGATGTGAAGAGAGGGTTTTGTAAAGAAATGCTATTTCTTATGCAGGTGACCAGCCTACTGCTAATACAAGGCTACAACTCACAGTAAAGCCTGTGGGGTCCCCTACAGGATAGCTCCCGCATTACACACTTACTGCCAAACTAGCGCACACACATAATCTCCTCTCTAGCCGAACATTGTGTGCCCGAAGAGGATTCTACGATGACGGACAGACAACTGAGCCAATGGCGGAAGACTACAGACTACACCCAGCCTGAACCAATCCAAAGATCCGATCTTCTAGAATCAACCTACTTTCTGTTCTGTATATTAGGGGTGTACTGAATGTTAACGGTCTCTTGCCTGCTGTTCCATACGAGCTAACGGAAGAGCCGTAATTACGCTGTACTAGATATCTTCACTCTGAATAAACTGTCGCTTGTCATACAATTTACCACTTTGTCTGAATCGATCCTTGACCGGCTCACCCATCTACATATCTAATTACTAACACTCTCAACCTGCTCCACTACAGCCCCGTCGATGAGAGTGGGGGTGTGCTCAGTCCTCTTTTTCCTGTAGTCCACAAACATCTCCTTTGTCTTGATCACATTGTTGTCCTGGCACCACACGGCCAGGTTTCTGACCTCTTCCCTATAGGCTGTCTCGTCGTTGTTGGTGATCAGCCCTACCACTATTGTGTTATCGGCAAACTTAATGATGGTGTTGGAGTCATGTCTGGCCGTGCAGTCATGAGTGAACAGGGAGTATATGAGGTGACTGAGCACTCACCCCTGAGCGGTCCCTGTGTTGAGGATGAGTGTGGAGGATGTGTTGTTAACTACCCTTACCACCTGGGGGGGCAGCTCGTCAGGAATTCCATGATCCAGTTGCAGAGGGAGGTGTTTAGTCCCAGGGTCCTTAGCTTATTGGTGAGCTTTGAGGGCACTATGGTGTTGAACGCTGAGCTGTAGTCAATGAATAGCATTCTCACATAGGTGTTCCTTTTGTCCAGGTGGGAAAGGGCAGTGTGGAGTGCACTAGAGATTGCATCATCTGTGGATCTGTTAGGGCGGTATGCAAATTGGGGTGGTCTAAGGTTTCTGGGATAATGGTGTTGATTTGAGCCGTGACTAGCCTTTCAAAGCTCTTTATGGCTACAGACGTGAGTGCTACGGCTCAGTAGTCATTTAGGCAGGTTACCTTAGTGTTCTTTGGCACAGGGTCTGCTTAAAACATGTTGGTATTACACTCGGACAGGGAGAGGTTGAAATGTCAGTGAAGACACTTGCCAGTTTGTCAGCGTATGCTCGCAGTACACGTCCTGGTAATCCGTCTGGCCCTGCGGCCTTGTGAATGTTGACCTGTTTAAAGGTCTTACATCGGCTGCGGAGAGCGTGATCACAAATCTTCCGGAACAGATGGTTCTCTCATGCATGTTTCAGTGTAATTTGACTCGAAGCGAGCGTACAAGTAGCTTAGCTCTTCTGGTAGCTTCGTGTCACTGCGCAGCTCTCGGCTGTGCTTCCCTTTGTAGTCTGTAATAGTTTGCAAGTCCTGCCACATCCGACGAGCGTCAGAGCCGGTGTAGTACGATTCGATCTTAGTCCTGTATTGAAGCTTTGCCTGTTTGATGGATCACCGGAGGGCATAGCGGGATTTCTTATAAGCTTTCGGGTTAGAGTCCCACTCCTTGAAAGCGGCAGCTCTAGCCATTAGCTCAGTGCGGATGTTGCCTGTAATCCATGCCTTCTGGCTGGGGTATGTACGTACGGTCACTGTGGGGATGAAGTCATCGATGCACTTATTGATGAAGCCAATGTCTGATGTGGTGTACTCCTCAATGCAATCAGAAGAATCTAGGAACATATTCCAGTCTGTGCTAGCAAAACAGTCCTGTAGCTTAGCATCTGCTTCATCTGACCACTTTTTTATTGATCGAGTCACTGTTGCTTCCTGCTTTAATTGTTGCTTGTAAGCAGGAATCAGGAGGATAGAATTATGGTCAGATTTGACTAAATGGAGGGCGAGGGAGAGCTTTGTGTGCATCTCTGGGTAGATAGTGTGGTCTACAGCTTATCATTAGATACTCTACCTCAGGCGAGCAATAGCTTGAGACTTCCTTAGATATCGTGCACCAGCTGTTATTTACAAAAATACATAGTTTGCCGGCCCTTGTCTTACCAGACGCTGCTATTCTGTTGTGAATGTCCAGTTGGTAGTTTAATCTTCCGCGTAGTTCATCTATTTTATTTTCCAAAGATTGCACGTTTGCTTGCAGAATGGAAGGAAGTGGTTTTTTTCCCGATCGTCTACAAATTCTCAGAAGGCAGCCCGCCCTTTGGCACCTTTTTCTCCGCCTTCTCTTCACGCAAATCACAGGGATCTGGCCTGTTCCCGGGAGAGCAGTATATCATTCACGTCGGGATCTTCAGACTCGTTAAAGGATTTTAATAGACCCCGAAAGATCCCACCATGTTGAACGAACAAATTATCTTTCAGCATTTATGAAAGTCTATCGAAACAAGCTGTTACCATCACAGCTGTATTGATTTGTTTTAATACGTTATGACTTTACTCGCATAAAAACGGCGGATAGTTAAGTGGTTATACACTCACTGCCAGGCAACATGTGTATGAAGAGATCCTACCATGTGGAAGTGTAACCTCATCATACTCCATCAAAGCTTTCCTCCCACGGAAGCGATTGTAGAACTCAGGGATCCTCCATGGAGCAATAATCTGAGGGAGACAGACAGAGCAGGGAGGGTTATGCATGCACTTTGTATGGTGCACTATCTTAAGTAATATTGAATGACAGGACAGTCATGTACTATAGTTATATATGTATTAATGCAAATAGGCAGAACCCACTTTGACCTCAGGGTAGAGGGCATGGCAGGTGAGCTTGAATCGAATCTGATCATTGCCCTGAAAGAGACAGATAACCATTCAGCCACAAAACACTAGGAACACTACTAGCACTACTTCCAATGGTTGAAAAAGCATACAAAACTTGCAGTGAGAGACCAGTCACTGTTAGTTGAAATCTCAATTAAGTGGCATTTGTCTCCATCTACAGTTGGAGCAGGGACACTACATCTCCCCAAAGTTCAGTCTCCCAACAGCATTTTGTTACACTGGTGGCTGACTAAAGGGCTTTCCACGGGGGCAGAATTGTATCCAGGCGGAGTAGTCGGCAGTCCTTGTGCACGTGAAGGCGGTCTACCAGAGGCGGGAAAATAGGAATCTGCTCTATTTTTGCGATATCTGCTCCAGAGTTCCGCTTCATGTCTGGAAAGCGCTTAAAGGGATACTTCAGGATTTTGTCAATGAGGCCCTTTATCTACTTCCCCAGAGTCAGATGAACTCCTGGATACCATTTTTGTCTCCATGTCCAGTATGAAGGAAGTTAGATGTACACTGAACAAAAATATAAAATGCAACATGCAACAATTTCAAAGACTTTACTGAGTTACAGTTCACATAAGAAATTCAGTCAATTAAAATAAATGAAATTTGGCCCTAATCTATGAATTTCACATGACTGGGAATACAGATATGCTGATACCTTAAAAAAAAGTTGGGGCGTTGATCAGAAAACCAGTCAGTGTCTGGTGTGACCACCATTTGTGCCATGCAGCACGACATCTCCTTCACATAGAGTTGATCTGGCTGTTGATTGTGGCTTGTGGAATGTTGTCTGACTCCTCTTAAATGGCTGTGCGAAGTTGCTGGATATTGGGGGGGAATGGAACGCGGTGTCGTACACGGCGATCCAGAGCATCCCAAACATGCTCAAAGGGTGACATGTCTGGTGAGTATGGAGGCCATGGATGAACTGGGAAATTTTCAGAGAGAAATTAACATGACATTTTCTGGCAATCACGCTGATGGACATTCCTGCAGTCAACTTGCCAATTTTTACAATGACAAACATCCAAAATCAATATTCTAAAATGAACTTGGAGCAATGTAAACAATATGCTCATGGATTGACTTAGCCTTTCCGGCCTCTTTTCTGCTCTCTCCTTGTTGATTGACCCCTCACCTTTCCCGTGGCACCATGGGACACATACTGGGCGCCCTCCTGGCGTGCTATCTGGACCTGACGGCGGGCAATGCAGGGCCGTGCCACCGAGGTGCCCAGCAGGTAGCAGTCCTCATAGATGGCGGTGGCCTGGACCGACGGCCAGATGAATCATCCACAAACTCTGCTCTCAGGTCCTCAATGAACACATATACTTCGAGGGAGGTTACACTTGAACCGTTCATCTTAAAGTCTATAACTCTGTCATTAATAAGTAATAAACAGTCATGAAGGCTGATGTCAGTTGAGTTTATTGAAATTGATTCATGATATGTATGGCTTGATAACTAGTTGGCTACAGCACATAGGCTACAGTACAGGACCATGCTATAACATCATCAATATTTCAAATGCTCCCTTGACAATCCTAAAACAAACACTGTCAACTTAGTTAACCTGCAATGGCTTTGCTTTGGCACATTTTTGCTTGCAAATCTTCATGGCAAAAGTAAGGCAGAAGGAGTAGAAGAGTGCGGACCTCTGTCAGTGTAAGCTGATGAGAAGACTACGACCCAGATGGCATATCCTGACATATCTTTGCTTACAATCATAATGTGATTTGCCTGCTTAATTGTTTTTTCCCATACCCTTGTGACCCAGATGTCAGGACACATAATTCTAAGCCTCAGGAACTGACAATTCAACCTTGAATTGACTCCGCCTGCTCAACATCACTCTCTGTACCCAAAGTAGCAAATGTCTCACTGTTCTCATTGTTCAATTGACATTTGTATCAGTTTCATATCAACCAACGTCTGTAATGATGCATGTATACGTAACTCAGAATGACTACATCGTCTTGAGACTCTTATTATTAATTATCTCCTTTTAGACATGCTTTTTTAGCCACCATGCTGTTGGCCTTGGCTTTTTAGCCTCTGGTGGTACCAACCTTTGCATTTTCACAACTCCCTGTACCCTAAAATCTCTGTATTCAAAATGTTTACTTCGACCGATCCTAATCTCCTCTTTGACCTTATCAAAATCAACTTTGCGATTGCAAAAATTAGGTCTACACTTAGACACTAACACAAGTCAGAACGGAATGCTCCAGCTGTGTCTTCCATACCACTATCCTACTTTGTCTTACCAATGTCATGACAGCTCAGGCTATTTACCTTCTTTGCTCTAAGACGCTCCACTTACTTCATTGCAGCATCAACGTCCTCTTCTTGTCCAATATTAACCTGCAAGAGAGTTTTAGTTACAACTAGTTAACTGGTGCCTAAAATAGCATACCACAGCTGGTATGTGCTGTTCAGAGAAAAGCTTTTCAGTGAAAAGGGTACAAATTGGTCATGTTCCTCAAACTTCAATATCATGTTTACAAAAGCACTTAGTCAGGAAATCAGAGCCCTGGGTGCCATGACAACAGACATTGTCACAGCCTCAATCGAAAGCAAACCATGTCAACATCCCTATTAAAGTCAAGAAACACGAGCAGACCAAAAACTCCATCTGTGCAACAAAGCTTTGCACAAAAACGCAATTAAATGGTTCATAATTAATTTACTGTATCCCATCTCCACATAATTTCCTGTGTCTTCATCCCTGGTCTGTCTCCCCAGAGACCTAAGTCATTGCTTGCTGCTGAAGTCCCAACGCCCACCATTTTAACATTCAGATAACGTCCATTGAGCTGATGCAACTTGATGTGCTTCTACACAGTCTAGCAGTTCATGGAGTGCTGCTCCATGAATATCATGGAGGGATTTATGCTGAGATGAACCAAGTGTTTTTCTCTTTCCGGTAATTCATAAATGAAGACTTAACAAATCCAACCTAAGTATAATAGATAACAAGACATCTAAGGACAAGGGATTGGGTTACTGGGTCGAATCCCAGCTCATTTAGGAAAATGAAGTGCGGATTGAGCAGGCAACCGGAGGGTTCTTTGCTATTGTGGTACCCTGGCTCCCACGCTTTAACAGTGTGAAGATAACGTGTGTGACTGTGAGAGCAAAGTCTTGCATCTACTGTAGCTTATCAACTTTTTGAATACATTTCAATATTTGTAGCTACTTTAAGTAAATCCCTGCAGTCAACTGGTGCAATACGTCAGGAGATAAAGCAGATTGCGTTCTTCATTTCGCCTGTCACATTATTTTTCATTATGAAGTTTACCATAGATCCAGTCACGTGCTCGTTGTAAACAGCACAACTGGAGAAAGCGGGAGCTGGTGAGTCCATACCGTTCTATATCTAATCAGTGAGTCTCTCTGCTGTGTGTGCCAACATGAGGTGATGAAGATACACTTGTATGCAATTCACTAAATGTTTGCCATCAGATATCTTATAACTGTTTTAGATGTGCTATACTCTCCAGCTGGGTATTTGATTCATTTTTAGTTGGCTAAGTAAGTGGCTGAATTTATAAACAGATGGGGTGTTGGCTTTCTGCCGTGTTTGAAAAGTCAAATAGTTATGGATGAGTTCTGTACAGCTTCCATTTTCCCTCCAATGTGCATCCCACTAGTGTGTTTGTCCTCCTCTGTTCTTCTCCCTTCTGCACCGTGTACCCATGCTGCTCTTCCTTCAGACAAGCATGCATCGAGAGCACTGGTCGCTTCACCGCCTGGTATGGCAACTGCTCGGCATCTAAGGCGCTAGAGAGGGAAGTATGTAAGACCCAGTACATCACTGGGGCCAAGCTTCTTGCAATCCAGGACCAATATACTAGGTGGTGTCAGAGGAAAGCCCATAAAATCGTCAGAGACTCCAGTCACCCAAGTCATAGACTTGCTACCGCACGGCAAGCGGTACCGGAGCGGCAAGTCTAGGGCCAAAAGGCTCCTTAACAGCTTCTACCCCCAAGCTATAAGACTGCTGAACAATTCATCAAATGGCCACCAGACTATAACATTGACCCCCCCTCCACCCCCTCCATTTGCTTTGTACACTGCTGCTGCTCGCTGTTTATTATCTATGCAGAATCACTTCACCCCTACCTACATGTACAAATGACCTCTAACCTGTATATAGCCTCGTTATTTTAATGTTATTGTGTGACTTTTATTATTTTTCACTTTAGTTTATCTGGTAAATATTTTCTTAACTCTTCTTGAACTGCACTGTTGGTTAAGGGCTTGTAAGTAAGCATTTCACAGTAAGGTCTACACTGTTGGTTAAGGGCTTGTAAGTAAGCATTTCACAGTAAGGTCTACACTGTTGGTTAAGGGCTTGTAAAGTAAGCATTTCACAGTAAGGTCTACACTGTTGGTTAAGGGCTTGTAAAGTAAGCATTTCACAGTAAGGTCTACACTGTTGGTTAAGGGCTTGTAAAGTAAGCATTTCACAGTAAGGTCTACACTGTTGGTTAAGGGCTTGTAAAGTAAGCATTTCACAGTAAGGTCTACACTGTTGGTTAAGGGCTTGTAAGTAAGCATTTCACAGTAAGGTCTACACTGTTGGTTAAGGGCTTGTAAAGTAAGCATTTCACAGTAAGGTCTACACTGTTGGTTAAGGGCTTGTAAAGTAAGCATTTCACAGTAAGGTCTACACTGTTGGTTAAGGGCTTGTAAGTAAGCATTTCACAGTAATGTCTACACTTGTTGAATTCGACGCATGTGACAAAAAAGTTTGATTTGATTGAATCACAATTTTGTTAATTTGCACAATTTATCTTGTTCACTTGTAAATGTCCACACTCACCAAAAATGGCTATTAGCTATACCAATTGTATTTGCATTCAGGTAAAAGACGACAAATGGGCTTTTTTGTGAATTCTTAGCACCCCCTTACATGCCATGCCAGTAATACACGTAAATCCCGAGATGGCAGAAGAACAGCATGATGGTATGAAAATCTGGATCCCCCCAAGCCTTTTTTTTAACAAGCCATTGTGCTACATAACTATGCCTGTCTTTGTCTGCCTCTGTGGTCTTCGGACTGTTTGCTTGGCTGCTTGTTTTACTGAGTTTTTTTTTATCACAACATAACACAAGAGAAGACATACTTTGGGATTCAACAAGGAAAAACAGGTTACCATTGGTACAGTGCCGACCTTTCTGTTCTTCTTCCCTCCAAATGATTCATCTCAACACCAACAGGAGGCTCTACCCTTGCACCCCTTTCTGTTCTCCTTCCCTCCAAATGATTCATCCCAACACCAACAGGAGGCTCTACCCTTGCACCCCTTTCTTAAGCCAGCCACTGAATGAAGAGTTCAGAACTACATTGTGTGCAGTTCTGAACAGTTCTGAAGGGCAAAAAGTTAACCCAGCCAGTTTTGCACAAGCATTATGCAGACAGATAGCACTTTTGTGGGTGTAAACACACTGGGCTCCCGAGTGGCACAGCGGTCTAAGGCACTGTATCTCAGTGCAAGAGGTGTCACTGTAGTCCCTGGTTCAAATCCAGGCTGCATCACATCTGTCTGTGATTGAGAGTCCCATAGGGCGTTGCACAATTGGCCCAGTACTGTCTGGGGTAGGCTGTCATTGTAAATAAGACTAGTATGTGATGACATCATATCCTTCTTCCTTCAACCACACCAAGATACAAGAGGTGTCCACTGTAGGCCAGAATCACTGTGCCTTTAGACATGATGATGTGCTTTTAGACATATCTGGGGGCAAATGATAAAAAATAAAATACATCATTTGTTATGTAGAAAATACATTGGAGTCATACAATATCAATGCGTGCATACCGATTGAATTACTCCAAGCTTCATCATAACATGACTGTCTCCAAACTATCTTCTATCCCAGCGGAATAAACTCCCCGGTGAAGGAAGTTTGACCTTAGTCTGCTACTTCTATGAACATGCTTGCTGATTCATAAGACTGGATGCAGGATGGAAAGTGGGAGGAAGATGACATCCATCCATTTGCCTGTGATAATATCATTATAGAAGCTTGCATTACAATGACTATTGGTTACAAAGACCTGGAAATAATTCAATGTAGAGCAGGTGCCAAATGCTTGCACTCAATATGCACTCATATTAACCACACATGTTCTAATATGAATTATTTAGCTAACTAACATGCTTCCCTGAAATAACTGTTGCATTCAAATCAGTAGGTTACTAGCTACAGTAAGAAGCCCTGACTGCAGTGTGCAGTTCTGGGCCGGGCTCAATGTGGGCGGAGTCAACCGCGTTTAACCCGTCTCCTTCAAGGTCACCCAAGTTGAGGTTCACGTGGAAGGTATCAACGTCAACGAAAGTCAATCTTAATCGAACCTAACCTACATGGATAAAAATATAAACCATGGATGTAAGTGAGACTGTCATTATGCATAATGTACTTTGTAATATTCATGTTATACCAGTGCAGTGGTATATTTTTATACCGCACAGATGTTAGCATAGCGTTAATTAGCACCCATCTGCACGTGAGCTAGCTAATTAGCAATAGCACCCTTTTGCACGTGAGCTAGCTAATTGATTACAATGAGGGAAACTTATTTGGACATATTTGCCTACTTGAGCAGTAAGCCTAGGTTTACATGTAGTTATGTAATCGATTTGATCGTTGATTTTCTATGTTTCTTCAGAGTTCAGTGTGTCAAATCGGAGGGTCTGCTGTCCGGACCTCTGGCAGTCTCTATGGGGGTGCCACAGGGTTCAATTCTTGGACCGACTCTCTTCTCTGTATACATAAATGAGGTCGCTCTTGCTGCTGGTGAGTCTCTGATCCACCTCTACGCAGACGACACCATTCTGTATACTTCTGGCCCTTCTTTGGACACTGTGTTAACAACCCTCCAGGCAAGCTTCAATGCCATACAACTCTCCTTCCGTGGCCTCCAATTGCTCTTAAATACAAGTAAAACTAAATGCATGCTCTTCAACCGATCGCTACCTGCACCTACCCGCCTGTCCAACATCACTACTCTGGACGGCTCTGACTTAGAATACGTGGACAACTACAAATACTTAGGTGTCTGGTTAGACTGTAAACTCTCCTTCCAGACCCATATCAAACATCTCCAATCCAAAGTTAAATCTAGAATTGGCTTCCTATTTCGCAACAAAGCATCCTTCACTCATGCTGCCAAACATACCCTTGTAAAACTGACCATCCTACCAATCCTCGACTTTGGCGATGTCATTTACAAAATAGCCTCCAATACCCTACTCAACCAATTGGATGCAGTCTATCACAATGCAATCCGTTTTGTCACCAAAGCCCCATATACTACCCACCATTGCGACCTGTACGCTCTCGTTAGCTGGCCCTCGCTTCATACTCGTCGCCAAACCCACTGGCTCCATGTCATCTACAAGACCCTGCTAGGTAAAGTCCCCCCTTATCTTAGCTCGCTGGTCACCATAGCATCTCCCACCTGTAGCGCACGCTCCAGCAGGTATATCTCTCTAGTCACCCCCAAAACCAATTCTTTCTTTGGCCACCTCTCCTTCCAGTTCTCTGCTGCCAATGACTGGAACGAACTACAAAAATCTCTGAAACTGGAAACACTTATCTCCCTCACTAGCTTTAAGCACCAACTGTCAGAGCAGCTCACAGATTACTGCACCTGTACATAGCCCACCTATAATTTAGCCCAAACAACTACCTCTTTCCCTACTGTATTTAATTAATTAATTTATTTTGCTCCTTTGCACCCCATTATTTTATTTCTACTTTGCACATTCTTCCATTGCAAAACTACCATTCCAGTGTTTTACTTCCTATATTGTATTTACTTTGCCACCATGGCCTTTTTTGCCTTTACCTCCCTTATCTCACCTCATTTGCTCACATCGTATATAGACTTGTTTATACTGTATTATTGACTGTATGTTTGTTTTACTCCATGTGTAACTCTGTGTCGTTGTATGTGTCGAACTGCTTTGCTTTATCTTGGCCAGGTCGCAATTGTAAATGAGAACTGAAATAAAAAAAATTAAAAATAAATGTATGCCTTGTTGTATTTGGCTGGCTCTAAATGTGTATTGTTGTTCAATCAATCACGTTTATTTATAAAGCCCTCCTTACATCATCTGATGTCACAAAGTTCTGTACAGAAACCCAGCCTAAACCCCCAAACAGCAAGCAATGCAGGTGTAGAAGCACGGTGGCTAGGAAAAACTCCCCAGAAAGGCCAGAACCCAGGAAGAAACCTAGAGAGGAACCAGGCTATGAGGGGTGGCCAGTCCTCTTCTGGCTGTGCCGGGTGGAGATTATAACAGAACATGGCCAAGATGTTCAAACGTTCATAGATGACCAGCAGGGTCTAATAATAATTGATGCCAATGGCCATTCTACACAGCGTGCACATAGCATAAATGAAATGCCTTTTGCTTATTTTCTGCCTTTCTAATTATCATGCATTTTATGTGTAGAGACACGTTAGTGTGTTATTGGAGGGCGAGAGTCCCAAAATGTACAAATGCAGCGGCAATCAACTTCATCACTGCCCCTTCGGCACATATAAGGCTGAACAATATATGGTCAACAACCACATCAAAGGTCATGCTTCAGTGAGGCAATATTGAATATATTTGACGTTCACATTTTTTGATTTGCCCTATTTTTTTCAGTTACATCAGTGTAATTAATTTAATTTTATAACTTGTTACTTTTCTGTTATTCCTCTCTTTCAGAGTTCACAATCATGAAGTGTGGCTTCAGTTGTAGAAATGCGACACACTTTCATTGTTGCTATTGCACGGCAACAATAGTCAACAGAACACCGTTTCTGAAGCACCTGACATACCATCAGCATCCAGTGGCTCTTCAAGAGCACCCAGAGGCCCTGTGTTATGTTATTTAGTAAAGATGATGTAGATGTCACCCGAGTCTCTGATGTCTTTACTGGAGCTGGTATAACTTAATTTAAACTCAAAAAAAGAAACGTCCCTTTTTCAGGACCCTGTCTTTCAAAGATAATTCGTAAAAATCCACCTATGCACCTGTGGAACGGTCGTCAAGACACTAACAGCTTACAGATGGTAGGCAATTAAGGTCACAGTTATGAAAACTTAGGACACTAAAGAGGCCTTTCTACTGACTCTGAAAAACACCAAAAGAAAGATGCCCAGGTTCCCTGCTCATCTGCGTGAACGTGCTTTAGGCATGCTGCAAGGAGGCATGAGGACTGCAGATGTGACCAGGGCAATAAATTGCAATGTCCGTACTGTGAGACGCCTAAGACAGCGCTACAGGGAGACCGGACGGACAGCTGATCGTCCTCGCAGTGGCAGACCACGTGTAACAACACCTGCACAGTATCGGTACATCCGAACATCACACCTGCGGGACAAGTACAGGATGGCAACAACAACTGCCCGAGTTACACCAGAAACGCACAATCCCTTCATCAGTGCTCAGACTGTCCGCAATAGGTTGAGAGAGGCTGGACTGAGGGCTTGTAGGCATGTTATAAGGCAGGTTCTCACCAGACATCACCGGCAACAACGTCGCCTATGGGCACAAACCCACCATCGCTGGACCAGACAGGACTGGCAAAAAAGTGCTCTTCTCGTCTCACCAGGGGTGATGGTCGGATTTGCGTTTATCGTCAAAGGAATGAGTGTTACACCTAGGCCTGTACTCTGGAGCGGGATAGATTTAGAGGTGGAGGGTCCATCATCGTCTGGGGCCATGTGTCACAGCATCATTGGACTGAGCATGTTGTCATTGCAGGAAATCTCAACGCTGTATGTTACAGGGAAGACATCCTCCTCCCTCATGTGGTACCCTTCTGCAGGCTCATCCTGACATGACCCTCAACCATGACAATGCCACCAGCCATACTGCTCGTTCTGTGCGTGATTTCCTGCAAGACAGGTATGTCAGTGTTCTGCCATGGCCAGCGAAGAGCCCGGATCTCAATCCGACCTGTTAGATCGGAGGGTGATGGCTAGGGCCATTCCCCCCAGAAATGGCCAGGAACTTGCAGGTGCCTTGGTGGAAGAGTGTGGTAACAATCTCACATCAAGAACTGGCAAATCTGGTGCAGTCCATGAGGAGATGCACTGCAGTACTTAATGCAGCTGGTGGCCACACCAGATACTGACTGTTACTTAGGCCTCAGTTGTTGAATCTTGTTCATACAAATATTTACACGTTAAGTTTTCTGAAAATAAACACATTTGACACAGTTCTTTTTTTTCTGAGTTTAAAGCACTTTCATCTTGTCAGTATGTCTATATGGTAGTCTGTCTCCATTCTCATGAGGAAAGTAAATAGCTTTATAAATCATGATAGGTAGTAAATGTGTATATATATATAAGCTCAATTAAATAATATAATTAAAGTTAACATTTATCAACACAATTTTAACAGTACATGACATAAGTCTGTTGTTCACTGCAACAATATCAGTAGCTTGTCTCAAATATAGCATGAAGCAAAAAGTGTTACAACACGTGCTGGTACCACTTTATATAATGTTTCTTACGGTCTTCAAAAATGGAATACGTTTGTATTAAACGTGTGCCTTGCACAAACGTGTGTGTGACTGTCAAACCTCAGACGAAACACCGGTGGGTGGAGTCAAACGTTTGACTCTGCCCACATTGAGCCCCGCCCCGAACTGCACACTGCAGTCAGAAATACTTGCCTTCAGTCGCACGTCATTTAGCTAGATGCCATGGACATTTCAATAATCAGCAGTCACGTGATCCTTAGCGCTCTCTCTCTTCGATGTTTGACAGCGACCCAATGTAACGTTAAATTGTACATGACCAATACAAAGTTACATTTTACAGTTCTTTATTTACATTTCTAAAATATTGACTAGGAAAATGACGAGTTCCATCATTCGAGTCCTTTCTCAACTACGTTGAACCGAACGCGTATTAAATGTATTTGGCACTTGATTTGTCAATTCGTGTGCACCAACAGCCAATGAAAACGTGACTTTGCCTTTGGAGCGTCAACGAATGGGAGCAGCAGCAAGGGAAGAAGTCCCACCCTAGTTGTGAGTTTAGTCAGAGATTAGACTAACTCAGGATGTTCTTAAACTTTTTCAATTTGAGACCCAAATGAGAAATGTACTGTCCTCGGACGACCCAAATTAAGAAGAAAGTGTGTGATTATAAATGTTTACTCAACTTGCGACCCACCCCTCATGGGTCCCAAACCGTAGTTTAAAACCCCTGGACTAATTAATTTAAACTAAATATATCTAAATTATTAACACAAACAGACCCATTTTGAGTACAAGATGAGAGCAAACAGATATTTTTTTATTTCTTCGCCATGATCTCGTAAAAACAAAACAAATACTCAAAAATACAATATAAACTTCTGAAAATCAATATTTCTCTTTTCTTAAACCGTATAGAACATAAACATGAGCAAATACAATGTCGGGTGATCACGGACTGTCCAGTTCTACTTGCTTCTCTAGATTGTAGAATATGGTGTTTTACAAAAATGTTGAGCTCCCCCTATTGCCCTGTTAAAATACAGTTACTAGTTTTTACTAGGCATTTGCGCAAGACATACAGTACAAAGTGCCCAAAAAGATTTCAGGTGCTAGCAATTGGGTTTCAATATTAAATCAAGCACACTTCAATCCACCATTTTGAATAGTAGTATACAATGTACACACCCCCTGCAATTCATCCCGAGGGGAAGATGGCAACCTAGAGTGAGGGAGAATTGTATCGTATTCAGTGCCTGCGGTCTCAGGATTGATATGATGAGCAAGTCACAGATAGTCCAACATCCAAGCAGGAAAAGATTGGTGTTTTCATTGGCAATCAAACTGATGATACACCTTTACCACTTCCTGTTTTTTGGCTGTTCCCAAAAAACAGGTTATTTCTGAAAGGTTATGGTAACATCCATAAATACATTGGGATTTTCATACCTTCTGCAACAACTTTTTTTAAACTCCACTGTAACTCATTAGTTACCTTACACTTCGACAACTTATTCAAAATCAGCTGGGGTTCTCTCTTGCCACAAAATAAAGCAGACATAAATAGGTGTATAAAAAAATCCAGTATCAACCATATTGAACTCAAAACAGCAGCTGGAAAACAATGTGAAAAAAGAAAAGAAAGGACGAGACAAGAGTGGCGGAGGGGGAGGTTGCTGTGGATGTGGTTGGCCAGAAAAATGTGTATCCCCCTCTCCCTACCACTCCTTCTTCTTCTCATCCATGGACACCCCGCCGGGCCCCAGTGCTACGACCAACAGCAGCCCTCCGATGACGGACGTGGTCTGGAAGAAGTCGTACTTGAGGAAGTCATGCATGGGCTTGTAGGCGGGCACCGCCCAGAAGGCGTTGAAGTAGATGTTGATGGCCAGCAGCCATATTACCAGGGTCAGGGCTGCCAGCTTGGTCTTGAAGCCGATGGCTACCAGGATAATGAGGGCCGTACCCACCATGTTCTGGAGGATCTGGGTGAGTGGAAAGGGACACATGGGTTAGAAGTCTGAACCACCAATGCTCCTGTTCAACAGTTGCACCAGAACCTATCTAAATGAACACAGCACTTCATATGGTTTTTAGATATTTGACAGCCTAAGATAACTGTGCATAATCTTCAAAGAAACACTCCAAATGCAAACTCAGTTTGATCTCTGCATACTTATGAGAAAATGCATAATACTGATTTTTCCCCCTATACCTATAGTCCCTCCTGAGTGGCACCATAGATGCAAGGCGGTGTGGTCTACTCACCGAGAAGAAGCTGGGGTCAAAGTGCAGCAGGGTCATGAACATGAGCACCAGCAGGACTCTCCCTCCCAGCTGCATGTACTGCTTTGGCGAGCTCTCTCCCATGGAGGGGACACCAGCGAACATGCTCTTCCCTTCTGAACGCGACTCCGCTAGTAACAGCAGGAGTCCACCGCCCAGGGCAAGGTTCCTGAGAGAGGAGTTAGAGGGAAGGAGGGGACAGGGTGTAAGAGGATCCATAGTTCAAAATAAAGTATTATAGAATTAGTGGGACAGACAGGAAAATGTACCCAAGACACATAAACACTCAATGGTCAGTTTATTAGGTACACCAACCCGTTCATGAAAATGCATCGCTCCTACAGGGAGCCGCGTGGCCATGGCTTGCTATATAATGCAGGCAGACAGGCATCCAGTTACTGTTCGATGGAACGTTAGAATGAGCAAAACAAGTGACCTAAGCAACTTTGAGCATGGTATGATTGTCGGTGCCAGACACGCCAGATCCAGTATCTCAGAAACGACCCCCACCCCCCCCTGGGCTTTTCACACATGACAATGTCTGGGGTTTCCCCAGAATGGTGCGACAAACAAAAACATCCAGTCAGCAGCAGTCCTGTGGGTGAAAACAGCTTGTTGATGAGAGAGATCGAAGGAGAATTGTAAAAATCGTGCAAGCTAACAGGCTATTAACGGCTCAGTACAACAGTGGTGTGCAGAACGGCATCTCGGAAAGCACAACTCGTCGATCCCTGTCACAGCTGGGCTATTGCAGCAGATGACCACACCGGGTTCCACTCCTATCAGCTAAAAAAAAGTGCGCACATGATCACCAACACTGGAGAATTGAGGAGTGGAACAACATTGCGTGGTCAGACGAATCCCGGTCCCTGTTGCATCACTCTGATGGCAGAGTCAGGAGTTGGCAGAAGCAGCACAAAAGTCCATGGACCCGTCTTGCCTAGTTTCAAAGGTACAGGTTGGTGGTGATGGCATACCGCCATCCAATCTGCAGCAACTGCGTGATGCCATCGCTTCAGCATGGACCAACATCCCTGTGGAACGTTTCCGACTTGTATAATCCATGCCCCTGAAAAATTCTGGCTGTTCTGGAGGCAAATGGGGCCTCGACCCGGTACTAAACCCTAACCCTGTACCTAATAAAACTGACCGGTGAGTGTAATCGGTAAAGTAATGGAAAAGAAACTTAAGTCAAATGTATGTTTTCAATTTAATATGTAAATACAGTGGGGCAAAAAAGTATTTAGTCAGCCACCAATTGTGCAAGTTCTCCCACTTAAAAAGATGAGGCCTGTAATTTTCATAGGTACACTTCAACTATGACAGACAAAATCACATTGTAGGATTTTTTATGAATTTATTAGCAAATTATGGTGGAAAATAAGTATTTGGTCACCTACAAACAAGCAAGATTTCTGGCTCTCACAGACCTGTAACTTATCCTTTAAGGGGCTCCTCTGTCCTCCACTCGTTACCTGTATTAATGGCACCTGTTTGAACTTATCAGTATAAAAGACACCTGTCCACAACCTCAAACAGTCACACTCCAAACATCCCAGAACCACACGGGGGGACCTAGTGAATGACCTGCAGAGAGCTGGGACCAAAGTAACAAAGCCTACCATCAGCAAGGGCATTAAAGATGAAACGTGGCTGGGTCTTTCAGCATGACAATGATCCCAAACACACTGCCCGGTCAACGAAGGAGTGGCTTTGTAAGAAGCATTTCAAGGTCCTGGAGTGTCCTAGCCAGTCTCCAAATCTCAACCCCATAGAAAATCTTTGGATGGAGTTGAAAGTCCGTGTTGCCCAGCAACAGCCCCAAAACATCACTGCTCTAGAGGAGATCTGCATGGAGGAATGGGCCAAAATTCCAGCAACAGTGTGTGAAAGCCTTGTGAAGACTTACAGAAAACGTTTGACCTCTGTCATTGCCAACAAAGTGTATATAACAAAGTATTGAGATAAACTTTTGTTATTGACCAAATACTTATTTTCCACCATCATTTGCAAATAAATTCATTAAAATCCTACAAATGTGATTTTCTGGATTTTTTCCCCTCATTTTGTCTGTCATAGTTGAAGTGTACCTATGATGAAAATTACAGGCCTCATCTTTTTAAGTGGGAGAACTTGCACAATTGGTGGCTGACTAAATACCTTTTTGCCCCACTGTATCTTATTCATAAACTTAATGGGAGACCTACCTCATCAGAAATTTTATATCCCATAAAATACTGTATGCAACCGTCTAGAGAAAATAAAAATAAATTCAGCATGAAATATTACATAGCCAGAAATTCATGAACATAACCAGTGTCAAGCTGTCAACCATTTGAGTTCCGTCAGCCCAAAAATCACAGAGGGGTGCATTGCAATACCAATATGTTAGATATTTCCTCACCTGTAAAGCTATGATTCCAAATAATCCAAAGCAGGCATACTGTACAAAATGTCTACTGAGGATAAGGACACAGCCACCTGTTGGAGAGAAAAAGAATGACAGACAGTTAGGATCGAACCAGCACAACAGTTTGTTCCCCCATCTTCCCCAAAAAGGGTGACATTCACACTTATTTCAACCCCCGTATCTTTCCCCAGCCTTCAAAGACAGTATGGGTCATCATTCACGGCCCACACCACACTATTGACTCAAATTAGTCAATAGTAAATGAATGATCGTGGGGTTTTGGCACGAACCCAGATTAACCTTAGTCCTGGGCTAAAAGGCACTTGAGAGACTTACTGAGCAAGCTTTTTCAATCCATGCATGGATGGATCCTATCTGGACCCATGCAGATTGTAAAGATAAAATCATTGATGACAAGCTGATGATCCCAGCCTTGCTCACCAAGCTGTCCTGTGAGGTTGAGCAGTACGAAGCAGGTAGCCAGGAAGTAGCCGCAGCCCCACGTGGCCTCAATGTAGTCCTTCTGCTCATTCCACTGGAACCACATGCGTATGCCGTCCTCCAGAAAGGTGCTGATTAGACACAGCCGGGCCAGGTGAGGCAGGTACTGCTTAGTCACTCGCAAGAACTGCGAGAGAGAGAGAGAGAGAGAGAGAAAGGGACATTATAGCATGCATTTGGGATAGACGACAAGGACATTTCAGCAGGCACAAGCATTGACAGTAAAACAGGGTGAATGAGGACATTAATCTTCCTTTTAAAAACTCTACACCCCCAAGGTCTGAAATTGGGATTGGACCTTGTGTATTTTTTGTAATGTTGTGTCGATGCTAGAGGTCGACCGATGAATCGGAATGGCCGATTAATTAGGGCCGATTTGAAGTTTTCATAACAATTGGAAATCTGTATTTTTGGGTGCCATTTAAAAAAAAAATATATACCTTTATTTAACTAGGCAAGTCAGTTAAGAACACATTCTTATTTTCAATGGCAGCCTGGGAACGGTGGGTTAACTGCCTTGTTCAGGGGCAGAACAACAGATTTTCACCTTGTCAGCTCGGGGGGTCCAATCTTGCAACATTACAGTTAACTAGTTCAACGCAATAACAACCTGCCTCTCTCTCGTTGCACTCCACAAGGAGCCTGCCTGTTACACAAATGCAGTAAGCCAAGGTAAGTTGATAGCTAGCATTAAACTTATCTTATAAAAACAATCACTAGTTAACTACATACACATGGTTGATGATATTACTAGATATTTAAGACAAGTCATTTAGCAGACGCTCTTATCCAGAGCGACTTACAAATTGGTGCATTCACCTTATGACATCCAGTGGAACAGTAGTGCATCTAAATCTTTTAAGGGGGGGTGTGAGAGGGATTACTATTATCTAGCGTGTCCTGCGTTGCATATAATCTGACTGAGCATACAAGCAAGCATACAAGTATCTGACTGAGCAGTGGGAGGCAGAAGCAGGCGCGTAAACATTCATTCAAACAGCACTATAGTGCGTTTTGACAGCAGCTCTTCATTGTGCGTCAAGCATTGCGCTGTTTATGACTTCAAGCCTATCAACTCCCGAGATGAGGCAGGTGTAACCGAAGTGAAATGGCTAGCTAGTTAGCGCGCTAATAGCGTTTCAAACCTCACTCGCTCTGAGCCTTCTAGTAGTTGTTCCCCTTGCTCTGCATGGGTAACGCTGCTTCGATGGTGGCTGTTGTCGTTGCGTTGCTGGTTCGAGCCCAGGGAGTAGTGAGGAGAGGGACGGAAGCTATACTGTTACACTGGCAATACTAAAGTGCCTATAAGAATATCCAATAGTCAAAGGTTAATGAAATACAAATGGTATAGAGGGAAATGGTCCTATAATTACTATAATAACTACAACCTAAAACTTCTTACCTGGGAATATTGAAGACTCATGTTAAAAGGAACCACCAGCTTTCATATGTTCTCGTTCTGAGCAAGGAACTGAAACGTTAACTTTCTTACACATATTGCACTTTTACTTTCTTCTCCAACACTTTGTTTTTGCATTATTTAAACCAAATTGAACATGTTTCATTATCTACTTGAGGCTAAATTGATTTTATTGATATATTATATTAAGTTAAAAGAAGTGTTCATTCAGTATTGTTGTAATTATTATTACAAAGAGAAAAAAAATGGCAGATTAAATCGGTATTGGCATTTTTGGTCCTCCAATAATCGGTAGCGACGTTGTAAAATCAAAATTGGTCGACCTCTAGTAGACGCACCAGCAGTGCCCCTGCCCCGCCCTCTCAGATTTGTACTGACTATTGTATCCATCTATACTGACCAAAAATATAAAACGCAACATGCAATAATTTCAAAGATTTTACTGAGTTACAGTTCATAAGGAAATCAGTCAATTGAAATAAATTCATTAGGCTCCAATATATGAATTTCCCATGACTGGGAATACAGATATGTATCTGTTGGACACAGTAAGCCTCACAATGGGCCTCAGGATTGTGTCACGGTATTTCTGTGCATTTAAATTGCCATCGAGCCATCAAACTTTTATGGCACTACTCAATGACATTGACCCCAAACTCAAAGTAACTATTGAATGTGACACTCAACTGTTCATTACCTCAATATGTGGATTGAGAAATCAAATGGAACCCTGTTTACAACTCTGTATAGAAAAGAAACGGACAGAAATACTCTATTACAGGGGGACAGGTTCCATCCTGAGCATTTAAAGAGGACGTCCTAGAAGCCAGTTTTTTCAGACTGCGCCGTATATGCCACTCCACAGAGGATTATCTAGAAAAAGCAGCGAAGATGCGCACTAGGTTTCTAAGAGGCTATTCGCCACAATGTGTGGATGAAGCTCTTAATTTGGCTTTGGGAAAAACAAGATGAACTGTTACAAAAAAGACCCGCTAAAGCTAAAGAACACTAATGTTCACAACCACATATACTAAAGCTAAAGAACACTAATGTTCACAACCACATATACTAAAGCTAAAGAACACTAATGTTCACAACCACATATACTAAAGCTAAAGAACACTAATGTTCACAACCACATATACTAAAGCTAAAGAACACTAATGTTCACAACCACATATACTAAAGCTAAAGAACACTAATGTTCACAACCACATATACTAAAGCTAAAGAACACTAATGTTCACAACCACATATACTAAAGCTAAAGAACACTAATGTTCACAACCACATATACTAAAGCTAAAGAACACTAATGTTCACAACCACATATACTAAAGCTAAAGAACACTAATGTTCACAACCACATATACTAAAGCTAAAGAACACTAATGTTCACAACCACATATACTAAAGCTAAAGAACACTAATGTTCACAACCACATATACTAAAGCTAAAGAAACTACGTAATGTTCACAACCACATATAATAAAGCTAAAGAAACTACGTAATGTTCACAACCACATATAATAAAGCTAAAGAACACGAATGTTCACAACCACATATACTAAAGCTAAAGAACACGAATGTTCACAACCACATATACTAAAGCTAAAGAACACTACGTAATGTTCACAACTACATATACTAAAGCTAAAGAACACTACGTAATGTTCACAACTACATATACTAAAGCTAAAGAACACTACGTAATGTTCACAACTACATATACTAAAGCTAAAGAACACTACGTAATGTTCACAACCACATATACTAAAGCTAAAGAACACTAATGTTCACAACCACATATACTAAAGCTAAAGAACACTAATGTTCACAACCACATATACTAAAGCTAAAGAACACTAATGTTCACAACCACATATACTAAAGCTAAAGAACACTAATGTTCACAACCACATATACTAAAGCTAAAGAACACTAATGTTCACAACCACATATACTAAAGCTAAAGAACACTAATGTTCACAACCACATATACTAAAGCTAAAGAACACTAATGTTCACAACCACATATACTAAAGCTAAAGAACACTAATGTTCACAACCACATATACTAAAGCTAAAGAACACTAATGTTCACAACCACATATACTAAAGCTAAAGAACACTAATGTTCACAACCACATATACTAAAGCTAAAGAACACTAATGTTCACAACCACATATACTAAAGCTAAAGAACACTAATGTTCACAACCACATATACTAAAGCTAAAGAAACTACGTAATGTTCACAACCACATATACTAAAGCTAAAGAAACTACGTAATGTTCACAACCACATATAATAAAGCTAAAGAAACTACGTAATGTTCACAACCACATATAATAAAGCTAAAGAACACGAATGTTCACAACCACATATACTAAAGCTAAAGAACACGAATGTTCACAACCACATATACTAAAGCTAAAGAACACTACGTAATGTTCACAACTACATATACTAAAGCTAAAGAACACTACGTAATGTTCACAACTACATATACTAAAGCTAAAGAACACGAATGTTCACAACCACATATACTAAAGCTAAAGAACACTACGTAATGTTCACAACTACATACTTTGAACTTGCAAAAAGTGGGAGATGTGGTCAAGAAAAACGCATATTTTATCATGAGACCCAGTTTTGCCAGCTGAATTTAAAAATCCACCACTTATTGTGTGTAGGAGAGGTTGCAATTTACGCAATAAATTGGTTCATGCAAACTGCCAGCCACAAAAGAAAATCAGCCAGGCTCTTTCACGCCCTTTTCCAAATGGTAGCTATAAATGCAGAGGATGCGCACAGTGCAACAATATGATGAGGAGCGCTCTAGCAACTCCTTGAGCATGGATTAAGTATATTATTTTTTGTCTCGACTTCATTAGGTTATTATTACTGGGTTATTCCTTTTCATGGTTGGAGTGAGGACATTTTTGAACTCTATAGAAATGTTTTCTACGCACCAGCCACCATTAATTGTAGCCTGAGTGCAAATCCTCCTACTGGCTTTACCGGAATGGGGAAAAGGAAATAAATATACTGAAAATCATATGAGATAACATGCAAGGGCATTCCAAAAGCAATATGGGACAATAGACAGAGCATAGGACAGCTGGTTGCATTTCAGCAGGGACTGAGGTGGGGTAAGAAGGGTTAGGGTTATTTATTAGGAAGATGGACTAAAACAGGCTCTCATAGAAAAAAAGCACACTGGTTTGTGTCAGCATCAATGTAGTAAAGTACTACGTTACAAACTTTTAAATTCTGCAAATCCAAATATATCCTGTGTCAGGTTATTGACCCTTGCAACCACTATGTGTGAAATAAACCCCTGCTCACTTAGATCGCCAAAAAAAAAAAAACTGTCCTACATTTACTAAAGCTCCATTATGTTGGATTCCCTCCATACATTGAAACTGATCATCTTCTACCTACTAAAGGAAGTACAGCAGAAGAACATGAATCATCCCACACCCCTCCCACCATACAGTCCACATCAGCACTGCCTGGTCTTGTCAGCCTATCACAGTTCAACAACTCCCACGTCAGTGGGCGAGTTCGTTTTGCGATGCCCGGTGCCCCGGATGGGTGGAGATTTCACTTAAGGACCAATGGAATGGTCTAAAATGTACAGAATCTGCCCACCCGGGGCACCGAGCCATGAAAAACAAACTTGACCATTCATAGCGGCACATGAGGGCCTAGCAGCCAATCAGAGGATGTAGAAGGTGTTGTGACAGCCTAGATATGGAGCATAGTGGAGTAGCCTACATTAGATTAAAACTGTTTTCTTAGAGCTTATTAGTGAAGAATGTGCCTTTGAAAGTGTAGGGCAGGCCTACCTTAAGCCACGTTTCATGGCACAGCAATTTGAGGTGTACATGTTCAGACTTTGACATTTTAAGCATTGCTGTAAAATAACCCAAGGAGTGGACTTGGGCATGTCATATACCTGGTGGTAAACCAAATATTTGGTATTAGCTGGTGCTAATTCAAAAAGTTCACATAAAAGTAGCAAGACTAGGTTACACCCACAGAGATCCTATTGTATTCTCTACCTATGGTTACACACTCACTGAATGTATATCCTTAGGGTATGTCAATTGTGTAGTATGTCAACTGTGTAAAGAAAAACAAACAGGCCTAGTAAACAGAAAAAGCTCACGTGGTTAGAGCTAGTCTGTAGGCTAGAGCAATTTGAAATGAAATATTGTAACTTCCTATCGAAGGAAATAAGGCATTGTAAGGCTTGCATTATATGACTTCCTGTGTAATCTTCATACTGGGTAACACATACATGTAACCTGAACTATGGGGTTCTTGACACTGTCCCCTTATATACCAGAGCATTTCAAGGGGATTGCAATTTCATCCACAGGACAACAAGCTAGACCTACTGTAGGGGCATACAAGACCATAACATGTTCACATTTTCTTTCTTATACATTACACACCATCGTAAGAACTGAGTGTGGTGGCATGGCTGTGGGGCAGTCAATGTGCACAGTTCTTTGCATTTCAGCTAAAAGAGTTAGTTCAATAGAACCAACCACATGTAATAGGCCCTGGCTACAAGAGGTAAGCTGCAAAGCCCTCCATGTTGTTGGCAATATAAGCCCAACACACGATTGAGCAACCACAGTACCATTTCACAATGGTAAAGTGATTAATAATACATAGGAATTGTGATTAAAACTAAATAGGAACTTTTAGAAAATGACTTGCCATAAAACTTATGGCGTCGAGGTTTACAAACACATTTTTGCAGTGAGGGATTCATTAATGAGACAGTGCCACTGATTTACCAATTAGTTTGGAAGGCCACCAGAACAAGCCATACAAAATGTATCAACTAGGTAACTTACAGTACAGTCAACTGGCGTTAGTTAAGTTAGCAAGCTAACGTCAACTACCGTTTGTTAATATGTGGCCAGAGTTATATTTGCTAACCAGACATTAACGTTAGATAGCTAACAGTACAACCAGAACCATGCATGTGTGGATCTGGCTACAACAAGCAGGAAAAGCACAAGAGGACAATCATTTGTTCACTTTTGTACTGCTGCAGTCATTGGCTATTAGCTACATGATGATAGCTAACGTGTGATAACGTTAACGTAGTTGGAAAACCATGTAGCTAGGTAAACGAATTACAGTAACAGGAAATAATGCGTGTAGCTAGCTAGTTGAGCAAGTAATATTAGCCATCAAGCTATAACGAGTCACTCACTCAAGCAGCTGTGGATAGCCAGCTAGCTAGGTACTGTAACTTAAGAACCCAGATTTCCTTTGAGTCGGACTGTAAGGTACCGCTAGCTAACAACTAACTATCTGTGAAACAAGGAAGTTACCTGGTCCGCCACATCTTCAGCTTGACTCATGAGCTCCTCCTGCCCCATGTCTAACGATAGATACTGAGGCTTAGTGCTATACGTTATCAACGTGAAGGTAATATTAGCTAACTCCTCTGCCTCCGATATTCACTTGAGCAATTATTCGCTGTCACAAATGCGCCTCTGCCCCACAATGCTTCACGTTGCAAGGATAGCACCTCGTTTGGCAGCGTTCATGTCATAGTCGGAACTAGAAAACTCTGAAATGTCCCGAATACCTGCGTGGTTGTAGCTGTACAAGTGCCGCGTTCAACTAGTTGCCAAGTCGAAAATGTCTAAGTTTCCTAGTTCAGACATGCACCAGAACGCAGCATTGGTCTACGGAGCGCTGTTTGCCACGTATACTTATCCAGGGGGTTCGTCATTTTGCCATGTTTACTGGTTTGCTCATGTAAACAATTATAGATGAGAACATTACAAATGTACATGAGATATGGCCTACTGTAGTGTATCAAGCAGCATGACAAAAACACCAACATGTAAACAATCTTCAATGTGACTCAATATTGGGAAACAAGCACTTCGCTACACCCGCAAAAACGTCTGCTAAACACGTGTATGTGATCAATTAAATTAGCCATGCTACAGACGTACATTTATTTGATAATCTCTATGCGGAAGATGAGGTGACATTTCCTATTCAATATTAACAAAATACGGACTATTTTCACAATAACTACAAAATCAGAGGATAATATTTGTGCACTTTTATTATACTTTTTATGCAATAACATAACTTCTGCAGAAGAGTGAGGTAGTGGACAGAAAAATAATAGATGATATCATACAGTGTCTTCAGAAAGTATTTACATGTATTTATTTTTATATTGAAAAACCTCGCTGGTCTTTGTGGTTGAATCTGTGTTAGAAATGTACTGCTCGACTAAGGGACCTTACAGATAATTGTATGTATGAGGTACAGAGATGAGGTAGTCATTCAAAACTAATGTTAAAACACTTATTGCACACAGAGTGAATCCATGCAACGTATTAGTCCTGAACTTATTTAGGGTTGCTATAACTAAGGGGCTGAGTACTTATTGACTCAAGACATTTCAGCTTTCATTTTTTTATGAATTTGTAAAAAAGAAGAAAAAAGATTAAATCCACTTTGACATTATGGGATATTGTGTGTAGGCCAGTGAAACAAAATGTCAAAGTAATCCATTTTAAAATTCAGGCTGTAAAACAATGTGGAAAAAGTCAAGCGGTGTGAATACTTTCTGAAGGCACTATAAGTCTCATAATAAACAAGAAACTTACTTTCAACATAACCTCTGAAGAAGTTTAGCAAACACGCAGTCAAAAGTACAGTAATGCAGTCAAGACAGATACTATGCTACCATTGTTCAAAAACAGTTGCAAAATTCCTAGATTAAACAACAACAAAAAAAGCATATCAAAAGGTATATTGAACTGGAGTGCAATAAGACTATAAAGAATATTTCCATATTTACATGTCTACAAGTGAACCATTTAGTGGCATCAACCCAATTCAGCACAAATAAAAGTTCATACTTCTCACACTTTTTGTACATGTAACAAATGTAGCCTTTACAACGGTTCCTGTTTGCACACCATTCCAGTCGAGCTAGGGCCAGAGGCTGAGCTAACCCCAAAGGTGTGACTGACCACAAATGGAAGGTCAGCCACAGTGGCTTTCAGAGAGTCTGTGTAGTTGGTCTTAGCCATCCAGACCTGTCTTCGGATGGCTACAGAAGCAGCCATGACTCTTCCAGACAGTTCAGCCTGGTGGGAGGACAGCTGGAGGGTGAACTGGCCAATGAGCTTCAGCTCGTTAAGGGCCGCCATAAAACGCTGTGCTGGACAATCCTCAGTGATCTCCAGCAGAAGCCTCCTCTGGTAGTCTGATAGGTAGCGCAGGTAGTTGGCCGTCTTGGCAAGCATGCCAGCAGTCTGGTACATCCTCTCTACTAGAGTCTCAGTGAAACGCCATCGCTCAGCTGGCACCGGCGCCTCCTTGTTCTCTGTTGGCTTCACCGCCTGGAAGATGGCCGACATGAAGCAGTTGACCTGGGGCATCTGGTCATAGGCTGGAGACTGGCAGTCGTGAAGCCTGTACATCTTAGAGAAAAGCTCCCTGTACGGTTTCGAGCTGGCAGGGTTTGGCCAAGAGCTCTGGACCAGGTCCTCAAACTCCGGCACCATTGTGGGGTCTGGTGGGCTGAGGCTGGTTGGTGTGCTGGGAAAGTCTATACCAAGATACTTGGCAGCACGTGCCATGAGGCTCTGAAGCTCCATAGCTTCCAGTAAGTCCTGTTTAGAGATAGGACCCTCAGTTGACTGAGAGGCATCCTCCCCTTCACGGTGTCCATCACTGAGAGGTCTCAAGGCAAACGAAATGGAGGAAGGCTCCTCTTCCTGTTTCACAATGGTACCGGACATAGATTCCGTCACCAGCTGCTCGCTGACAGGGCAGGATAAATCTCTCTGGTTGCCCTCCTGAGACGAGGTGGATGCCAGAGGGATGGAGGCGTGAAGATGTCTAGTTTGGGCTGGAGTGGGGAAAGACACAACAGCCTCAGCACCTCTCCTCTCCAGAGCCTCAATGCGCTTCTCCAGAACAGCCCACTGTAGCTGAACGGCCTGTTGAACAACCTCCACCAGCTCGCCGTGCCTCCTCTCTGACCGGACAGCTTGCCGTGACTCCCTCTGAGACCTCCTTCCCTTTCCAGAGGGGCAGGAATCATCTTCATCAGAGGTCCAGCCTGAAGAGGAAGAGGAGGAGGAGGGAGAGCGTCTCCGCCTGTGGCTACCGCGGCTTCGTTTGGAGCGTTTGGAGCAGCACGATGAGAAACCGTGTCGTTTACAGGAGCTGGAGGTCAGCATGTTGGAACCTGATTGGCTCAAGGATGGGGTGGAGTCAGCTGACTGCTGAATAGCAAGTTGTGAGAGAAAAGTGCCTTTTGGGATGCTCAAATTGTCCCCTGCCTGCGCTGGGGGTGGGGAGAGGATGGTGAACAACACTGGCATGGTGGAGGAATGGGCTGGTGTGGAAGCAGAGAGCCGATGTGGGGGCAGGGTGGGGACTGTATTTTCTTCCGGTTTTGGTTCCTTGATGGGAGCTGAAGTGGTCTCAGGTTTGGGCTGAACTTCAGACTGTGCTGCCTCATGCTTCCTCTGCTGGCTCTCGCGGTGCATTATCTCCTGAACTTTAGTGAGGCGGTTGATGCAGGTGCTCCAGTCCATCTTGGCACAGTGCGGGCATTTGCCGTACTCCAGCACAGCCTCCTTGGCATGCTGGATGCCCAGACAGTGCAGGCACAGCTCATGGGTGTCTTTGACAGGAATCTTGTGTTTGCGACAATCACACCACGTGAACCTTGGGGATGAAGTTGCCATAGCAAACAGCTGTTGTGGAGAGCAAGGACCCAAAGAAGAGTCCTGTCAATGTTCTCAGTTTAGGAGATAATTTGTGGGACTGATTATGTTGGCTCCCCTGTAACAAGAAGGAATAAATAGCCATATGAGACCAACATAAGTCATCATCATTGCACGCATATCTTCTTTACATATAGTTAGCTGACATGAAGCTACGGCTGGCTATGAGGCGAGTCCATCGCGAAGCAAAAGCACGAATATTTGATCAAATGTATTAATATTTCAAAACGTAAAATATATCACTTAGACTAGGCAGTATGCTAATACAATTGGAATTAAACTATCTTCTTTGTGTGACCCTCTCCTAGTTGTTTGTTGACGTTGGCCAACCAAGCTAGCTAGAAAGTAAATAAGCACGCATTGAAAACGTAGCTATGAATATTTGAAACCATATACTACACAAATAAATGCACACTTACCCCGATCGAATCTGTTAAAGGTTGTTTACTCGAAATTATGATCTGCAAAGATACACACGACATGTGGAGGGATGACTCCTCAATTGCTCCTACGTCATACGCTGTGCGACAGAAACTAAATAGCAAAGACCTTGTAGTAACAACAAGATCCAAAGTTTGCGCGTTCTCTCAATTTAATAAAATCTCTTTTTTTGGCCACGTACACATACATGGTCAGCAGATGTTATTGCGAGTGTAGTGAAATGCTTGTGCCTCTAGTTCCGACAGTGCAGCAATATCTAACATGTAATCGAACAATTCCACAACAACTACCTAATACACACACATCTAAGTAAAGGAATAAGAATACATACCTATAAATATACTGATGAGCAATGACAGAGCAGCATAGGCAAGATGCAATAGATGGTATAAAATACAGTATGTATATATATAGTATATATAGTGTATATATATATATATATATATATATATGAGAAATGCAAGATATGTAAACATTATTAAAGTGTCATTATTAAAGTGACTAGTGATCCATTTATTAAAGTGTCCAATGATTTCAAGTCTGTATGTAGGCAGCAACCTCTCTGTGTTAGTGATGGCTGTTTAACAGACTGATGGCCTTGAGATAGAAGCTGTTTTTCAGTATCTCGGTCCCAGCTTAGATGCACCTGTACTGACCTCGCCTTCTGAATGGTAGCAGAGTGAACAGGCAGTGGCTCGGGTGGTTGTTGTCCTTGATGATCTATTTGGCCTTCCTGTGACATCGGGTGCTGTAGGTGTCCTGGAGGGCAGGTAGTTTTCCCCCAGTGATGTGTTGTGCAGACCGCACCACCCTCTGGAGAGCCTATAATTTGTGGGTGGTGCTGTTGCCGTACCAGGCGGGGATGCAACCCGACAGGATGCTCTCAATTGTGCATCTGTAAAAGTTTGTGAGGGTTTTAGGTGACAAGCCAAATTTCATCAGCCTCCTGAGGTTGAAGAGGCGCTGTTGCGTCTTCTTCACCACACTGTCTGTTTGGGTGGACCATTTCAGGTTGTCCATGATGTGTACACCAAGAAACTTAAAACTTTCCACCTTCTCCACTGCTGTCCCTTCGATGTGGATAGGGGGGTGCTCCCTCTGCTGTTTCCTGAAGTCCACGATCCTCTCTTTTGTTTTGTTGACGTTGAGTGAGAGATTGTTTTGCTGACACCACACTCCGAGTGCCTTCACTTCCTCCCTGTAGGCTGTCTCAGCATTGTTGGTAATCTAGCCTACTACTGTTGTGTCATCTGCAAACTTGATGATTGAGTTGGAGACGTGCATGGCCATGCAGTTATGGGTGAACAGGTAGTACAGGAGGGGTTGAGCATGCACCCCTGTGGGGCCCCAGTGTTGAGGATCAGCAAAGTGGAGATGTTGTTTCCTACCTTCACCACCTGGGGGTGGCCCGCCAGGAAGTCCAGGACCCAATTACACAGGTTGGGGTTGAGACCCAGGGCCTCTTGCTTAATGAGCTTGGAGGGTACTATGGTGTTTAATGCTGAGCTATAGTCAATGAACAGCATTCTTACATCGGTATTCCTCTTGTCCAGATGGGATAGGGCAGTGTGATGGCGATTGCATCGTCTGTGGACCTATTGGGGCGGTAAGCAAATTGAAGGGGGTCTAGTGTGACAGGTAAGGAGGAGGTGATATGATCCTTGACAAGCCTCTCAATGCACTTCATGATGACAGAAGTGAGTGCGACAGGCGATAGTCATTTAGTTCAGTTACCTTTACTTTCTTGGGTACAGGAACAATAGTGGCCATTTTGAAGCATTTGGGGACAGCAGACTGGGATAGGGAGAGATTGAATCAAATCAAATCATCAAATCAAATTTATTAAAGTGCTGTACAGAAACCCAGCCTAAAAACCCAAACAGCAAGCAATGCAGGTGTAGAAGCATGGTGGCTAGGAATAACTCCCTAGAAAGGCCAAGACCTAGGAAGAAACCTAGAGAGGAACCAGGCTATGAGGGGTGGCCAGTCCTCTTCTGGCTGTGCCGGGTGGAGATTATAACAGAACATGGCCAAGATGTTCCAATATTCATAAATGACCAGCATGGTCAAATAATAACAATCAGAGTGGTTGTCGAGGGTGCAACAGGTCAGCACCTCAGGAGTAAATGTCAGTTGGCTTTTCATAGCCGATCATTGAGAGTATCTCTACCGCTCCTGCTGTCTCTAGAGAGTTGAAAACAGCAGATCTGGGACAGGTAGCACGTCCGGTGAACAGGTCAGGGTTCCATAGCCGCAGACAGAACAGTTGAAACTGGAGCAGCAGCACGGCCAGGTGGACTGGGGACAGCAAGGAGTCATCATGCCAGGTAGTCCTGAGGCATGGTCCTAGGGCTCAGGTCCCCTGAGAGAGAGAAAGAAAGAATTAGAGAGAGCATACTTAAATTCACACAGGACACTGGAGAAATACTCCAGATATAACAGACTGACCCTAGCCCCCCGACACAAACTACTGCAGCATAAATACTGGAGGCTGAGACAGGAGGGGTCAGGAGACACTGTGGCCCCATTTGATGATACCCCAGGACAGGGTCAAACAGGCAGGATATAACCCCACCCTCTTTGCCAAAGCACAGCCCCAACACCACTAGAGGGATATCTTCAACCACCAACTTAGCATCCATGACACAAGGCCGAGTATATCCCACAAAGATCTCCGCCACGGCACAACCCAAGGGGCGGCGCCAACCCAGAGAGGAAGACCACGTTAGTGACTCAACCCACTCAAGTGACACACCCCTCCTAGGGACTGCATGGAAGAGCACCAGTAAGCCAGTGACTCGGCCCCTGTAATAGGGTATGTGTCCGTACACACACCAGCCAGCTGGTCTGCGCATGATCTGCGGACACATGCCTTTTGGGCTGGCAGCCTTGCAAGGGTTAACATGTTTAAAAAAAATCTTACGTCAGCCACGGAGAAGGAGAGCCGACAGTCCTTGGTAGCAGGCCATCAAATACCTCATCTGGCAGTTATCAAACATTTCCACTATCTATGGTCAAGTGAGTACATTTGGGACATTTTCATAATTGGAGCTATATGATGATCAAATGCCGTCGTTGAGATGCTATATTGGACAACATTGTGTCTTGTGTGGCATAGTTGTGAGATCATGGTCCATGCAACACCAGTGTTGTGGGTTCAATTCCCAGTGGACCAGTATGGGAAAATATAAATATGTATGCACTGATGAGTGCAAGTCGCTCTGGATAAGAGCATCTGTAAGATGTACATTTGGTGCTGGGCAATAGCAGAATCCATGTCGAGACAAGAAAATGCTTTTGTGTGGAACATTACAGATGTAGTGTTGATTGTCAACTTTTGCTCGTCAACTTTTGCTCAAAATTAGACAAAAAAAAACTGATAATTAGCTACTTGTAGTAGCCTTATGTTTGAATCTACTTAGGAAAACTCGACAGGATGAGAGCATATGACACAAGATCAAAGTGCGAGAAGCACAGCATTCACCTTTATTTCCCATTTTTAACATGGGTACAGCATTCACCTTTATTTTATATTTTTAACATAGTCTTTAAAACCTTTTCTTTTACAGTTATGATTCTTGAATTTCTTCTGGAAACCCCCATCCTGAACCTGTCGAAGATGCAAAGAGAGCGGTGTTACTAATTACAGTAATTCAACAACCACATGCAGACCCGTTTGCTTGGAACACTGCTCAACACTACTGGTGAGAAAAAAAAAGTTCCATGAGGGTTAAGCCATCTGACCTTCTTGCGTTTCTGTGGCGCCTGTTTATCAATCTCCATCTCCTCCTCATCATCTGTTTTAAAGGCATCTTTTTCCTCCTCCATACCCTCGGTCTCCTTTTTCAGAGAGAATAAAGTGGCTGTAGGTAAAGAAAAGCCAGACATTAGTTTTCACCTTCCAGAAAGGAAGCAAATGTAACAAATAAAATATACTTGAATCCACATACTGTGTGTTCTAGCTCATCCACAGCAGACATTAGTCTGATCAGATAAATTGACAGGCTGTTCCAAAATGAACGAATGGCGGGAGTCAAAGCAATCGCGCATTAGGAGTACTATTTTTTACATTTTAAATACTATAAATCAATTTTTTTTGCATACTATTTAGTACGCTAGTATGTGTATTCAGACACTGCCAGTGTCACCATTGACTGTTTTTCACACAAAAATGACTGAAGTACTAACAGGGGTACAGGTCACTCATGCTGTCCTCGGAGTCACTGCCTCCCTCATCGCTGGAGTCAGGAGCCCACGCTCCATTCCCCCGCTGGAAGTTGCGCCCCCTCTCCCCATCTTTCTCTCTATCTCTGGGCTTCTTCTGTCGGAGGCTGGCTGGCATGTACTCCACACCCTGTTGCACACACTCTTCATCTAGGGGAGAGATTAGACAATTCATAAACTGTACTGACGACAGTGAAAACAACCATCTATGTGGTGTTTCGGGTAGTTCTATTTTAGAGACATATCTGATGGATTGTAAAGATGATTCACTGGTAAATTGAAAGCGCAGAACTAAAGTCCTCTGAAACAACACACAACAGCACTCAGTGGAAAACCTCTAAAAACATTGAGTGGAAAGGAAGCATCAACATTTGAGGGTAGGTAGGAAGGACATTTTGGGTGGCAAGAAGTACTGACATTTCTTCTTTGCTTTTTGGAACCGCTTCCCATTGACATGCTGTAAGACATGGTGTGGCAGGCGATTGATGTGTCTGAGCGTCAACTTGCAGAAGAGATGATTGCTGAAGGTCAGACATACAGAATTGGTCAGTTACCCTAACCCCAAGAACTGGTTAGAGAGTGGGGACATAACTTCAGAGACAGACAGGCACTTGATAACCACAGAAGTCCTATAACCACATTGAATTGGTGGAAGCAGTTGGAGAACCTCTGGATGGGTCTGGAGACATAGGGGGAATGTTTAGCCTCCTTGAATGTGGGTGTAATATCATATAGCATCTGCCAAGAGGTCATAGATGCATGCACTCAAGCCCTGCTCCCCTCTAAAACACGAAACCGCCAACTGCTGAGATTATGGCTCTTGGGGAATACTTACGGTTGCTTCGAGCTGGGCACAACATGTGGTTCATATTGACTATATTTGAACTCTGCATTAGAACACATTTTCTGATATTTCTTCCCTTTGGTGAAGTTCTGGAGCTCTGTGAGGTTGCAAGGACAATCATGTCCATTGAGTACGCATTTGATCTAAAAAATAAAAAGGTGAAACAAAATGCTGTCATATACATGTCATGTAGTTCACATCAGATACAGCATAACATTATTAGCTAGCTAGCCAACGTTAGCTACCTTTTTTGCCAACGTTAGTCTATACGATATTTTGTGAAAATAAGTTTGGTGCGGTTGGAATTCTAACCTTTTTGCCGTCGTCGGTAAGTTCAAAAAATGGGTGATTCAGAAGGAAAGCTTTGATATCTGCAGGTAGGTCCTCCATGGTAGATTAGCTAGAAAGCTAACTAAGGTTCTTATTTTATTTTGTTAGCTACTAGCTGTGCCAGTCATGTGTGATTCGCCCCACGTGGCTACGCGGGCGTATTTCTTTCTCTCAAGACTTATAGGACTGTGGCGCCACCTATTGTTTATAACAGTATGGAGCAGTCTGATATATTTGGATGGCCTTCTATGAATCTATGTCATCAAAAGGAACATACAATTCGACACACCAATTAGGATCTGGCTAAAAATAGTTGCAGTTATAGAACCCATTGCCCTTCATGGTTGTGAGGTCTGGGGTACTCACCAACCAAGAATTCACAAAATGTATATAGAAATAATATGACATTTGAAATGTCTTTTTGATCTTTTGTGATTGTAGTTTACTGTACGTTTTGTATTGTTTATTTAAATTTTGTTTATTATCTATTTAACTTTCTTTGGCAATGTAAAAATATGTTTTCCCATGCCAATAAAGAGCCCCTTAAATTTAAATTGAATCGATATTTATGGGACCTAGTACCACGGAGTTTTTAAACCCAGAGGCACAACGTCGCAAGATTTCCGGGAACACTTGCCAAACAGACCAGCCCGGGGTTTGATAAGTCAATGAGATAAGAGAAAAAATCTTCCTTCGTTGTTGATTTTCTCGAAATCCAAAGGCACAACCTAAATTTGAGCCAATGTCTTACGTAATTGAAAATGTTATTACTCCAACCTCGTAAAAGTGACAAACTGACACGTTTTAATTTTCTTCGAAAACAACTTTATATCGGAGGAGTGACGGTATGCACATGCGCAGTTTGGCGTGAGACGACCGTTAGCCCCCATGACGTGTTTCTACGCATGAGCTTAGTTGGATGATTCGGGGAGAAGCCGTTACGGCTTATCTTCATAATGTCTTTGCTAGGTGCTCGAGACAAAATAAAGACAACAACTGTTTGTAATGTATAAATACCAATAGAAATTGGACATTAAGATTTACTAAATTAAATAATGAAAAGTTAAACATTTACGTTGAAATTAATGATATCAGAGGGGATATGCCAAAGATAATATAAAATCATAAAATAAACTACACAAAACTGACCACAAAACGGCCTGATTTGATTCTATCGTTCCAGTCTGATATACAGTTTCTAACTCATAATTGCAAGGTCAACTATATTGTAGATATAGATCTCTTGAAGTATTTGTAAAGCAATGTTTGAACATTGGGTCATGTCGGGGAGCTCGTTTCTCAGTGTTGTTATCATCAGTCATCTGACACTAAGTGACAGGCTGCGGTTGTTAGCTAGCAGTCCAGCTAAATCCAATTTGTGCATTATGATGTAGTCCTTTTTAGGTTTTTGTTTTCCAGTAGAATATTATATTAGAAATCCCTACTATATGTGAAGTGCACTGGTGATGAACATAGTAATGTAAGTAAACGTTTATCTGTGTTAAGTTACTAACGTTAGCTACATGGGCTGCAGTGCCAGCTAACGCATTTTTTCTCTTAATTCATTTCAGTGTAGCTAATTCTACGTAAACAACAATAGGGAGAAGAGCGCTCGGCGGAAATGGAGTCCCTAGAGAAAGCAAGAACAAGATGGGTGTCAAGGAGTGGGGCAGCAGTATTATCACAAGGAGACGTATACTTGGAAAACGGAGGAGGAATGGAGGGAAAAAGAGAGGGCTTGTGTCGGATAAAAATTGTGGGAAAGGGGAGATGGTTTGTTAAATAAGAATGGTAGAAAGTGTAAGCAGAGGGAGCTGAAGACAGGAGGAGAAATGGAAGTGAATACGTGTGAAGTATCCTATGTGGTAGGTTCGGTGAAGTTATTGTATACCGAGGTATGCACCGAGGATCAGGATGAAGAAGAGTGACAGTAGGAGTGAATTTTATGGAAAAAAATCGTACTCTTCCCTTTTTGCTGATCCATTTGTGGTTTCACGGTGGGTGAAAAAAGAGTTGGGGTGATGGTAACTAGAAGTGGTCTAGTGATAACTGTTTGTGTTTTTGTGTGGCAGAGGGAGAATACGCTTGGAGTAAAACTAATGAGGGCAAGAAAAGTTCATTGTTTCGTTCTCAAGAAAAGGGCACAAATGAAAGGAGCGATAACAGGGGTAGCAGTAAATATAAAAGTTGACAAGCTGAGGGGAAAGATTCCCGGTGTATGTGATGATCGTCGTTTGATGCGACGCAAACAGGGTGGGGAAACGGAAGTCATTGTCTGTTTTTTTAAAGTTGAGTCTTTGCCCGATAAAGTTTGGATATATAAGTAATCCTGTACGAGCGATGTGCCGAATACATTACGATGTTACAGGTGTCAAGCTTATGGGTAAGTGGCAGCAGCGTGTAGGAGGGGAGGGTCCAAGGTGTGAGAAATGTGCAGGGCATGAGACATAGGAAATGTGTAGTATGGGGGAAAGTAGGGGAATGTGTTAATTGTTGGTGTGCCCATGGAGCTGGGGATCAGAAATGTCCGTTGCGAGAGAGGCAGGTTGAGGTTTCCAGGGTTAGAGTAGTGCATTAGTTGTCACATTGTACTGAAGGGATGGATCGGAAGTCTCGGGGAAATGTAGGTTGTGGTGGCAGCTGCAGAGAGGTATTTGGGTGTGCTAGACTTGACATCAGAAGAGGTACAGGGTGTGTTAAGTGGTGGTGTCACATCCTTTCAGGGTGATGGCATGAGGTAGGAGTAAATACATTTAATTAGTGGAGTAGGGTGGTGTTAATTTAATTTTATATCATTTTGAAATTAGTGAGTGTAGTGTTAGATGGTAGGGTATTTATTTAGTACATTTGTATTTTTCAAGCAAAGTATAATGGAGTTGTACTCCAGTCTAGTAGGTGGCGGTAATGAAACAAATTGGATGTCAACCGCTGTTAAACCTCAGAAGAAGTAAACAACAATATGTCTGGACCAAATGGAGATCCTAACATCTCAACTGATGATGGCATCACCGACAATGAAGATGAATTCAGGTAATACTGGTATGTTTCAGATGTCATCGCGGAAGCATCATCTCTGCGGCTGTGATTTAAGAGATACAGTGTGCGTTTTTTTGTTTGTTTAACTATCCTTGTGGGTACCAGAAGTCCTCACATGGATAGTAAAACAAGGAACATTCTGACAAGTGGGTACATTTAGCCGGTCCCATGAGGAAAAATGCTATTTTAGGTTAAGGAACATAGGATTTAGAAAGGGAATAAATGTTTTGGTCCCCACAAGGATAATAAAACAAAACTGTGTGTGTTGTCATTCACAGCTGTGTACATAAGCCAATAGGGTGTCTGTATTTGTCTGTTAGGAATTGCACATCTTTGCTGTTCTCATATCACTCTCTTTTGGCAGAGTATGTAGCCATCAACACTGCTGGATCAGATCAACTCCTGCCTGGATGACCTGGAGGAACGCAACGACTCACTGAATGACCAACTACATGAACTGTTGGAATCTAACTGGCAGGAGTTCAGAGTTCAGCTGAGCACCGCTACACCCCCAGGAGAGGATCAACAGTCCCCGGACAAGGATTCTCCAGCCTCTGAAGGGGAGAAGGGCGACGAGGAAAAAGCTGGACTACTCAATGTTACGCAAAACAACATTCCACCTACCAATATGAGCATCTTTCCTTTTCTCAAGTGTTCATGTGGTAACACTTAAAAGAGTGATAGGATTTTCTCTGTCCCTTTCATGTAGCACTTATGAACCCTCCACTAAACTATGTAGTTTTAATCGATACACAGCTGTTGAACTTTTAAGATGGTTCCTGCTTAGTTAAGTAAAAGAGCCAAAAGCTGAGTACATTCTGTCTTGAAGTGACTAGTTTATGCCACCATCACCACTTACTATGTATACCAATGTTTCAGCTTAGCTATCCGTATAGTCCTCAATTGCCCCCATGATTAGTACTTATTTATCCATGTGCTTGATGTGGGGTGTAAAGCATGCAGAATACACTGTGATTCATGTCATAACTGGGGTGTATTCATTTTGCAGAATTGGTTTGTTCCAAAACGTTTTGCAGCGAAAACAAGTTTCTATTGCACAAATTCAGGTAGGTCCCTTGATGGTAAACAGTTTCTGTTGTAAGATGTAATGAACACACTGGTGGTAGGTAAGCAGCTAAGTTAACCTCTATGGGGTAATACTACAAATCATATGTGCGCTTTGATTGGTCAATATTTTTCTGTGACATGCAAGAGATTAATGTGTTTGTTTCAGTTTTTCCTTGTCAGATTTAAAAACAGTATATTGAATGTGCTACTGTTAATTATCTGAGTGTGACATCTTGAATCACTAACGTCAAGAACTAGCTCTTTAAAACAATGCGATATTCAATAATCACAGTGAGGCAATTGTCAAATTTTATTATAAATTAAAATGACCCCAATACAGAAAACATCCCAAAAATACATGAAACTTCCAGCTGCTAGAAAACACTCTTGTTTGTCATTTGTAGAATAAAAATACATTAAGAAACATACAGCTGTTTGAAATGTCACATAAATTACCCTTTCTGTCATGCTCTGGTCCTGTATAATATTTCAGTGGGACACAAACCAGAGACAAGCCAATATGGGTTTGTTTACACAGTTAGCCCAATTGATCTAATTGGTATTTTGACTAAGAACATCTCAGAAAAAAACATCTTAAAATTGGGCTGGCTGTGTAAACAGTCTATGCATCTGCTCTTCTGCTGTACAAGTCAACTAATAACAACTGCCCATTCACTGAAAGCATCAGTATCATCTGGGAGAGACTTATTCCTTACATGTTCCTTGAAAAAAAATACAGTGGCTGTGATTGGGGACTCTTAACTGGAGTGGTACATTACTTGATTCGGTCTTATGTAGTTCTGTCTATAACTTATGAACAATTATCCTATATTCAGGTCTCCTCTCACCAAGAGGCCAGTGACAAATGGTTAGCCACGTCTCGTCAATTAAATAGATCACAATCTGGTGAATCATTCAATTTCTTCTGTTGGTGTACTTCAAAATCAGAACTGCTGGTTCTCAGCTTCTGAAACTTTTAGACTGCTACACATTTATTACCACTAGGGAAAATACACTTCCTTCTCTGTGCCTGGAGCCAAGAGATTTTCCTGACCAGTTAGATTACCCCGCTGAGGTCTCATGATTATGAAAAACTCCCCAAGTCATATAAAATGTATTAATTTCATTATTGTTGATATTAATGTTACTAATTTGTAAGGTGAACTCTGCCATGCAATGTTTGTACAGACAATTCTACTCAATGGCTATGGCTGCATTTGGACATCCAGCCCAATTCTGGTCTTTTGACCAATCAGATCAGCTTTGAAAAAAAGATGCGATTGGTCCATATAGAGGAAACAATATCAGAATTGGGCTGCCCGTCTATACGCAGGCCACTAGTCCAGTGTACTGGAGCTAACAAGATATGCGTGAGAAAAAAAATAAACAACTTCTACACTAATTGGCTATCAATGGGGAAAAGACACTTCATTCTCCGTGCCCAAAGCAGAGTTTCCTGACCAGTTAGGCTGCGTTTGAACATCCAATTCTGATCCCCCCCACACTAAATTGGTATTGTGACAAACCACAGATTTTTTTCCACATCAGATATTTTTCAGAGCTGATTGGTTTAAAGACCAATTAGGCTGTGTCTAGACTTGACAGTTCATGCGACGTTTGTATTCTGATCATGGAATTCCAAACACGTCCACATTGTGTCACAGGATTCCCTTTTTCTTCAAACGCTGGAACAGGCTAAATCTGACAACTTGATGGCAGTAGCTAGTTAGCCAGCAACAAAGCTAAAAGGGATTGCAAACAGGTTATAACTCCAAACAAAAAATTGTTTTTCCAAATAAGCTGGTGGGCTAACATTTATGAAGCCAGCAAACACATTCCTCACACTAGGAACGCATTTCGTCCAGTTAATCAACATTTAATGAAAAAAGGTGTCTCTTGCTGCCAAAACATACATTTTCTGGAGATTTGTGGGCGGAGTGCTGTGACATTGCCCACTGTATTCACTTTTGGTAACCTGATTGCAAAAAGACAGAAATCCACACAATCAGTCTGACCAGCACCTGAGGCAGTCAGCCAGATCTAAACAATTCCAACCACAATGCGACTTTTGTTCATCTAGACCTGTCGTTTCAATGCATCTTCATATTCTCATAACAGAATTTGCATGCGATTGTCAATTGCGGACACGGCCTTAGTGAAAAAAGATCAGTATTGGGCTGCCTGACTAAACGCAGCCTTTGTTTCTCCAAGTCAGGTCTCATTGTTATGAAAACCTCCAAGTCCATCCATACCACTTTAATATCAAGGTTATCAACAATATTGATGTTACCAATGTGAACAGTCACAACTGTCATGCAATGTCACTTGTACAGACACTTAAACAAAAAAAATGACTCTTACTAGTCCAGTGTACAAGGTGTGTGAGAAAAAAAGTACCAACTCAATGTTTAAAAAAAGGATGGAAAACCAGCACAAAACTACAACTCTTTTACAATGTCATGTTTGTGATGCGTAAGCTTGTTAATGCAACATTTCTTTCAGTTCAGGAATTTTTAAAATATTAACATTAAAATGGGGTGACAGGGTTTGGAAATCCCTCATTGTATTAGCTGGCAATAGGTAGGCCTAATGCCTCCAACTGTGAGGGGGAAAAAAAGAGTGCGCACTGAACTTCGCATAAAACTGGTTCTCTTGAGAACAAACTCTGGCAAAGAGGCTCTATTCTAGGCTAATGTGTTCTCCCTATTCCAGCCACATCTAAAATGATAATTTTATGGTCTCAGGAGTTGTCAAGTTCTGTTAGACTAGACAACTGTTATAATAGAACATTATGAGTTCAGAACAAACATATTCAAAGCACACTAAAATCATGCTCTGCTTCCTAACATTGCAGGAACATCTATAATTTAGTCCTGTCATAATCTATAATTTAGTCTTGTCAAAACCACGAGCTTATCGCACAGCCTTATGGAGGTTCAGGTGCAAATTGGGAGCGAAACCAGTGGGATGTAGGCAGTTTCAGCAATCAAGGGGTTAAAGAGCTAAATAAGTCAATTCAAAATGTATTTAGCAGTATAGTGAGGGGAAAGCAGGCAGCTCAGGGTGTATCTGAGCTAAATAGACCAAGCAGTTAAGACTTTCCCCCTTTCAAACCCCCTCTAACCAATCCCCTCACCTGCGAACATCCAAAGAAATCTCCAGAACAGTTCAGAGAATGTGTAAAAAATGTCAATGACAATAGCACTTCAACAAAGCTAGGATCAAATCAAGGTTCAGTTACTCGACATTCAAACAGTACCATTTACTTTTTAAATTCCCACCCCCATCACAAATATTTTCAGATAAGTCGCCTGCTATAATGATTCACTCGGTTCCTGGACTAAAACACCACTCCCTTCCTAAACCTGGCAACAATGTGTTGAGTTAGACATTTAGCTAACTAGAACGACATGTATAAACTAAAAACAGACCTTCATTTTCATTTGACCCTTTCCACACTGACAGCAACACACACATCCACAATTTGTTTCCGCATAATTCTCTTCAGTCAGGTTCCACTGAATGCACATTAGTCATTTCTATCTAGTTGTGTTATTAAAAAAATTAAACACCTAAACACCTACAAATATAGGTTAAGAGGATCACCGGTTTTGAGTTGCCAGGTCTATTGAGCTAATGTACCCTGTCATAGGGTAGCAATTGTACTGGATATTATTTCTTTCTTCCGCTCCCCCTCTCTTTCTCCTGCTTTGTCTTCCTCAACGTCTCCGTGTTGTCCTCCCGGACTTCCTTTTGGATGGGCCCTTTGCTTTCCCTTTGCCTGTCTTCTCTTCTGGAGCAGCTGCCTTTGCCTCTTCTTCTTCTTCTCCTGTGACTGGGGCTGACTTTTTCTCAACTGCCACTGGCTCTTTCTCTGCCTCTCCCATGACTGGCTCCTCCTCTGCGACTGGCGCTGGCTCCTCCTCTGCGACTGGCTCCTCCTCTGCGACTGGCTCCTCCTCTGCGACTGGCTCCTCCTCTGCGACTGGCGCTGGCTCCTCCTCTGCGACTGGCGCTGGCTCCTCCTCTGCGACTGGCGCTAGTTCTGGGCTCGTCTCTTCCTCTGTGACTGGTGCTTGTTCTGGGGTTGGCTCTTCCTCCTTGTCCTCAGGGTTTACTGGGCTCTGCTTCTCTGGGGAGGTTTGAGCCGGAGTTCCCACAGAGCTGCTGGTGGTGGTGAGGTCCTTCAGGGATGAAGCTGAGGGAGTGTTGTTCTGGGGTTCAGGGCAGGGTCTGGAGGGCCTCAGTCTGGTGATGGAGATGGTGGGCTGCAGTAAGGCAGGGCTGCTGAGGAGCTCTGAAGGCAGGCTGTTTGAATCTGAGACAGTGTGGTTACTATCACACTCTGAATCGCCGTCCGTACCGTCTATGGGAGTAGGTTCCACTGTCCCATCCTTCTGGCTACGCAAGGCCCTGTACTTCTGTAGGGGAGAGAAGGCAAAAAACACATAGGAAATAAAGGAGAAGGCAAAAAACACATAGGAAATAAAGGAGATGACTACAACAGACAGGCAAACCTGTTCATTTGATGTGTGGTGTCTTAATTCATACACAACCATACACAAGAAATGTGATTATACAACCAACCTTGAGGTTCTCAAAGTGTTTGAGTGACTTGCAGTGCAAGTGGCGGGCTGAGGACTCAAAATGGTAGAACTGCTGGCAGAGTCTACAGAGGAACCCAGCCACAGGAACCACAAAGCTAGAACCTGGGAGACAGGCAGAGAGAGGCAAGTCAATGACAACAGAATGACACATGACAAAATCATAATGTGCAATATATAGCTAATATAACATGTACTAATGACTGATTCTGAATAGCTTTCATTTGACTATGGCAAGTCAGTGAGTCTTGTGTAATGACTCAGACAGTGCGTGTCCTCGTGTATGGTGTGTCACTCACCGTACACTGTGTCAGGGTCAAACTCCTCCTCTTCATCTACATCCTCTAGTAGCGCCACCTCCATCTGGGTTGGCCAGACATCCTGCCACACCAAATATACACATTACCAAATAGATCCATTACCAACAACGACATACAGACGTTTCAGGAAGATAATATGTCTAACATTTCTCCAATATTGATGCTGGGGGAAAAGTGAATGTGCGCATGGGAGAAAGAGCAAGAGCTGGAAAAGAGACGTGGTGTGACTAGGAAAACAGACATCAAAACTCTTTAACCAGAGATCATTGTTTTCAAATACTGTAAAAAGAAAAGTGTTGTCTTGAAGACCAAGTTCATTTGCTTTGACTAGTGTTCCATTTGTACATGTGCATTTGCGGGGCACATCAAAAAAGAAACAGAATTCCCTTTCCCCTCCATGTCTCACTCGTGTTCCGCCTGCTATATATATATATATATATATATTAGCCTACTTTGCAAACTGCTAGTGCCATTTACAATTAATTATTCTAGGATATAAACCCCCTAAACATACAGGTTCCACAATGGTAATATGCAAAAAAAAATATATATATATTTTTTTATTTCAAAGAGCATATTGTCATCAGCTTCATTAAGCCTTGGCCTACTCACCAAACAGATGCAGTGACTGTAATTCATCCCCTTGCACTGTTCAATGTGGATTTTTTTTTTAATTCAAAGAACCGGCATAATAAACTGTCACATGTCGGTAGGGCAATATCGAAAAGACCGATTTTGGTTCGTAAACCAGAAAAGAAAATTAAACACACCAAACTGAGCCCTGAATCTTAAATCGCAGTAGTTGTTTTCTTGACTGAATATACGAGGCAATTTAGCAATTGGGATTTTCTATCTGTAATGGTTACGATAAATTAGGCATTGTTGTGCACTGTTGGGATACAGATAAATGCACACATTTATCCCAGCGTGGGACCTTCTGTTCTAAAAAATATACACCACCGTTCAAAAGTTTGGGGTCACTAAGAAATGTCCTTGGTTTTTAAAGAAAAATACATTTTGTGTCCATTTTGCAGGTACTATTTAATGAAGCTGCCAGTTGAGGACTTGTGAGGCGTTTGTTTCTCCAACTAGACACTAATGTACTTGTTCTCTTGCACACCAGGGCCTCCCACTCTGATTAGAGCCAGTTTGCTCTGGTCTATGAAGGGAGTAGTACGAGATCTTTAGTTTTTTTTTGGCAATTTCTCACATGAAATAGTCTTCATTTCTCAGAACAAGAATAGACTGATGAATTTCAGAAGAAAGTGCTTTATTTCTGGACATTTTGAGCCTGTAATCCAACCCACAAATGCTGATGCTCCAGATACTCAACTAGTCTAAATAAGGCCAGTTTTATTGCTTCTTTAATTAGCACAAGTTTTCAGCTGTGCTAACATAATTGCAAAATGGTTTTCTAATGATCAATTAGCCTTTTAAAATGATAAACTTGGATTAGCTAACACAACATGCCATTGGAACACAGGAGTGATGGATGCTGATAATGGGCCTCTGTACACCTATGTAGATATTCCATTAAAAAATAATTTCTAAGCGACCGCAAACTTTTGAACGGTAGTGTATATATTTTCCATTCCAAAAAATAATGTGAGTACTATAACAGTAAAAAAAAAAAAAGTGTATTTTTATCCAATGCCCATCCCCATGTGTGAAAAGGCGTGTACACGCATATGCCTAACCTTCCCATGGGAGCTGCCTTCGCCGCCATCTTCCATTTCCTCTTCGTCCCCCTCTTCCTCCTCACATGCCTCCTCCTCCTCCTCCTCGTCGTCTCCATCGTCTACAAAGCAGCCTTGTGCATCCATGGCAACCAGTTCAGCCAAGGCCTTTGGCCCCCCCTCCTCCCGAAGCTGTAGTGAGAGGAGCACAGAACAGTGAATAAGGAGGGAATGGTTTGACAAGGGTTAGGGCCCAAGTGGCACCCTATTATTCCCTATTTAGTGCACTACTTTCAACTATGGACCATAGGGCTCTGGTCAAAAGTAGTGCATACTGTACGTAGGAAATAAGGGGCCACTAGGGACTCCAAAAATGTAATACATTTATTGGATTTCCAAGCTGCCGAGGCAGAGTATACACACACACACCTCGTCAACTCTCTGCTTGTGCCCCTGGGATTGCATGTGCTCCAGGAACAGGAGTGGGCTCCTGAAGTGCCTCTTGCAGACGGTACAGGAAGGATTGGAGGTGCGGCTGGCCAGCTTGTGCTCCCTGGTCCTGCGGTGCACCAAGACTGTACTGGTGTAGTGGATTTTGCAGGTAGCACACCAAAGCTGTGGGCCGGGTTTCTTCTCTCTGTGTTACACACACGCAGCTACATGAGTGGAAAGTTAAGTTCCTCTGCGTACACATAACAGACAAACTGAAACGATCCACCCACGTCAACCTCAGGAGGCTGAAAAAAAATGTGGCTTGTCACCTAAAACTTTTTGCACAATTGAGAGCATCCTGTCGGGCTGAATCAGTGTGGTGTGGTGTGTGGTGTGGAATCAGTGTGGTGAAGAAGACGCAACAGCGCCTCTTCAACCTCAGGAGGCTGATGAAATTTGGCTTGTCACCTAAAACCCTCACAAACTTTTACAGATGCACAATTGAGAGCATCCTGTCGGGTTGCATCCCCCCCTGGTACGGCAACTACACCGCCCACAACCGCAGGGCTCTCCAGAGGGGGGTGCACAATGCATCACCGGGGGCGAACTACCTGCCCTCCAGGACACCGACAGCACCTGATGCCACAGGAAGGCCAAAAAGATCAAGGACAACAACCACCCGAGCCACTGCCTGTTCACCCCGCTATCATCCAGAAGGCGAGGTCAGTACAGGTGCATCAAAGCTGGGACCGAGAGACTGAAAAACAGCTTCTATCTCAAGGCCATCAGACTGTTAAACAGCCATCACTAAAACTGCTACCAACGTACAGACTCAAATCATTGGCCACTTTAATAAATGGATCACTAGTCACTTTAATAATGCCACTTTAAATGTTTACATATCTTGCATTACTCATACCGTATTCTATACCATCTACTGCATCTTGCCTATGCCGCTCTGTCATTGCTCATCCATATATTTATGTATATATTCTTATTTCATCCCTTTGATGTGTGTATTAGGTAGTTGTGGAATTGTTATATTACTTGTTGATTGTTGAAACTTTAATGGGTTACAGAGTTAATGTATTGAGCTGTATCTAAAATATATTTTCTTTAGTTATTTACACATGTAATTGTATTAGAATTCGTGTGTTGGCGATTGAGAGAACTACACACATATTTCTGTTGTATTGGATTACGCTATTGACTGCAAGTTCCAGAATGCCTTGCGCCAGGAAATAGAGCGCGAACGCCCAGTTATGTACAACTGATTATCCTGACTTTCACTAGCAACTTTCTTTTATTGTTTTGTAGAATCTAAAAGTTGTTAAATGTAACGTGAACAAGTAGTATTACTAAAAGAAGCTTTAATTTCAAACCCGACGTCCCGAGTCATTACTTTGAAGACAGTTATTCTAGATTGATATCGCTGCACTGCCGGAACTAGAAGCACAAGCATTTCGCTTCACTCGCAATAACATCTGCTAACCATGTGTATGTGACCAATAAAATGTGATTTGATGGCCATCTGGGTCATATTCACAAAAACAAACTATAGCAAAACTTTTTTCAACGCAAAACAAGTGTTTCTTATTGGACAATTTTAGGCAGACCCTTGCTGTTTCAGTCAGTTGTTTAATTCGGTACCTATCGCCTAACTATTGGGTCTTACTTAAATCCCATTTACCTGTCACCAACGTGCACTAGTACTGACCCGTCCTTGGAGGAGCTGTCTCCGCAGCCTCCCTGCAGCGAATCCTGGACGCGGGGCATCAGGGTGACCAGACAGGCGCTGGACATGTGTTGGATCTCCATCATCCTCTGCTGGTGGACCAGGCCGTTCATGTGGCTCTGGAAGTCCTAATGAGGAAGAGAGAGGGATACAGCGAGATGTGAAGAGGGGGACACAGAGATATGACACAGAGAGATTCCTGTCTCACTAACCTCGGGCTGACAGCTCAACCATGTGGCAGCTAATGAACTTGACTAACAGGGTCGCTGAAGGGTCAAGCTGAGTGCTTTCCTTGGACCATTCAAACGCAAACATTCCACTCTACACCCTCAGGGGGTACTCTACCTGCTGGTTGTGACAGGCCAGAGTGCAGATGTAGCAATAGAACTTGTTGGCAGCATCACCCCCCTCCTTGCCCTCTTCCTGCCCCCTTTCCAATGCCCCTGGGGCAGTCTTGCCCTCTGCCATGTCCTCCAGGCTTGGAGTGAATGCCTGGCTCTCACCACTCAGCTGCTCAGAGGCTGGCATGGCCGACACTCCACTCTGAACCTGCTCATACACAAGGACCCTCAGATCAGGTCATCTCACTTTCTGTGAGCAAAAATCAGTGCCCCGCTACCCATCTGGACTAGCATTACAATCACGGTTTAGGCTTCAGTAAAGCCCTCTGTAACAAATAAAACTCACCTCGGCTGCTCTGCTCTCCTCCACTGCCTCTGCAGTCACTGGTTCAGCTATGCTCCCACCCTCCTCCAGAATGACACAGTCTGTTATTGGAAAGAACAGGTGAGAACTAGTCATACCAAGCCAAAAGGTGAAAGGCCAGTGCTTAAGCCACAGAGATATACCGATCTATGGTGTTCTGTAGATATGGCTGTAGCTCTGTGGGAGTAAGAGGCTTGGAATGGCTGCTGGAATGGTACACTATAGACAATAGTATGTGGACACCCCTTCAAATGAGTGGATTCGACTATTTCAGCCACACCCGTTGCTGACAGGTCTATAAAATCGAGCATACAGCCATGCAATCTCAATAGACAAACCTTGGCAGAAGAACAGCCTGTATGAAAGAGCTCATTGACTTTCAACATGGCAACGTCATAAGATGCCACCTTCCCAACAAGTCAGTTTGTCAAATGTCTACCCTGCTGGAGCTGCCCCGGTCAACTGTAAGTGCTGTCATTGTGAGGTGGAAACGTCTAGCAGCAACACCGGCTCAACCGTGAAGTGTTAGGCCACACAAGCTCACAGAACCACCAAGTGCCGAAGTGAGTGGCGTACAAAAATTGTCTGTCCGAGGCCTCCCAAGTGGCTTACGGCATTGCATCGCAGTGCTAGCTGTGCCACTATATCCTGGTTCGAGTCCAGGCTCTGCAATATCAAATGCACGAGTTACACCAGTAATGCACAATCCCTCCATCAGTGCTCAGACTGTCCGCAATAGGCTGAGAGGCGCTGGACTGGGGGCTTGTAGGCCTGTTGTAAGGCAGGTCCTCACCAGACATCACCGGCAACAACATTGCCTATGGGCAAAAACCCACCGGCGCTGACGAGTCGCGGTTTTGTCTCAGTGGTGATGGTCGGATTCGCATTTATCGTCGAAGAAATGAGCGTTACACAGACTCCTGTACTCTGGAGCGAGATCGATTTGGAGGTGGATGGTCCGTTATGGTCTGGGGCGATGTGTCATAGCATCATCGGACTGAGCTTGTCGTCATTACAGGCAATCTCAACGCTGTGCGTTACAGGGAAGACATCCTCCTCCCTCACGTGGTACCCTTCCTGTAGGCTCATCCTGACAATGCCACCAGCCATACTGCTCGTTCTGTGCATAATTTACTGCAAGACAGGAATATCAGTGTTCTGCCATGGCCAGCGAAGAGCCCGGATCTTAATACCATTGAGCACGTCTGGGACCTGTTGGATCGGAGGGTGAGGGCTAGGGCCATTCCCCCCCAGAAATGTACGGGAACTTGCAGGTGCCTTGGTGGAAGAGTGGGGTAACATCTCACAGCAAGAACGGGCAAATCTGGTGCAGTCCATGAGAAGGTGATGTACTGCAGTACCTAATGCAGCTGGTGGCCACAGCAGATACTGACTGTTACCTTTGATTTTGACCCCCCCCCCCCTTTTGTTCAGGGACACATTATTCCGTTTCTGTTACTCACATGTCTGTGGAACTTGTTCAGTTTATGTCTCAGTTGTTGAATCTTATGTTCATACAAATATTTACACATGATAAGTTTGCTGAAAATAAAAACGCAGTTCACAGTGAGAGGACGTTTCTTTTTTTGTTTGTTGCGGAGTTTACTTTTGGTCATGTAGTGTATGAGAACACAAACCTCCAGGCTGGCAGTCAACCGGTGGGCTTTGATACTCTGCTGCACTCAGGACCCCACCTGTCTCAGGAGGCTGCTCCACAGTCTCCTCTAACCTGGGACAGAGAAATAAAGGATACGTGTCACTACTAGCTGCTACCCTCCAAGGACTCATCACAGCATATAGATATTCTAATCTGAAGATATACATAAGCAAAACAAGAAAGAGGCTCGACACCCACCAGCTCAGATTGTTGTGAAATAGTTTCTGTAGTTAGAAACAGGTAAGACTAGCATTCCTACAACATTACTTTGTTGAAATATAACTTCATATCTGAGAAATTAATTGCACCCAAATTGGCCATTTTCATTTTTAGGATTCATATAATCACTAAAAATAGTACCCAACCTCAGATTTAAAAAATACATCTAATAAAATAAATCTAGTAATCACAAAAACAATTGTCAAAAGCCACCAACGGACCCCCACACCCAACAACGAGTGTACAGTATCAGTTTATGTTTGACAATTAGTATGATGCTGCAGCGTGGAGTATGGTTTCTTCATCCTATGCAATGTATTCGTTCAGAGAAATGATTCATTTAAGTTGTTAGGTTTCTGTCCCAACCTACATTCTGATATTACCAGGTTCTGACCACTAAATGGTGCTGTTCCTGCTATTAAGTGAAATCAAATGTTAAAGGGATTGTTCACCCAAATTACATTATTTCCCTTACCTGTAAGCAGTCTATTGACAAGGTATGATGGCAAACAATGCTTTGGTTGTTTGCCACTGTTTCAAATACATATATTTTTATTTTTTACCATTTGTGGCACAAATCCAAAGCAAGTCAATGCTACCTATATTAGAATTTTCCTGCTTCATGTTAAAATCATCCTAAAGTACCCCCAAAATTGATTGTGTAAATCAATGACGCTACTTATAGATGATTTGGATATGAAGTGCGACAATGCTAATATTAGGTATTGGATTTGTGCGACATACTCAAACAAAGTTGAAACAATGGCCAGGTAAACAAAACCAAAGCATGGGTTGCTAAAAAATGAAATAACAGTAGCACAATCGTCACAACATAGCCGGCAATGCCATCATCCTCTTTTACCACTTCAACAAATCTTTCCCAAACATTACTTTTCTGGCCCTCCCTTCTCTTTATGGTAAACTCTCCATTTTGCAGCTTTTCTTTTAATGAATTCAACTCTAACATGGTCCTTTTTGCCTCCGTGGATCGATGTTAACCGTTTCTGCCCGTTCCCAAAAGCATTAGGCGATTGGCATGTAGGCTATTTAGCACGCTATTTAGTTAGGCCCTAAAGTTTATAGGCTTACTTACACATTAAATACCAGATAGCCTAAAATAATGAAAGAAAACCAGCAATGTAGGCTATAGATATACATTTCACAAAAGTGATGAATCCATAAATGTAAGGTATTGTTTTCTTTATTCAACATGCCCACCACCTACATGCCCTTCATCCACACAATATCTAATAACTCGAAATCCGCCCAGTTCAAATCAAATCTTATTTGTCACATACACATGGTTAGCAGATGTTAATGCGAGTGTAGCGAAATGCTTGTGCTTCTAGTTCCGACAATGCAGTAATAACCAACAAGTAATCTAACTAACCATTCCAAAACTACTGTCTTATACACAGTGTAAGGGGATAAAGAATATGTACATAAAGATATATGAAATAGTGATGGTACAGAGCCGCATAGGCAAGATACAGTAGATGGTATCGAGTACAGTATATACATATGAGATGAGTATGTAAACAAAGTGGCGTAGTTAAAGTGGCTAGTGATACATGTATTACATAAGGATGCAGTAGATGATATAGAGTACAGTATATACGTATACATATGAGATGAATAATGTAGGTTATGTAAAAATTATATTAGGTAGCATTGTTTAAAGTGGCTAGTGATATATTTTACATCATTTCCCATCAATTCCCATTATTAAAGTGGCTGGAGTTGAGTCAGTGTGTTGGCAGCAGCCACTCAATGTTAGTGGTGGCTGTTTAACAGTCTGATGGCCTTGAGATAGAAGCTGTTTTTCAGTCTCTCGGTCCCAGCTTTGATGCACCTGTACTGACCTCGCCTTCTGGATGATAGCGGGGTGAACAGGCAGTGGCTCGAGTGGTTGTTGTCCTTGATCTTTATGGCCTTCCTGTGACATCGGGTGGTGTAGGTGTCCTGGAGGGCAGGTAGTTTGCCTCCGGTGATGCGTTGTGCAGACCTCACTACCCTCTGGAGAGCCTTACGGTTGGGTGCGGAGCAGTTGCCGTACCAGGCGGTGATACAGCCCGCCAGGATGCTCTCGATTGTGCATCTGTAGAAGTTTGTGAGTGCTTTTGGTGACAAGCCGAATTTCTTCAGCCTCCTGAGGTTGAAGAGGCGATGCTGCGCCTTCTTCACGATGCGGTCTGTGTGAGTGGACCAATTCAGTTTGTCTGTGATGTGTATGCCGAGGAACTTAAAACTTACTACCCTCTCCACTACTGTTCCATTGATGTGGATAGGGGGGTGTTCCCTCTGCTGTTTCCTGAAGTCCACAATCATCTCCTTAGTTTTGTTGACGTTGAGTGTGAGGTTATTTTCCTGACACCACACTCCGAGGGCCCTCACCTCCTCCCTGTAGGCTGTCTCGTCGTTGTTGGTAATCAAGCCTACCACAGTTGTGTCGTCCGCAAACTTAATGATTGAGTTGGAGGCGTGCGTGGCCACGCAGTCGTGGGTGAACAGGGAGTACAGGAGAGGGCTCAGAACACACCCTTGTGGGGCCCCAGTGTTGAGGATCAGCGGGGTGGAGATGTTGTTGCCTACCCTCACCACCTGGGGGCGGCCCGTCAGGAAGTCCAGTACCCAGTTACACAGGGCAGGGTCTCGAGCTTGATGACGAGCTTGGAGGGTACTATGGTGTTGAATGCCGAGCCGTAGTCGATGAACAGCATTCTCCCATAGGTATTCCTCTTATCCAGATGGGTTAGGGCAGTGTGGTTGAGATTGCATCGTCTGTGGACCTGCAGCCTTGCGAGGGTTAACATGTTTAAATGTTTTACTCACCTCGGCTGCAGTGAAGGAGAGTCCGCATGTTTTCATTGCAGGCCGTGTCAGTGGCACTGTATTGTCCTCAAAGCGGGCAAAAAAGTTATTTAGTCTGCCTGGGAGCAAGACATCCTGGTCCGTGACTGGGCTGGTTTTCTTCTTGTAGTCCGTGATTGACTGTAGACCCTGCCACATACCTCTTGTGTCTGAGCCGTTGAATTGAGATTCTACTTTGTCTCTATACTGACGCTTAGCTTGTTTGATAGCCTTGCGGAGGGAATAGCTGCACTGTTTGTATTCGGTCATGTTACCAGTCACCTTGCCCTGATTAAAAGCAGTGGTTCGCGCTTTCAGTTTCACGCGAATGCTGCCATCAATCCACGGTTTCTGGTTAGGGAATGTTTTAATCGTTGCTATGGCAACGACATCATCAACGCACGTTCTAATGAACTCGCACACCGAATCAGCGTATTCGTCAATGTTGTTATCTGACGCAATACGAAACATATCCCAGTCCACGTGATGGAAGCAGTCTTGGAGTGTGGAATCAGCTTGGTCGGACCAGCGTTGGACAGACCTCAGCGTGGGAGCTTCTTGTTTTAGTTTCTGTCTGTAGGCAGGGATCAGCAAAATGGAGTCGTGGTCAGCTTTTCCGAAAGGAGGGCGGGGCAGGGCCTTATATGCATCGCGGAAGTTAGAATAACAATGATCCAAGGTTTTTCCCGCCCTGGTTGCGCAATCGATATGCTGATACAATTTAGGGAGTCTTGTTTTCAGATTAGCCTTGTTAAAATCCCCAGCTACAAAAAATGCAGCCTCAGGATGTATGGATTCCAATTTGCAAAGAGTCAAATAAAGTTCGTTCAGAGCCATCGATGTGTCTGCTTGGGGGGATATATATACGGCTGTGATTATAATCGAAGAGAATTATCTTGGTAGATAATGCGGTCGACATTTGATTGTGAGGAATTCTAAATCAGGTGAACAGAAGGATTTGAGTTCCTGTATGTTTCTGTGATCACACCACGTCTCGTTAGCCATAAGGCATACGCCCCCGCCCCTCTTCTTACCAGAAAGATGTTTGTTTCTGTCGGCGCGATGCGTGGAGAAACCTGCTGGCTGCACCGCCTCCGATAGAGTCTCTCCAGTGAGCCATGTTTCCGTGAAGCAAAGAACGTTACAGTCTCTGATGTCCCTCTGGAATGCTACCCTTGCTCGGATTTCATCAACCTTGTTGTCAAGAGACTGGACATTGGCGAGAAGAATGCTAGGGAGTGGTGCACGATGTGCCCGTCTCCGGAGTCTGACCAGAAGACCGCCTCGTTTCCCTCTTTTACGGAGTCGTTTTTTTGGGTCGCCGGCTGGGATCCATTCCGTTGTCCTGGTTGAAAGGCAGAACACAGGATCCGCTTCGCGAAAATCATAGTCTTGGTCGTACTGATGGTGAGTTGACGCTGATCTTATATTCAGTAGTTCTTCTCGACTGTATGTAATGAAACCTAAGATGACCTGGAGTACCAATGTAAGAAATAACACGTAAAAAAACAAAAAACAGCAGTTTCCTAGGAACGCGAAGCGAGGCGGCCATCTCCGTCGGCGCCGGAAGTCTGCGCCGGAAGTAATATGAGTTAACCCAGTTATGAGTTAACCCATGCATTGCCAGCGTGGAGGGTCCGTGGGTGGCTTGTGGTACTATCAATTAGCTTAATTTCTCAGATATCAAATTATATCGCAACAAAATGTCGTTGTAGGAATGCTAATCTAATCTGTTTCTAAGTGCAGAAACTATTTCAAAGCAATTTGATGGTGGGTGTCATGGCTTGCTGAAATAAAATGCAAAGACTCACGAGGAATGCATTTATTCAAACTCAAAACAGTACTACTTACACCTCTGTCCTCTGCTTCTTCAATGCCGGCTCCTCAGGCTCCGGTTGCACTGAAGGCTGTGCCTGTCCATCTGGCCCTCCCACTCGTCCATCTGCAGGAAGAGGGAGACAGGGCTGTCATGTGCTACTGTACCAACCACAGAATTACTGGTTTCACACCCACTCAAAAACAGAGAAGAAGAAATAGGAAAAGAGGAAGCAACCCCCCCAAAAAACACACACAAAAAAACCCGTTTTTTCATGCTTCTGAGATCTCACTAGCTGCAAATAAAAACCTAACAAATGATAACATGAGATGGCAACACCAGCTAGCAGTGAGTGTTCAGGTACGGTCCTACCTTTCAGAGCCTTATTATTGGTTTCCCCTGCTGTCCTGCTGGCTGCAGGTCGGCTAAATGTGCTCCCCAAGGCTCTCTGCTCATTTTCCCTCTTCCGATCCGGCTGCCGTGACCCATAGTCCTACATGAACAGGGTGAGGCATTTGATCAACAATTCAACTGCTCTCTCAGCAATCAACGTGTGCAACAGGTATAGAGGACTCAAATGTTAAAGATTATAATATTGACCAATTCAGTATTTCCATAAGCAATTATCATCAAGTCTCCTCATAGTTTGCCCCACAGTATCAAAACAACCTTAGCCAACAACTGAGTAAAACACAAAACTGTTAGCTTGTCAAACAGAAAGCTCAGACAAGGGTGCTCAGTGCCTTGTAATTATCCATAGTTAAATAGAGGTTTGATTACGTTGTTGTTGTAGTAGCGGGAGTGGGGGTGGTAGTGTCGGGCAGGGAAGCCCATGTGGGGGTTCTTGATGGACATGCCCATGGGTACAGGGCCCATGAGAGAGGACCGGGCCCCTGCAGCAAAGAACTGGGTGAACTGCTGCCCACTCACCGCTGCAAAGCCCTGCATGCTACCTGGAGGGCCAGAGACAGGAGAGATAGAGGTAGGAAGAAAGTGTGGGTGGAGATGAGCATGAGGAGAAAAATAATAATTGGTGGAAAAACTTTCAGCACTGGTGTAAAGTATTTAAGTAAAAATACCATAAGTAGTACTTTAAAGTATCTGTACTTTACCATTTATATTTTTGACAACTTTTACTTCACTACATTCCTAAAGAAAATAATGCACTTTTTACTCCAACATTTTCCCTGACACCTAAAAGTACCTGGACCATTTTCCTGTCCAAATGTAACAAGACACACACTTATCAAGAGAACATCTTTGGCATCTGATGTGGCAGTCTCACTCAACACAAATGCTTTGTTTGTAAATACAAAAACAAGACAATTTTGCTGTCTGGTTTGCTTAATATAAGAAATATGATACTTAAGTACATTTTACGAATTGAATTTAAAATGGATACTTAAGTATATTCAAAAACAAATACTTTTAGACTTACTCAAGTAGTATTTTATACTAGGTGACTTTCACTTGAGTCATTTTCTATTAAGGTATCTTTCCTTTAACTCAAGTATGACTATTGGGTACTTTTCCCACCACTTTTTCCAGCAGTAGGGTAGTGCCAGAGTTTCTATCAGGTGGTCTTTCGGAACTACAAGGCGTTCTACAGTCAAAGTGATAACAGTTCAGAGAAACTGACAGCTTTTTCACGTACGCACCAGCTGTAGATAAAATGATGTACTACAGTATCGAAAAAAAAAAGGGAAAAAAATATCTGTCGTTTTCTGACATTCTGAAATGCGCTCACCTTGCATCTGCTGCATCATTATAGCCCCTTGTAACATTGGGTTGGGGGCCATGATGGAGGCCCGAGTGGCCATGTTGACCACACGGGGAGGTGGAGGAGCAGGGCCTTGTACAGCCATGGCCCTGGTCATAACAGAGGGAATGGGCATTACTAAGCAGTATTTATATACTTAACAAAAATATTTAAAAAACATGCAACAATTTCAATGATTTTACTGAGTTAGTTCATATAAAGGATATCAGTCATTTGAAATAAATTCATTAGGCCCTAATCTATGGATTTCACACAACTGGGCCAGCCAATCAGAATGATCCCCCCCCCCCTCTCTTGCGGTTGTGAGGCAGGTTGGACATACTGCCAAATTCTCTAAAAAGATGTTGTGGCAGCTTATGGTAGAGAAATTTACTTTCAATTCTCTTGCAACAGCTCGTGGACATTCTTGCACTCAGCATGCCAATTGCATGCTCCCTTAAAACTTGAGACATCTGTAGCATTGTGTTGTGTGACAAAACTGCACATTTGAGGGGCCTTTTGTCCCCAGTTTTAATCAGCTTCTTGATATGCCAGTGTCAGGTGGATGTATTATCTTGGTAAAGGAGAAATGCTCACTAACAGGCATGTAAACACATTGCATAAAATGAGAGAAATAAGATTTTTGTGCATATGGAACATTTCTGGGATCTTTTATTTCAGCTCATGAAACATGGGACCAACACTTTACATGTTGTGTTTATATTTGTTCAGTATATTTACACACAATACAGTGTCAAACAATTGGCCACGTTCAGTTCGATAACAAATACTATTTAAACATTAAATGTGGAGTGCGTTCAGCAGGACAGAACAGTTTCCAAAGTTTATTCCACAGAAACTATACTGTTCTGAATGACCATGGGTATATTCATTTAGACGAAGACAGTAGCAAACGATAGCAAAATGTTTTGCAATGGAAACATTTTACAACAAAAACATGAGTTTCTATTGGATACAATCAGGTAGGTCCCTCCCGTTTAGTTCTCTTTACCTCTGTTGGCTTCAAGTTGTTTCCTAGTGAATAAACCCCGGGTTGAAGAAGGTTGTGATTATGGGGGTGTGCTGCACAGGTTTTTGCAAATGGTAAGTCGCTCTGGATAAGAGCGTCTGCTAAATGACTTAAATGTAATGTAAATGTAATGTCACACCATAACCACCACACTTAGCTAAGACATGTTTTTTTTTCCAGAAACGCAAAAACAGTCTTACAAACCGTTACAGAACGTAGAGAAATGTTTCATTACTTGAACGCACCCCTGGAAAATTCAACCAAGATAAACATCACACCACCTGCCTGATATATCAGCAACCAGTGGTGTAGCGGAGGGATACACCTTTTTTCTTTCTTTCAGTGAGCATTGCGTATACTCACTTCTAAGACGGACCCCCATTAGTCGACTGGTAGATTGTTTTAGTAGAGCAGTAGCAAGTATATATTTATTCATGGTACAGTTGACACCGGTCTGACTCGCGCCAATCTCAGTAGACTAATACATTACAGAGGCCGTGTGGATGACACAGTCCAAGGGGAGTGTGGCTAAGATGCACGTCTCTCTCCAGAACGTGCTCTCCCGACAATTTGTTCAGTCATTGCTTCATAACTTCATCGTGTGAATTGTTTGTGTATATCAAATCCCCATTACACGTATAACCAGTAGTACATTTTAATGTTAATTCCTAATCTACAATGTTCATTTAGAGTAACTTCTGATAACACATTCAATATATTATTCCAGTCTTACCTTTCAGAGTGGACACATTGTTTGCAGAGCTCACAACCTATGCTACACTTGTGAGAAACAACTTTTGGTTTATTTAATTCCATTTATGAGTTGTCAATTTAGTCATGGTCTTGTTTGAAGAGCTACTGTCAATGTTGAGAAAGGACTACGCTTAGAAGTAGGCCTTTAGGCTACCTGGCCTGAATGCAAATGTAGGCATATAAATGTGGTTTACGCCATATCAATTATGTAGTACAATACAAAAATCATGTACAAAGTAGCCTACACAATCGCAAATATATTTCACCCAAATATATTTGGCTCACACACCGAGTTTCAAAGGAATATCAGGCAATATTTCCCGCAAGAGAGCTTAACTGGTTGTCGCATTGAGCAGCTCACAGATTTGAACAACATCGGTAGGGTAGGAGAGATGTTTCAACTTATGATAATACCAGTAAATGCTAACTAAGGCAACAATGGGTATGCAAAGCATTGAAAACATTTGGTCCAAAGTCAGTTGGATCTTTGCGATGCGCAACTCAGCCATCATGCTCTGTTTGAATATACTTTTATTTGTTTACCTTTACTTAACTAGGCATGTCAGTTAAGAACAAATTCTTATTTCCAATGACCCCCTAGGCACAGTGGGTCAGCTGCCTTGTTCAGGGGCAGAACGACCGATTTCCACCGTATCCGCTCGGGGATTCGATCTTGCAACCTTACAGTTACTAGTCCACCGCTCTAACCACTAGGCTACCTGCCACCCCTAAAGGCTTTGCAGATAAAAACTTCCTTATTAAAAATGTTCACTGCAAAGTAGGCTTACCTGGCAGAATTTCATGATGATTTTTGAAAACTCTGCCACTACATTGGAGCCTACAGTACAGAAACCCCACTAGCCAAAAGGTCTCTTGCTAGGTGCACAATTGAATTAAAAGCAACTACACCCTCACCCATTTTGTTTCTTCCCCAGACCTAAAATGTGTTATCCTGGTGTGTAGTGGTGATTTTTTTTTTTAATTGAACCTTTATTTAACCAGGCAAGTCAGTTTAGAACAAATTCTTATTTTCAATGGTGGCCTAGGAACAGTGGGTTAACTGCCTGTTCAGGGGCAGAACGACAGATTTGTACCTTGTCAGCTCGGGGGTTTGAACTTGCAACCTTCCGGTTACTAGTCCAACACTAACCACTAGGCTACCCTGCCACCCCTTGATGGGGCAAACTGAAAAGAAGCATGCCAGCAAAGCCAACAACACTAAACAATACATTAATTGCACCATAACAGTGACAAACCATACCCACATTAAGCTGTCCCAAAAGCAAAGTCCCAACAGCAGTTCCAACACCTTACCACAGCTACACCTGGCTACCAGCAGAGCCTCATCTGGCAGCAAAACAGTTCATTCAGTCTCATTTCCTGCCTTAGAAAAAAAACATAGCTGATATTGCTGACTTGCTTAAAGAAATGTGGTTTCTACTGCCAATTGAGATGCACAAACTATGGCATAAGTGGACGACGAACAGATAGGAGGCGATCCGTAATTTTGACTAAGACATTAATGAGCGAGCTGTGATGGACGTAGTCAGTATACAGTGGCTTGTGAAAGTATTCACCCCCTTAACATTTTTTCTATTTTGTTGCCTTACAACCTGGAATTAAAATGTATTTTGGGGGGGGGGGGGGGGTGTATCATTTGATTTACACAACCTGTTAAATATTTTTTTATTGTGAAACAAGAAATAAGACAAAAAAAAAACAGAAAACTTGCATAACTAGCGTGCATAACTATTCACCCCCCCCACCTTGCAGCAATTACAGCTGCAAGTCTCTTGGGGCATGTCTCTATAAAGCTTAGCACATCTAGCCACTGGGACTTTTGCCCATCCAAGGCAGCTTCTTCAAGTTGGATGGGTTCCACTGGTGTACAGCAATCTTGAAGTCATACTACAGATTCTCAATTGGATTGAGGTCTGGGCTTTGACTAGGCCATTCCAAGACATTCAAATGTTTCCCCTTAAACCACTTGTGTGCTGCTTTAACAGTATGCTTAGGATCATTGTCCTGCTGGAAGGTGAACCTCTGTCCCAGTCTCAAATCTCTGGAAGACTGAAATAGGTTTCCCTCAAGAATTTCCCTGTATTTAGTGCCATCCATCATTCCTTCAATTCTGACCAGTTTCCCAGTCCCTGCCAATGAAGAACATCCCCACAGCATGATGCTGCCACCACCATGCTTCACTGTGGGGATGGTGTTCTCAGGGTGATGAGAGGTGTTGGGTTTGCGCCAGACATAGCGTTTTCCTTGAAGCCCAAAAAGCTCAATTTTAGTCTCATCTGACCAGAGTACCTTCTTCCATATGTTTGGGGAGTCTCCCACATGCCTTTTGGTGAACTCCAAACGTGTTTGCTTATTTTTTTCTTTAAGCAATGGCTTTTTTCTGGCCACTCTTCTGTGAAGCCCAGCTCTGTGGAGTGTATAGCTAAAAGTGGTCCTATGGACAGATACTCCAATCTCCGCTGTGGAGCTTTTCAGCTCCTTCGGGGTTATCTTTGGTCTCTTTGTTGCCTCTCTGATTAATGCCCTCCTTGCCTGGTCCGTGAGTTTTGTTGGGCGGCCCGCTCTTGGCAAGTTTGTTGTGGTGAAATATAATGGTGCTTTGTGGGATGTTCAAATGTTCAGATCTTTTTCATAACCCAACCCTGATCTGTAATTCTCCACAACTTTGTCCCTGACATGTTTGGAGAGCTCATTGGTCTTCATTGTGCCACTTGCTTGGTATTACGTCTTGCTTAGTGGTGTTGCAGACTCTGGGGCCTTTCAGAACAGGTGAATATATACTGAAATCATATGACAGATCATGTGACACTTAAATAAAGTGCACCTGTGTGCAATCTAACTAATTATGTGACTTCTGAAGGTAATTGGTGGCACCAGATGTTATTTAGGGGCTTCATAGCAAAGGGGGTGAATACATATGCACCCACCACTTTTCAGTTTTTTTGTGGGATTTTTTAAACAACCTTTTCCCCCTTCCATTTCACCAATTTGGACTATTTTGTGTTTAAAAAAAACCCGGTATATTACAGGCTGTAATGCAACAAAATAGGAAAAATGCCAAGGGGAGGTGAATACTTATGTAAGGCACTGTAACTATTTGTCCAGCACTATTGAAATGTACAGCGACAGAATTCAGAACATGGGTCGTTCTGACAGTATTCTCCCTGAACACCAAGTCAGAACCGTAGGATAAATAAATGGGGCACATAAGCAGACAATTAAAGCTATTACAATAATCGATGACTACATTTCTCTAAAACAGGCTACATGTGCACCACCAAGATTGAACAATAGGCAAAATTATGATGGGAAAAGTGACCAAATTATTAGGGTGAGACACATGGGGGTACTAACAGCTTACTACAAAACATACACTTAGTATTACTTTCTTAGCTACAGACAGTACATACCTCCCTGGCATTTTACATTATTTATGCAGCAGCATATAAGACATTTTTGGACTCACCATGTTGTGCTGTGATCACTTGAACAGGAAGGTGGCATGGCGGTCCTTCGTGGGCAAATTTTGTCATCAAAGTTTGTCATTCTCGGGATTTATGGTGTTTCCTAGACAACTGGGAACTCGGAAAAAAACAAGGTCGAATCATGATAATGTCAATGATCTTTAGGTCGGCGCTCTAGAAAGAGGCCCGAGTTCCCGACTTGAAATTCCCGAGTTGGATGACCATTTTTCCGAGTTCCCAGTTGTCTTGAACTGACTGAAGTAAGATTTCCCAGCTGAGGTGTTTTGAGCATAGCATTAGCCATGCTGGAGGGACAGCATGGCCAATGTGAATGTTTATCCTTTTAAGCTGGGAAAAGATACCCTTAAACACAGACTTGGGACCACACACCCACTCCACTGAATAGCAGGCTAGCGATTGCTTTGAGATGCTTGCAGTTAGCCACTGATTCCTTCCAAACCGCTCAATATTGAATTTGCGATTTCCAACTTGTTGTAATGTTTATGTCCAATGGCCGATGAGCACCGATACATTTTATCTGTAATTTCTCTTCATGACTAGGATTGAAAAGGATTCACCAGTAGATTGTAGACTTCATTCATGATGACTGTTAGTTTGCTAAGATTTTGAATGTATGATGTTGACATGATCAGTCCAATCAATGCTACTGTAGATATGTGATTTGATGTCATTTTATCTGTGGCCAATGACCTTGAGCCTTCTTGGAAGGGCACTTCAATATAACTCTGGCAGCACCCAAGAGGCTTGAATTTTCTAGCTCTACCTTTAGATTTTGCAATGACGTACTGTCCCCATGAGTGACAGAATAATGAGCCAATCAAACCGTAACTAGAAAACATTACCAACCCCTATGCTCCGTATTTTCTGAAGGCTGCCCCAACACCACAGAAAGCACTGAGCTAAGCTGAACCACCTGCATTTTGGAGCTGCCTTAACCTCTTCAACCTATGGGGGCGCCATGTCATTATTGGATAAAAAGACGTGCCCGTTTTAAGCGCAATATTTTGTCACGAAAAGATGCTCGACTATGCATGGAATTGACAGCCTTGGAAAGACAAAACTCTGACGTTTCCAAAACTGCAAAGATATTATCTGTGAGTGCCCCAGACCTAATGCTACAGGCGAAACCAAGATGAAGTTTCATACAGGAAATGCCCCAGATTCTGAAGGCGCTGTGTTCCAATGTCTCCTTATATGGCTGTCAATGCGCCAGGAATGAGCCTGCCCTTTGTGTTGTTTCTCCAAGGTGTCTGCAGCATTGTGACGTGTTTGTAGGCATATCATTGGAAGATTGACCATAAGAGACTACATTTACCTGGTGTCCCGCCCGGTGTCCTGTGTCGAAATTATTGCGTAATCTGTAGGTCCATGCGCGTTCCATTTCTTCAGAAGAGAAAGTCAACTGCCACGAAGGATTTTATCGTCGATAGATATGTGAAAAACACCTTGAGGATTGATTCTAAACATCGGTTTGCCATGTTTCTGTCGATATTATGGAGTTAATTTGGAAAAAAGTTTGCGTTTTAATGACTTAATTTTCATTTTTTTTCTTACCCAAACGTGATGAAGAATGATGAATAAAACGGACCGATTTGTCAACACAAAATAATATTTTTGTAAAAACGGAACATTTGCTATCTAACTGAGAGTCTCCTCATTGAAAACATCTGAAGTTCTTCAAAGGTAAATGATTTTATTTGAATCCTTTTCTGGTTTTTGTGAAAATGTTGCATGCTGAAAGCCAGGCATAAATCCTATGCTAGGCTATCAATACTGTTACACAAATGCTTGTTTAGCTATGGTTCAAAAGCATATTTTGAAAATCTGAGATGACAGTGTTGTTAACCTGTTGCTTCTACTCGGGACGCTTGCGTCCCAACTAGAGCTCTGGAAATGCAAATGCGCTACGCTAAATGCTAATAGTATTAGTTAAAACTCAAAAGTTCATTAAAATACACATGCAGGGTATCGAATTAAAAGCTACACTCGTTGTGAATCCAGGCAACAAGTCAGATTTTTAAAATGCTTTTCGGCGAAAGCATGAGAAGCTATTATCTGATAGCATGCAACACCCCAAAAGACCCACAGGGGACGTAAACAACATAATTAGCATTTCGGCGTTACACAAACCGCACAATAAAATAGAAAACATTCATTACCTTTCACCATCTTCTTTGTTGGCACTCCTAGATGTCCCATAAACACTATTTGGGTCTTTATTTCGATTAAATCGGTCCATATAAAGCCTAGATATCGTTATATGTAGACTGTGTGATAAACGAAAAAAACATTGTTTCAAAACGTAACGTCATTTTTTAAAATTCAAAAAGTCGACGATAAACTTTCACAAAACACTTCAAATACGTTTGTAATGCAACTTTAGGTATTAGTAAACGTTAATAAGCGATAAAATTCATCAGGAGGCGATGTAAAGATCATTAGCTGTCCGTCTGGAAAAATGTCCGGCTAGAAACTCAACGAAAATATCCGGTCCTAGACCGGAGGAGATACGGTGTCCTGCATGTGTTTGACCAAGAAAAAACTCGAAGGGAAATGACAAGACTCTAGACACCGTGTGGAAGCTGTAGGTACTGCAACCTCAGTCAATTAATTGTGGTTCACCTTTATCAATGGGATCAAGTAGCGCATGGATATATTTTCCCATTTTCAGTGATCAGTTTTTCCTGTGCTTTTCGATGTAAATGCCGTTCTGGTAAAGCCACAGCAGTGATTTAACCAGTTTTTTAAACGTCTGAGTGTTTTCTATCCACACAGACTAAGCAAATGCATATACTATATTCCTGGCATGAGTAGCAGGGTGCTGAAATGTTGCGCGATTTTTAACAGAATGTTCAAAAAAGTAGAGGGTCGACTGAAGAGGTTAACAAAAGGCTAAGCTTGAGAGCAAATAGATTAATTTCATTTGCGATTTTCATGAATAGTTAACGTTGTGTTATGCTAATGAGCTTGCGGATAGATTTACACAATCCCGGATACAGGTTTTTTTCGTAGCTAAACGTGACGCAGAAAACGGACCGATTTGTCAACACAAATAATACTTTTTGTAAAAACGGAACATTTGCTATCTAACTGAGAGTCTCCTCATTGAAAACATCTGAAGTTCTTCAAAGGTAAATGATTTTATTTGAATCCTTTTCTGTTTTTTGTGAAAATGTTGCCTGCTGAATGCTAACGCTAAATGCTACGTTAGCAATCAATACTGTTACACAAATGCTTGTTTTGCAATGGTTGAGAAGCATATTTTGAAAATCTGAGATAACAGTGTTGTTAACAAAAGGCTAAGCTTGAGAGCAAATAGATTAATTTCATTTCATTTGCGATTTTCATGAATAGTTAATGTTGCGTTATGGTAATGAGCTTGAGGCTGTAGTCACGATACCGGATCCGGGATGGCTCGACGCAAGAAGTTAAGAAAGAAAAAAAATGAGACCAAGTTTGTATGCGCCACCAGCCCTGAATAACGAGTCGCCACTGCTCGTGTGGTATAAGCATTGTTGGTGACTTAAAACAATTTTTTCTTCTATAAAACAAATACATTTTGAGAGTGAAAACCTTAACTATAGGAAAACCTAGAATTTTTACACAGTGCGCCATTCCGCCGTTGGGCGGGCTGTTTTCGCAAAATTAGAGTATAGCAACTTCTCCAGGCAGGACTGTCAAACTACTGCTAGCAAATCACACTTACATTTAAGGGTCTGTTCATAAATTCACTCTATCTACCCTCAATTTCAAACACTCGTCAGTGTACCAGAGCACAGAATAACTGATTAATTTACGAACGTGCAACACCCGTTGAATATGACTGGTATGAGTAAACTTCGGCAAAAAAATAAATAATAATTGCCAGACGCACAGTTATTAACATGAAAACAGCCTAACCAACTCTGCTAGGGTGAGTAAAATGGTCAAAGTCCTCTCATTTGTGTCTGGAAGTAGCTAGCAAGCTAGCCAATGTTAGCCGGTTAGAGTGCTGGGCCAGTAACCGAAAGGTTGCTGGATTGAATCCCCGAGCTGACAAGGTAAAAATCTGTAGTTCTGCCCCTGAGCAAGGCAGTTAATCCACTGTTTCCCGGGAAAGGAAGACGTGGATGGTGATTAAGGCAGCCCACCGCAACTCTCTGATTCAGAGGGGTTGGGTTAAATGCGGAAGACATTTCAGTTAAAGGCATTCAGTTGTACAACTGACTAGGTAACCCCTTTCCTGTTAGCTTGGGTGCTTGACTGCCGTTGTGAGGTAAGAACGCTCGGATCAACCCTTCTCCTTTGGAAGGCCAAGAGGTTCTAATGGTCATACCTGGTACACGTCTTAACACGTGTAATTCAAATTTCTCACGTGCTTTTTTTCAAGTGTCAAATGTCATTTTTTTGTACACATGATTTTTTCCCACCTGTCCAGTGTGTTTACAGGTGATTAGAATGTTTGAATATCGTACCTTCAGACGCATGAAATTGTGCCACAGCACACGTTCTGAATGCCTGTGTAGTAACGGGTACATTTCGTTGTAGCCCCTCCCTACTCAATTTCTGGGAGTTTGACTTTAGGCCCGTTGTGATGAATCGCTTACTCGGGGAGGGAGGGGTTTCTAAATATGGGTCAAATTGTTAACAATAGTAAATTACATTATAAAACATTTTAATTCAGCCTTTGTGGTTTGGAAAGTATAGTGACTATTGCTTTAATTTATTCATCAAACAAACGGGGTTTGGAAAAGTAGATACTTGTCACCAAAACAATCCCATCTGGTGGATGGAACCTGTCATAATTATTACTTAAAAATATTTTTATTTTATTTTATACTTAGCTTGATACTTCAAACAAGGAAAAATTATGGATAGCTAATTCAAATGGGGAAAAAAACACGTGTTTTTTTTCAATACATAAAAATAAACCAAAGAATAATAATGTGACGTTAGCTACAAAATAAGCTGTTTTCGAACAGGTGTAATGAACGCGTGTAAAATTTGCCCATAACAAGCGTTCTGATCATCTGTAGAGACACATCAACTGTAAACACACACTGAACAGGCGAAAAAAAATTCGCAAGTACAAAAAATGATATTTGACACATGAAAAAAATTATAGTGAAAAATGATAATAAAAAATTTAAAAACGTGTTCCGGGTAAAATGATTAGAATCTCTTGGCCTTCCATATTCTCTCTGGCCAGAACGTCCAGTGCGCGCTAAACGTTCCTAGAACGAAACGCTCCTAATTAACTTACGACCCGGAGCGCACTCTGATAGCGGTGGCAATTTCCGTAGTAGGCCTGCTGATCCACGACCTCGAGTTCACATTTCTTACCGTCCTCCTTGGTGGTGATGATGATGATGATGCCTGGGTGCATGGTGCGATGGAGGCGGTTGTGGTGGCGCAGGCGGCGGCGGTGGAGGGGGCTGCTGGAACAGTTGCTGAAGCTGCCGCAGGTGACGGTGAAACTGTTGCTGTTGTTGTTGCTGCTGCTGCTGCTGCTGATGGTGGTGGTGTGGGTTAAACATTCCGGCGTTGTGTTGTTGGTGTTTAATGCTAAACTGCGTGTGTCCGTGCTTGTTTGCAGAAAAGCCTGTTGACGACACCTTCTCGGGTCAGGTCAGGATCTTGGTCAAGGAAAAACAAAGCGTTTGATAATAATCTGATCCACAATAAACCTCTAATCCAGCTAACATTTTCATACTTAGTATACAGTACATTGCTATGGATGAAATAGCTAGCTATGTGTTTTTTTTTGTAGCATGTGGTTTCTAGCTAACATTAGCTAGCCAGCAATAGCAAAACTAGTCATGTCCACCCTCTCCGGATAACATAACTAGCTATCTATCTATCTAGCCTAGCAATTGGGCCTAGGATTAGCTAGTTATTTTTTGGCTAACAAGCAGTTTAGCTAGTTGAGATAACATTTAATCTGAATAATCAATGGTAGTTACATTTCAATTACACGGTGTATTACCATTATTTGTATCATATTAACGTTACCTACTTTTAACGGAATGAATTCTTTTAGAAGGGCAAGTTAGCGACGGTCTGCCTCCTGTTGAAAGTTAGCAGCGATTGTTCCGTTGAGACTGCGCACTTGGTACCGGTGTTTTACTGGGATGCGCACTCTGATTGTCGTTAATATGCGTGTGTCGCCCTCTTTCACTTAGGAGGCTGAAGTACAGATGACGTCGTTTAACCAATTCAGCACCATGGACAGATCAACATTGTCTTCCAAACCAATGCCTACCAAACATAATCAACATTGGCATAACACAATATGATATAGCTAGTATAAGTGTGTCAACATAGCCTATTTAGAAATAGCTGCATTGCTTACATAGCCTGTATTTTCTATTTCGTACAGCATAGCCTAGTACAAGAGAGAGCACACGAAGCCTAGGGGTGCAATTATGTTGAGCTAGATCTCCGTGGTGCATGCGCGTCGGTGCAGGGATGTCAGCGTATTCTGAGAAGAGATCATCCCTCGGTGCTGCGTGGTAGAGAGCTGAACATAGCTGTATAAGAGAGTGGAGAGAGGAGAAGCGTTCTGTGTAGAGGGAACACCGGGGAATCGTAATCAATGAGGGTGCAAGCAAAATTAAAATAGAAGGCGTATTCCAAACGTTGAAACACCTTTCACGGAAGGGTGTTAAGGGCCAAGGACCGAGAGAAACGTTTTCCCTCATTTCATTATAATCTGTAAAGGAGCGACATATTCCCTTGCAATCATGGGGAACCGGGGGATGGAAGACCTTATTCCTCTGGTGAATAAAATGCAAGATGCCTTTTCGGCCATCGGTCAAAATTCTCAGTTGGACCTGCCTCAAATTGCTGTGGTTGGCGGGCAGAGTGCAGGGAAAAGCTCGGTATTGGAGAACTTCGTTGGGAAGTAAGTGGTTTTGTGTTTTTGGACGCAAATGCATCTCTCCGTTATCAAAGTCTCCTAGGCTGCAATGGTTCTTGCACACCTACCCATCCCCATCCTCCCGTTCCATTGGCTTAGCTCCAGCCATGAGATCCATTGGATAACTTTAACATGATATAGAATGTCTTAAATAAAGATGATTTTCTGCAATTATTGTCTTAGAATCACCAGTCCCTCTTCGAGAGTAGCCATGAGGGAATCTGAACATATTATTTGGTTACATAAAACCTTCCCTGTAGTCCACAGGCTAATTGCTGCAGTATGTACTGGTAGAGTACCAAACCAAAATGGACGTTTTGATTTTCTTGTTGGTGCTCCCTATTATAAAATCATTGTATATATTTATAAACAATATTAATTGCAATATTTCTTGGCGAATTCTTTATTTCCTATATGGTACTATTTTCAATGTTTGTCATAGTGCAAATCTACATTACATATAAAATAATCCCTCACTATTTTGCATTTCCTTTGATATTACAAATAGCCTATTGTACATGGGAGGTTACCAGTTCTTACAGACATCATAAATGTACCGGTTTAAAGGGGGTCGAATGGGGTGCGCATTTCCCTCCATTCTCAGTTTTTCCACCTTGCCCTCAGGGCTCATAGCACATTGGAGGCCAAGGCCCCATATGTAGGGCCTTGTAAACACACAATTCCAACAAGAAAGCTTCATGTGTGGTTGTTTTTCAGACAGGGTTTCAATTTTGTCATTCATTAACCAAACACTCAGCCCACAAAATATAGATATTATGTGTATCTGATACACACCTGGTGTGAGATATGAATAGACTACATAACATGTTTTTTGTGGCTAGTTAATTATGTCATAGTCCCTATCATAGACCCTCTCACAGAGTTGATGATGGATAAACCGCATATCTCCAGGGACACAACCCCGCTATACTCTGCAGTATGACCTTGCGAAAATACATAGAGAGGGGAGAGAGAGTCGCTCTGAGCCCTTCGTCTTCAGCTCCCCATCCATCTGTTAGTGCTTAGCTAGGCTGCTGCACCCGCTCAGCACCAGGCAATGATACAGATGAAGGATCTTAATTTGATCACTATTTTGTTGCTGAGAATTTTCCTGCACATAGGAAATGCAAACCTGTAGTGTATTCAAAGTTTAAAAAGGCTTCTAAAGTTTGTAATTTCCACTTTAAAATGTCAGACTAGATTTGCCCTAACGAAAGATGTGTCAACACCTACAAAAAATCCCCATGAATTATAATCCGCATAATATATTTCATGTTGCTGCAGGATTATTATCTCCTACCAAGGCAGGGACATAATACAGCAACTACCCTGAGACTTATTATATGGATTGGGGCATCACGTCCCGTAGCCATTTCCTTGGTCATTCCAGGTCATATCACAACCAAATGTAAATTAACTCATTTGGAGATACATTATTAAAGGGATACTGCGAGATTCTGGAAACCATTTTTCTGTCTCTGCGTGCAGCACAAATGAAATTAGCATACGCTAGCGTACCTGTAGACATCCAGTCATTGCGCTAACGGTAGTTAGAATTGGCTCGCAAAATTACCTTTAACTTCTACATGCAGTCGCAGAGACATAAAATGGTATCCATGAGTTCCTCGGGCTCTGGGTAAGTAGAAAAATGGCTTAATTGCCAGAATCTCGCAGTAACCCTTTAAATATATCCTTGCACACTGCAATACGTGAAGAATGAAATTCATTTCTGTGCAATTGAATCTGCATCCACCACCAATATGGGATGTGAACACAAACTTTGCCACATGGTGCAAAGCTCATTTCATTCAGTGATGTTGATTGTTGCTTGGCACCTGCCTTTGATTGCTTGATACCCATTACAGATAAACAGTACATCAATAGCTTTCCATTGTTTGTTAACACAGTGCAATGTGAAATATAGGTCAGTCGGAGTAATAACCGAGAAATGGTCTTGTCAGCATCTTAGATCTTCTAGTGATTGAGGTCCACTCCACTGTTAACAGCCCTGTTTAGGCTCCCTTTGCCCCTGTCATCAGTATAGTGGGAATTATGGGCAAAACACCCTGACCATCTAATCATTATCTTAAATGTTCTTACTCACTTCCTTCAATAATAAGGCTATAGATAGTCACGTTAACTATGATCATTACAGACAGCAATAGTAATGGCATCTTTTTGTAGGTGCCAACGGAGGCGCCGCCATGGCTCGTTGACCAAAGCCTATGGCGAAATTAATGTTTTTTTTTTTTAAATGCCGAAAATAAGGTCAGTTTACCACAGGCTTAGGAGATCTTATATGCTTTGTTCTGTGAGATAATCTCCATCAGCTAACATCCCTTTTTGTGAATTCTGAAGCATTTATGTAATCAAAACAAGTCAAAAGCTAACGATGTGCTAACATGTAAAAAATAAAACTACACCTCAGGTCGCAAGCCTTTGACGTCTAGCTAACAGACTTAGCTTACTTTATCAGACGGACTCAAAGTCTCAGCCTGGAGGAAAACAATCATTGCGTTTTCGTTCAAGCTGGTGAGCAGAAAGCTAACTAAGCTAACTATCTTTTTGACAGACTAGTGTAGTGTAGACTAGTTTTCATGAAGTGCTTTGAGAGACTAGTCAAGGATCATATCACCTCCACCTTACCTGTCACAATAGACATTTACATTTAAGTTATTTAGCAGACACTCTTATCGAGAGCGACTTACAAATTGGTGCATTCACCTTATGACATCCAGTGGAGCAGCCACTTTACAATAGTGCATCTAAATCTTTTAGGGGGGGGGGGGGGGGGGTGAGAAGGATTACTTTATCCTATACTAGGTATTCCTTAAAGAGGTGGGGTTTCAGGTGTCTCCGGAAGGTGGTGATTGACTCCGCTGTCCTGGCGTCGTGAGGGAGTTTGTTCCACCATTGGGGGGCCAGAGCAGCGAACAGTTTTGACTGGGCTGAGCGGGAACTGTACTTCCTCAGTGGTAGGGAGGCGAGCAGGCCAGAGGTGGATGAACGCAGTGCCCTTGTTTGGGTGTAGGGCCTGATCAGAGCCTGGAGGTACTGAGGTGCCGTTCCGCTCACAGCTCCGTAGGCAAGCACCATGGTCTTGTAGCGGATGCGAGCTTCAACTGGAAGCCAGTGGAGAGAGCGGAGGAGCGGGGTGACGTGAGAGAACTTGGGAAGGTTGAACACCAGACGGGCTGCGGCGTTCTGGATGAGTTGTAGGGGTTTAATGGCACAGGCAGGAGCCCAGCCAACAGCGAGTTGCAGTAATCCAGACGGGAGATGACAAGTGCCTGGATTAGGACCTGCGCCGCTTCCTGTGTGAGGCAGGGTCGTACTCTGCGGATGTTGTAGAGCATGAACCTACAGGAACGGGCCACCGCCTTGATGTTAGTTGAGAACGACAGGGTGTTGTCCAGGATCACGCCAAGGTTCTTAGCGCTCTGGGAGGAGGACACAGTGGAGTTGTCAACCGTGATGGCGAGATCATGGAACGGGCAGTCCTTCCCCGGGAGGAAGAGCAGCTCCGTCTTGCCGAGGTTCAGCTTGAGGTGGTGATCCGTCATCCACACTGATATGTCTGCCAGACATGCAGAGATGCGATTCGCCACCTGGTCATCAGAAGGGGGAAAGGAGAAGATTAATTGTGTGTTGTCTGCATAGCAATGATAGGAGAGACCATGTGAGGTTATGACAGAGCCAAGTGACTTGGTGTATAGCGAGAATAGGAGAGGGCCTAGAACAGAGCCCTGGGGGACACCAGTGGTGAGAGCACGTGGTGAGGAGACGGATTCTCGCCACGCCACCTGGTAGGAGCGACCTGTCAGGTAGGACGCAATCCAAGCGTGGGCCGCGCCGGAGATGCCCAACTCGGAGAGGGTGGAGAGGAGGATCTGATGGTTCACAGTATCGAAGGCAGCCGATAGGTCTAGAAGGATGAGAGCACTTCAATTTGCTTACCGCCCCAATAGGTCCACAGATGATGCAATTGCCATAACACTGCACACTGCCCTATAACATCTGGACAAGATGAATGCCTATGTAAGAATGCTGGTCATTGACTATAGCTCAGTATTCAACACCATACTACCCTCAAGCTCATCATTAAGCTAGAGGCCCTGGGCCTCAACCCCGACCTGTGAAATTGTGTCCTAGACTTCCTGACAGGCCACCCCCAGGTGGTGAAGGTAGGAAACAACACCTCTACTTCACTGATCCTCAACACTGGGGCCCCACAAGGGTGCATGCTCAGCCCCCTCCTGTACTCCCTGTTCACCCATGACTGCATGGTCATGCATGCCTCCAAATCAATCATCAAGTTTGCAGATGACACAACAGTAGTAGGCTTGCTTACCAACAATGACGAGACAGCCTACAGGGAGGAGGTGAAGGCACTCGGAGTGTGGTGTCAGCAAAACAACCTCTCACTCAATGTCAACAAAATAAAGGAGATAATCGTGGACTTCAGGAAACAGCAGAGGGAGCACCCCCCATCCTTATCGACGGGACAGCATTGGAGATGGTGGAAAGTTCCTTGGTGTACACATCACGGACAAACTGAAATGGTCTACCCACACAAACAGTGTGGTGAAGAAGGCACGACAGTGCCTCTTCAACCTCAGAAGGTTGAAGAAATTTGTCTCGTCACCTAAACCCTCACAAACATTTACAGATGCACAATTGAGAGCATCCTGTCGGGCTGAATCATTGCCTGATACAGCAACTGTACCACCCACAACCACAAGGATCTCCAGAGGGTGGTGCGGTCTGCACAACGCATCACTGGGGGCAAACTACCTGCCCTCCAGGACACCAACAGCACCCGATGTCACAAGAAGGCCAAAAAAGATAATGAAGGACAACAACCACCCGAGCCACTCCATGTTCACCCCGTTACCATCCAGAAGGCGAGGTCAGTACAGGTGCATCAAAACTGGGACCGAAAGACTGAAAAACAGCTTCTATCTCAAGGCCATCAGTCTGTTAAACAGCCATCACTAACACAGAGAGGCTGCTTCCTACATACAGACTTGAAATCATTGGACACTTTAATAAATGGATCACTAGTCACTTTAATAATGCTGTTTCAATAATGTTTACATATCTTGTATTTCTCATATATATATACTGTATTTTATACCATTTTATACCATCTATTGCGTCTTGCCTATGCTGCTCTGTCATTGCTCTTCCATATATTTTTATGTATATATTCTTATTCCTTTACTTAGATGTGTGTGTATTAGGTAGTTGTTGTGGAATTATTAGATTACATGTTAGATATTGCTGCACTGTCGGAACTAGAAGCACAAGCATTTCACTACACTCACAATAACATCTGCTAACCATGTGTATGTGACCATTACATTTGATTTGATTAGATTTTTGACACACTCTCTCACTGTCAATCCTACTCTCACTGAAACAATCATTTAATGCTCTCTCAACTGGGGCCTTGCTGTAATCGGTTGGCCTTTTGGATTTTTAATAGAAATGATCAGCGTGTAGCAGGGATGGGGCTCATTTTGTAGATGCAGACAGAGACAGTCTCTGTCTGTCTGGATGTGTGGACATACAGAGTACCCTTCTGTTGGCACTGGGGTTTCCTGATAACCAAGAACCCAATGGTCACTCTGACAGAGCTCCAGAGTTCCTCTGTGGAGATGGGAGAACCTTCCAGAAGGACAACCATCTCTGCAGCACTCCACCAATCAGGCATGTATGGTAGTGGCCAGACAGAATAAAAGGCACATGTCAGCCTGCTTTGAGTTTGCCAAAAGGCACCTAAAGGACAGACCATGGGAAACAAGATTCTCTGGTCTGATGAAACCAAGATTGAACTCTTTGGCCTGAATGCCAAGCATCACGTCTGAAGGAAACCTGGCACCATCCCTACGGTGAAGCATGGTGGTGGTAGCATCATGCTGTGGGGATGTTTTTCAGTGGCAGAGACTGGGAGACTAGTCAGGATTGAGGGAAAGATGAATGGATCAAAGTACAGAGAGATCCCATATGAAAATCTGCTCCAGAGTGCTCAGAACCTCAGACTGGGGCGAAGGTTCACCTTCCATCAGGACAACGACCCCAAGCACACAGCCAAGACAATGCAGGAGTGGCTTCTGGACAAGTTTCTGAATGTCCTTGAGTTTCCCAGCCAGAGCCCAGACTTGAACCTGATTGAACATCTCTTGAGAGACGCTCCCCATCCAACCTGACAAAGCTTGAGATCATCTGCAGAGAAGAATAGGATTAACCAAGCTTGCCAAGCTTGTAGCTTTATACTCGAGGCTGTAATCACTGCCAAAAGTGCTTCAGCAATATACTGAGTAAAGGGTCTGAATACCTATGTAAATATGATATTTCAGTGTTTTATTTTTACAAAATTTGCAAAGATTTCTGAAAACCTGTTTTTGCTTTGTAATTATGGGGTATTATGTGTAGATTGATGAGGGGAAAAAAATGATTTAATCCATTTTAGAATAAGGCTGTAACGTAACAAAATGTGGGAAAGGTCTAGAGGTCTGAATACTTTCTGAATGCATTGTATAAAGAATACTACTGAAATCAGAGATGATTGTAAGATGACAAACTGTGCATATGCTCAATCTAACAAAATAAAACTCACATATTACTGTTTGATGGCATCAAGGCAGGCTTCAAATCAAGTGTGAATACCTTCTAATACAGGGGAAGCTGCTGTCAGAACTAAACTCCAAAGAGATGCGTTTGGGCAGAATCAATCAAGTATAATTAGGAGGTGCAAGGCTGGAGAACAGTGATTGTTTCACATAGTGAACCGACAACAATATCCATAAAACTTCATTATGGAGAATGTAGGAGGCAGGCTGCGTTGTGTCTACCAGACAAACAAACAAAGGAATCATCATTCACCAGGAACCTCATAGTGGAGACGTCACACAAACTGTTATCCTATCACGGTGGCCCCTGAGAGGACCTAATGTGCCTAAGGGACAGTTGGGGAACAGACACCAGTTATAAACATTATGGTGCAATTCCTCCGACGGTTGATACCTCAATGATTAGTTACATTTTTCCCTCATATCTCACCTGCCCCTATCAGATGAACAGGGGTTGGTTGATGGCTGTTTAGTGTACAGAGCCTGTCCTTTTCTCTGAGGCTGCTTTCAGGACCTAGGAGAGCTCTTCAGAGGAATGACACAACAGTAGACCCACAATAGCAACTCAATCAGGGAGTACTGCCGTAGACAGACTATCACTGTGATCTCTGGCCCACGTTGTCACCTGGGGGATTCAAGACACTGCAACAAAACTCCTGAGACTTTAAAGGTACTGTAAGTTCAGATCAGCATGAATGTGCAAGTGAGCTCTAGCTTTTGTCTATTATAGTCACTTAGATAATATTGCTCTAGATATGTGCCTCATCGTCAAATATCAAAATAAGTTATTAATTGAAAGTTATTTGAATATATTTTTCTCAGATCTCAGATTTCTCCAATTTCTACTGATGTAGCTGTTCTAGGTCAAAGAAGTGCTTACTGCATTGCACTGTTCTCTGGAGAACCCCGTTTAAGAACCCACCTTTACTAGAGTGCTGGTGCTTGCAGCATTTAGCACATCAGACTAGAATACTTACCTAGGATAGTCTCTTTTGCAGCATAGGATTCCTCTCATTTACTGATGAGGCTAAAAAAATTAATCTCTATCTCTACTAATCTTCAATCCAATAGACTATTGCAGGACGGAATGATATGAAATAATATGAAGAATGCAAAATGCAAGGGATTATCTGTATCCCAACAAAAGAAGAACAGTATGGGCTGGAGTATGGGCCCTAGCTATCTTTTTCTAATGCTAATTGTAGTTTGTGAGAGTGGAGAGATACTGTAGTGTAAAAATATATCCCTTTACTGATTGACTGACACGCATAGATGAGGGGCTACATGCTGGCTAGTGCTGCTGGGAAGTATAGTCTAATTTGGTGATTTATTGATTATCAGCATTGTTTTATGTTATCCCATTGAGAGATGTATCACTGTATTTTCACTTATTTTATCGTCTCATTTATGTCTGCCTATTATTGTTGATGAAGGGTGGGCCTAGTTCAACAGTTGATGAAGGGTGGGCCTAGTTCTACAGTTGATTTGTAAGTCGCTCTGGATAAGAGCGTCTGCTAAATGACTTAAATGTAAATGTAAATGATGAAGGGTGGGCCTAGTTCTACAGTTGATGAAGGGTGGGCCTAGTTCTACAGTTGATGAAGGGTGGGCCTAGTTCAACAGTTGATGAAGGGTGGGCCTAGTTCAACAGTTGATGAAGGGTGGGCCTAGTTCTACAGTTGATGAAGGGTGGGCCTAGTTCTACAGTTGATGAAGGGTAGGCCTAGTTCAACAGTTTATGAAGGGTGGGCCTAGTTCAACAGTTGATGAAGGGTGGGCCTAGTTCTACAGTTGATGAAGGGTGGACCTAGTTCTACAGTTGATGAAGGGTAGGCCTAGTTCAACAGTTTATGAAGGGTGGGCCTAGTTCTACAGTTGATGAAGGGTGGGCCTAGTTCTACAGTTGATGAAGGGTGGGCCTAGTTCTACAGTTGACGAAGGGTAGGCCTAGTTCAACAGTTTATGAAGGGTGGGCCTAGTTCTACAGTTGATGAAGGGTGGGCCTAGTTCAACAGTTGATGAAGGGTGGGCCTAGTTTACCAGTTGATGAAGGGTGGGCCTAGTTCTACAGTTGATGAAGGGTGGGCCTAGTTCTACAGTTGACGAAGGGTAGGCCTAGTTCAACAGTTTATGAAGGGTGGGCCTAGTTCTACAGTTGATGAAGGGTGGGCCTAGTTCAACAGTTGATGAAGGGTGGGCCTAGTTTACCAGTTGATGAAGGGTGGGCCTAGTTCTACAGTTGATGAAGGGTGGGCCTAGTTTTACAGTTGATGAAGGGTGGGCCTAGTTCTACAGTTGATGAAGGGTGGGCCTAGTTCAACAGTTGATGAAGGGTGGGCCTAGTTTTACAGTTGATGAATGGTGGGCCTAGTTCTACAGATTATGAAGGATGGGCCTAGTTCTACAGTTGATGAAGGGTGGGCCTAGTTCTGCAGTTCATGAAGGGTGGACCTAGTTTTACAGTTGATGAAGGGTGGACCTAGTTCTACAGTTGATGAAGGGTGGACCTAGTTTTACAGTTGATGAAGGGTGGACCTAGTTTTACAGTTGATAAAGGGTGAACCTAGTTCTACAGTTGATGAAGGGTGGACCTAGTTTTACAGTTGATGAAGGGTGGACCTAGTTCTACAGTTGATGAAGGGTGGGCCTAGTTCTACAGTTGATGAAGGGTGGACCTAGTTCTACAGTTGATGAAGGGTGGGCCTAGTTTACCAGTTGATGAAGGATGGGCCTAGTTCTACAGTTGGCTATGCTTTGTGTACAATATTGTTTTTAGGATAGCTGATAGAAGCAGTTGTATCATTTTTGGTTGATTGTGAAATAATTCTGGTGAGATTAGCAAAAAAAAAGATGGGGGGATAGAAACTAGGGAATGAGGTGAGAGCAAGAGTGTGAGGAAAGAGAGAGAGAGGAGCTGCATGAGCTGCCCTGACTGACACTGCTCAAAGAGATGAACTCTATTCTGTGAGTCTACACTGCAGCTCACCAACATGCCCTCTCATTGGCTCCCGCTCCTGCTTTAGTCTGGGCGCCCACCATCGGCCAAGAATTAACCGTTTCATCACTACAATGACTGTACTCTGGAGGTGTACAAGTCGACAAAAACAACCAATCTCAGGCACTAAGGCTGTTGCCTGGGAGATGCAATTGCTTTTCCTAGTTATCTTATTCATCATAGCGTGACCGCAATTGCTGCACACAATGGATCAGGATTAGATGACATTTTGTAGTCTGTTGTAAATTTAAAACTGAGGATTGCAATTATTAGACCATGCCTAATACAGTGTCATTAATGGCACGAGGTCCACAGACCAGGTCATTTAAAGCACTGTATGGCATTCTAATGTTTTTCACCCAGTTGGCTCAGTATGTTGGAGCATTAAAGATCAAGTCCCACCGGTACCATGTGCTCTGAATATGTGTTTACACTAGGTCAGTTTCGATACATGTTATGTTGTTATGAAGTTGTTATGTCAATCAATGAGAGGGAAACCAATGGAGTGGAAATGGTCTGACGGTTATTGGAATAAAGTGCACCATTGCTCTTTTGCTATTCCTCTCAAAGCCTCTGGCTAAGAAGCTGAAAGTCAGAGAATAACATTGTCCTCTCAGGGTTTCCGCTAAGCAAGACATAGTATGTTCACATGTGCATGCATGCTTTGGAATGTGTGTGTGTGTGTGTACAGTCAGTATGTGTAAGTCAATGATGCTCTGCTGCAGCTGCCTGGCACGTTGCCAGTGCTGGACAGGTTTGTTGACCGTGTGTGTGTTTGTGTGTACGAGTGTGTGAGAATTGAGAGTGTATGGCAGAGAGTGATTGCACTGTAAGGTGTGCCCAAACAAGGCTGGGTAGACAAGGTGAAGTGCTGTAGCTATGTGACATTCTGCTATCTCAATTTCTTTGGCTCTCACTCTGTTACTCCCTCTGTGTCTCTCCTTGTTTATTTCTCTCTCTTTGTTTCACTGTCTTGGCATGTGCCTCTGTCTGTTTCGCTCTCCATCTGCATCTCTCCCTCCCTCTCTCCGTCTCCTGCCTGTCTCTCATTTCTCTCTCTCTACCCCCTCCTTCTATCTCCTCTACCTGTCTCTCATTTCTCTCTCTACCCCCTCCCTCTATCTCCCCTGCTTGTCTCTCATTTCTCTCTCTCTACCCCCTCCCTCTATCTCCCCAGCTTGTCTCTCATTTCTCTCTCTCTACCCCCTCCCTCTATCTCCTCTGTTTGTCTCTCATTTCTCTCTCTCTACCCTCTCCCTCTATCTCCTCTGATTGTCTCTCATTTCTCTCTCTCTACCCCCTCCCTCTATCTTCCCTGCTTGTCTCTCATTTCTCTCTCTCTACCCCCTCCCTCTATCTCCTCTGTTTGTCTCTCATTTCTCTCTCTCTACCCTCTCCCTCTATCTCCTCTGCTTGTCTCTCATTTCTCTCTCTCTTTCCCCTCCCTCTATCTCCTCTGCTTGTCTCTCATTTCTCTCTCACTACCCCCTCCCTCTATCTCCCCTGCTTGTCTCTCTCACTCTCTTTCCTCTCCTTAGCCTGTGTTGTTGCTCAGTCTGGAGAGCTTGTGTCCTCCTGGTTTGTTGCCACGTGAGTGGGCGTATGTGACAGGCACTGTCTCTCAGCAGGGGAAAAGGGAGGAGGGGGTGGGAAGGGGCAGGGGAGGGGATGGGTCTCCCAGTTGGATGGGTGGACTGTCCATCATCACTGCTGCCCACAGGTGACTGGGGAGAGGAGAGGAGAGATGCAGGCTGGGGTGGGGTGGGGGATGGGACGATGGAATGAGTCGTGCACGTTGTTCACTCGCTCCTTGACTGAGTTTTCCCCTGCAGTCACATGACATGCTCTTCATGTGGTGAATTATTTTCAGCATTGCGACATGATGTTGTGGGCATGGGTACTATATGTACATGCATCCATCCGTCCTTGCTCACTTGTGCAAGTATGTAGCATGTACAGTATGATGTGTGTGGTGGATACCCCAGGCACCATGCCTTGCCTTGAGTCATCCCTTCAGCCATAGCAGTGATGAATGGTGTTTGGGATAGAGAGGGAGATGTAGTGGTGTGGTAGCCTGGTTGCCAGTCTGTTTAGCTTTTCTTTGTGCTTTGGCACATGACATGGAGTACAAATAGTGGAATGTTAGCTAAAGAGACTGGCAACCAGGCTAGTGGTGTGGTATGTGTGACAGGGTCTGGTTGGTTCGTGCCGGCTCCGCCTATCTGGCTAGTCCAAATGGTGGCGTTTTTGGGGAAGGCGGAGTAGAGAAGGGGGAGAGGAGACCTGCAGTTTGGGCCATCTGTCCCATACAAGGTGTTACTAGAGGAGAGGAAGGTGCAGAGAGAGCCAGGCTTACACCCCAACAGGAGAGAGACAGCAGACAGGAAATTGATTTTACACAGTAGGAAATGGAACTGTTGTTGACTAGACAGTGCTGCCAATGCCTTATCTGTTTCTCTCTGTTCAGGTAGCGATATGAAATAGATAATATCCTTAAATGATTGTAATGACATAGGTTAGGTGTGTGTGTGAACAGTCAGTAGCAGCCTACAGACTCACAGTTTACAGGACACCATGAGATTCTATCTGAGTGCATGTCCCTACTAGACCTCTGTTGTTGGTCCAAATGTGTAAGTGGATTAGACTAGTGTGAGGTCAGCTGGTAATGTAGCAGTATACATGGAAACACCACCACCAGAGGAACTACTGCTGTTACATAATACAGTGTCCTCAGAACCATCCAGAAGAAAACACAGATACAATGTTCTGAGACACACAGGCACACAGACACACAGGCATGTAGACACACACACACACACACACACACACACACACACACACACACACACACACACACACACACACACACACACACACACACACACACACACACACCCACTCAGCCACTTCAGGACCACATTGTGTACCATACTATCTGCATATTTCCAGTTTCACAGATAGCTGGAGGCAGATGAAGAGACACTCATATATCTCTCTTTTTCTCTCTGTCACTCACTCTCTCTCTCTCTCTTTCTCTCTATCTCATGCAAGCTCTTTCTCTCCTTATTTTTCTGAGCCAGAGATGCTAATTGAGCTGCTAATTATTTTAAGGAAGATGAAACTGTGCTGATAAACCACGTTGATAAGAGCTTCAGAGGGAGTCTGCAATGCTAATGTGTGAAGAATGTCTTCTGAGAGCCTTTGAACCTTTTAAAGAGCTAAGCTAACACAGAATTTGTCCTAGAGGACAGAAATAGACTAGAGAAAACCCAAATGAAGAAATGTTTAATCTCTCCTACCACTCCATGCCATGGAGAAGGAATGGCGAATGAATCATTTTGTGTGGAATATCCGTCATTCTTAACATTTTTCACACACTCTTTGTCTATGATATTGGTGAACACCTAGCAGAGTGTAAAGTGCTGTTCTCTGCTTGCTGAAGCACCGCTGTCACATGAAAAGGGTGGGCTCTCAGGCTATTGGCTTTAGCTTGCATGTGGAAACAGTAAGACCGTTCGTTTGCCCTTGTTGAACAAAGCCCTACAATTATAGTGTGAATTCTCCAGTGATTTCTCCCTTAGAGCAGGCAGAGCTGACAAACACCAGGGGCTGACTGGCACGGCACTGGCTACATTCATTCCCATCTGACAATGGAGCTGAGGAAAAGAGTGCTCCTCAGCTGTGCTGGAGCTACAGCAGAGCTCTCTCTCTCTCTCTCTCTCTCTCGTTGTGCCTTCTTTTCTTTGCTCTCTCTCTCTTTCTCACCCTCTTAATCATTCTCTCCCTCTCTGTCATCTTCTCCTCGAGCATATGCCTTCTGTTTCTCTCTCATCCTCCACCTTACTGTGCTTTCTCTCCATCTCTCCATCTCTCTCTCTCTCTACTGGCCCAGTGCCTATCAGGCCCTGCATGCTCAGGCCTCACACAGGTGGGCTACTCTCAGAAAGAGCTTTTTGCATTACATCCCAGACAGAGACTGCCAGCTGGAATAATAAGAGGGTTCTGAAAAGCACCACAGACAGTAAGCCAAGAGTCATTTACTGAAACAGCCACTCTATTTAAGTGGGATACCTGGCAGTGTGGTGCCAGGACAACAACCTCTCTCTCTCAATGTGAGCAAGATAAAGGAGCTGATCGAACTATAGGAAAAGGAAAAGGAGGGCCGAACATAGGAAAAGGAGGGAAAAGGAGGGCTGAACATAGGAAAAGGAGGGAAAAGGAGGGCTGAACATAGGAAAAGGAGGGAAAAGGAGGGCTGAACATAGGAAAAGGAGGGAAAAGGAGGGCTGAACATAGGAAAAGGAGGGAAAAGGAGGGAAAAGGAGGGCTGAACATAGGAAAAGGAGGGAAAAGGAGGGCTGAACATAGGAAAAGGAGGGAAAAGGAGGGAAAAGGAGGGCTGAACATAGGAAAAGGAGGGAAAAGGAGGGCCGAACATAGGAAAAGGAGGGAAAAGGAGGGCTGAACATAGGAAAAGAAGGGCCGAACAGGCCCCCATTAACATCGACGGGACTGAAGTGGAGCGGGTCGAGTGTTTCAAGTTCCTTGGTGTCCACATCACCAACAAACTATGATGGTCCAAACACACCAAGACAGTTGTGAAGAGGGCACGACAACACCTATTTCCCCTCAGGAGACTGAAAAGATTTGACATGGGTCCTCAGACCCGATGTATATAACTTCGCTATTGTTATGTACATTTCTTGTGTTACTTCTTGATTGATTAGATTTTTTTTCTTTAGTTTATTTAGTAAATTAACTCTATTGCTTGAACTGCATTGTTGGTTAAGGGCTTGTAAGAAAGCATTTCACGGTAAGGAGACCTGCGCATGTGACAAATGCAATTTGATTCGATTTGATTAGTCTTTCCCAGACTGCTGCAATGTGACAGTCTATTGATTTTCACCTTCAATTTGTCTCGCAGTCCCACTTTCTATGAGCTGATGAATTAGATGAACTAATTCTGGATGATCTGGTGGCTTTACACATCCACACATTTAGGCTAATTTAGCTTCCAGTGTTTGTATCCACACAGATGGAATGTCAAGAGCGGCAGTCTGAAGTGCCTTTGGCCGTCTCTGATCAAAGACCTCTTGGTTGTTTTGAAGGGAATCTTTTGCCAGTCTTTCAGTGTGCTTTAGATTTCAGAGCTGTATTGTTTCAGAGGTTCGTTACAACAGAGCTCTCAGAGAGTTGTTGACTGTTGGCCTCTATTGACCCGTCTTGTTAAGCTTGGACTCTTCAACATGCAACAGCACAGACAATTGCCCAGAAAGAGGCAGATTTCTGGAGCAAGAAAACCATTTTATAGTAGCCTATACAGTGTATCCTCAGAATATCTTCCCCAATACCCTTTGCATGTTCTCATTGCTTAGTATCCATGAAGCTTCTTATATTGTAGCCCTGTCTATTATTCCACTCAAGATCCCGCTGAGCAGAGATGGGTGAACATTTGTCATGATTCAGTGTTGTGTCCACACACAGTCACACATGTACATGTACATTTGTCATTGATTCAGTGTTGTGTCCACACACAGTCACACATGTACATTTGTCATTGATTCAGTGTTGTGCCCACACACAGTCACACATGTACATTTGTCATTGATTCAGTGTTGTGCCCACACACAGTCACACATGTACATTTGTCATTGATTCAGTGTTGTGTCCACACACAGTCACACATGTACATTTGTCATTGATTCAGTGTTGTGCCCACACACAGTCACACATGTACATTTGTCATTGATTCAGTGTTGTGTCCACACACAGTCACACATGTACATTTGTCATTGATTCAGTGTTGTGTCCACACACAGTCACACATGTACATTTGTCATGATTGTAACATTCTATTTTCATGACTTTGCTAGCCTGTGTCATCCATTATAATCAAAACATGCTTCCTCTTCATGCCCTCAACTGACTCATTGGTCAGGGCCCATATCCATAAAGCGTAGAGGAGAATTGCTGATTTTGAATCAGTTTAGCCTTTTAGATCATAATGAGTAAGATTCCATGGACAGGGGAGGGGCGTGGGGCTGTTCCTAGATCAGCGTTCCTACTCTGAGATGCTTTATGAACACAGGCCCAGGCGTTTCCATAACCATGATTGTTTTCTGACGGCTCTCTCCTCCTGTGTGTCATAGGGATTTCCTTCCTCGTGGTTCTGGCATCGTCACCCGTCGTCCCTTGGTCCTGCAGCTGATCAACTGTCCCACAGGTAAACTCTTCCCCGTTCCCCTCTCTGTCCCACAGGTAAAGTCTTCCCCCATCCCTCCCTTCCATCAGAGGCACCTACTGATGCCAGTGGCTTGGTAGGTTTGTTATGGTGACTTCGTTAAGCAGAGAATATCTAATAAGCAAGCTTTCAATAACAAGTTTAAGCACCATGCAAAACAGGACAAATCATTTGTCCTCATTTAAATTTAATCCAGTCTTATGTAACCAGTTCAGAATGTGCCTTTTGGAAGAGATGTATTGCATTTACTGTATAGTACAAAACATCAATACCATCTAAGGTTTATGAAGACCAACCTATCTCAGACCCTGAATGCTCAGATAATGTATAGCCTGCCCAAAGTCATTCATAATAATTTACTTTATTTCTAAAGTGCATTTCTCACACCCCAAAAAATGAAAACAATGAGTATTCTATTCATATAATAATAATTCATATTCTGTATTACCAAAAGGCCAAAATGAGCTTCTTCTTATTTTCCAGTCAATACAAGGTCTGTGGCTGTCTCACAGTTTTATCAACAGTGCCATCTAGGTTTGTTACATTTTCCTCCAAACTGAGAGTGATGAAAAGTGAAGAAATGACAGAACAGCTCATTTCAATTCAAGTTGCCAGAAATGGTTTCCTGTATTTGTCATTATTCCATCCCAGCTGTCTTCTTATATGATCTTGTCTTCCTCACTTGTCCTCTCCTTTCCTTTACTCACCTCTGTTCTGTCCCCCTCTCTTTCTGCAGAATATGCTGAGTTCCTTCACTGTAAGGGGAAGAAGTTCACAGACTTCGATGAGGTTCGGGGGGAGATCGAGGCGGAGACGGACCGCATCACTGGGCAGAATAAGGGCATCTCCCCTGTGCCAATCAACCTCAGGGTTTACTCCCCACATGGTGAGGTCACAGAACTACCACACTTGATCATAGGAAAGATTAGAGTAGTATAATTCTATACACAGAATTTTGTGAATCAAGTTTCCCTATTATTTAAAAGTGGCAACCAAGTTTGATTGTATTGCCAGGGCCTAAAGTGAGTTTCAATCAGTTACTATTCATGATATTATATAGTTTGATTGTATTGCCAGGGCCTAAAGTGAGTTTCAATCAGTTACTATTCATGATATTATATAGTTTGATTGTATTGCCAGGGCCTAAAGTGAGTTTCAATCAGTTACTATTCATGATATTATATAGTTTGATTGTATTGCCAGGGCCTAAAGTGAGTTTCAATCAGTTACTATTCATGATATTATATAGTTTGATTGTATTGCCAGGGCCTAAAGTGAGTTTCAATCAGTTACTATTCATGATATTATATAGTTTGATTGTATTGCCAGGGCCTAAAGTGAGTTTCAATTAGTTACTATTCATGATATTATATAGTTTGATTGTATTGCCAGGGCCTAAAGTGAGTTTCAATTAGTTACTATTCATGATATTATATAGTTTGATTGTATTGCCAGGGCCTAAAGTGAGTTTCAATCAGTTACTATTCATGATATTATATAGTTTGATTGTATTGCCAGGGCCTAAAGTGAGTTTCAATCAGTTACTATTCATGATATTATATAGTTTGATTGTATTGCCAGGGCCTAAAGTGAGTTTCAATCAGTTACTATTCATGATATTATATAGTTTGATTGTATTGCCAGGGCCTAAAATGAGTTTCAATCAGTTACTATTCATGATATTATATAGTCCTTTATTTTTCAGGGTTATCATTATTCATCGGTTTTGATATCATATTTAGAAATCTTTCTCTCCCCTCCTCCCTCTCCCCTCTGCCCTCTCCATACTCTCTTCACCCCTCTCTCCCCTCTCCCTTCACCCCTCTCTCCCCTCTCCCTTCACCCCTCTCTCCGCTCTCCCTTCTCCCTTCCCCCTTCACCCCCTCTCTCCCCTCTATTTTCACCCCCTCTCTCCCCTCTCTTTTCACCCCCTCTCTCCCCTCTCTTTTCACCCCCTCTCTCCCCTCTCTTTTCAACCCCTCTCTCCCCTCTATTTTCAACCCCTCTCTCCCCTCTCTTTTCACCCCCTCTCTCCCCTCTCTTTTCAACCCCTCTCTCCCCTCTCTTTTCAACCCCTCTCTCCCCTCTCTTTTCACCCCCTCTCTCCCCTCTCTTTTCACCCCCTCTCTCCCCTCTCTTTTCAACCCCTCTCTCCCCTCTATTTTCACCCCTTCTCTCCCCTCTCTTTTCACCCCCTCTCTCCCCTCTCACCCCCTATCTTCCGATATTCACCTCCCCTCTCCTTTCTCCCCTCTCTCCCCTCTCTCCCCTAGTCCTGAACCTGACTCTGGTGGACTTGCCGGGGATGACCAAGGTCCCAGTAGGGGACCAGCCTGCGGACATTGAGCAGCAGATCAGAGACATGTTGTATCAGTTTGTGACGAAGGACAACTGTCTGCTGCTGGCTGTTTCCCCGGCCAACTCTGATCTGGCCAACTCAGATGCCCTGAAGATTGCTAAAGAAGTCGACCCACAAGGTGGGTTGATTGACTAGAGGTTAAAGGCAGAAACTGTAGACCTTCTGGCTCTCATCAGTGCTCTCAGTTTCGTTCACCATCATATTGTGACAGGGCAGTAGTTAGACAGGGATGCAATTTAACCTACCTACAATTGGACTTCGTTAATGTATTGTGTGTGTGTGTGTGTGTGTGTGTGTGTGTGTGTGTGTGTGTGTGTGTGTGTGTGCGTGCCCAGGTCAGAGGACCATTGGTGTGATCACCAAGCTGGATCTGATGGACGAGGGGACTGATGCCCGAGAGATTCTGGAGAACAAGCTGCTGCCACTGCGAAGAGGTGAGACTAAACACACACACACACACACACACACACACACACACACACACACACACACACACACACACACACACATTCTCATCCCATCTCAGTGCTTCCCTCTAGTGGTTATCTAGTTAATAATAATAATAGAACGTTGGAGATAAAATGTCTTTCAACAAACCCAAGGACACTGTACAGCAAGGATAACAGGGATAACAAGGATAACAAGGATAACAGGGATAACAAGGATAACAAGGATAACAAGGATAAAACAATAGAACAAAAATAAATAAAAGCTACTTAGCTCAAGAGAGAGCTGACTAAGGGCTGAGTTAAGGAGTTCAGAGAGGTAGGAGGTCAGAGAGGTAGGAGGTCAGAGAGGTAGGAGGTCAGAGAGGTATGTGGAGCAGGTCAGAGGTATGAAGGGGCCAGGTCATGGAGGGCCTTGTAGGTGAGGAGTATGATCTTGATAGGTAATGTGGAGTTTGACTGGGAGCCAGGGAAGGTGGTGCAGAGTGATGTGTTCCCAGGGTTTGGTGCATGGGAGAACCCTGGCAGTGGAGTTCCTGGCTGTGCCGGACACCCCAAATAGGACTCCAGTTGTGTTGCTCACTGCAGCAACCAGTGTTACAACCACTCACAGCTCTACAGAGAGAAATGTAGAACGTAGGAGGAGGTAGAGAAACAGAGGAGGTGGGGCGCGATGGAGACAGGGAAGAGAGTGAGAGAGAAAATAAGAAGGAAGGAAAGAGAGAGCGAGATGGAGGCGGACAAAAATAACATCTTGATTTTAGTGACACATCTGGAAAAAATGTCTGTTTGTTTCTTTTCTGTGCAATAAAATATGTTTGTGGGAAACTCTCTAATGCAATTAGGGGACAGACATTTTTCTACTGGTGCTTGACCCCAGGCATGTAGTTCTGTCGCTGTCTTCTCTGTTTCTGTCACTCTCTCGTGTCGGAAGACCTCACGTTAAACCACTAGTATATTTACAAGGCTACTGGCGTTCAGTCCAAAAGGTTATAAGGCAAGATATCCTGTTTAACAGAGAACTGCATGAGAAAAAATAACTCAATTGGGATATGTGATCCCTGTTACCCTTGTGGCTACCTTGCCCCCCTCCCCCAATAACCATCACACGATAGGGAAGTGGGAGCTAAATGTTACCCTCCACACTGCCCTCCGAACTCCCCACCCCTTCAGCCCACTACCCCAGTGTGGTAAAACAAACAAGACAAACAAACAAGAAAAACCCACACACAGAAAAACTATCTATTAACAAACTTCTTTCTTTTCTTTTCTTTCTTTCTCTCCACAAAACAACATTTTGCCAATCTTTGCATCCTGATCTGTCCAGTATCAGCTGACCTCTCTCCCTGCCCCAGGTTACATCGGTGTGGTGAACAGGAGTCAGAAGGACATTGATGGGAAGAAGGACATCACAGCGGCCATGGCTGCAGAGAGGAAGTTCTTCCTGACCCACCCTGGATACAGACACCTGGCTGAACGCATGGGCACCCCCTACCTACAGAAAACACTCAACCAGGTTAGTCCCCTACCTACAGAAAACACTCAACCAGGTTAGTCCCCTACCTACAGAAAACACTCAACCAGGTTAGTCCCCTACCTACAGAAAACACTCAACCAGGTCAGTCCCCTACCTACAGAAAACACTCAACCAGGTCAGTCCCCTACCTACAGAAAACACTCAACCAGGTCAGTCCCCTACCTACAGAAAACACTCAACCAGGTTAGTCCCCTACCTACAGAAAACACTTAACCAGGTTAGTCCCCTACCTACAGAAAACACTCAACCAGGTTAGTCCCGTACCTACAGAAAACACTCAACCAGGTCAGTCCCCTACCTACAGAAAACACTCAACCAGGTTAGTCCCCTAGCTACAGAAAACACTCAACCAGGTTAGTCCCCTAGCTACAGAAAACACTCAACCAGGTTAGTCCCCTAGCTACAGAAAACACTCAACCAGGTTAGTCCCCTACCTACAGAAACCACTCAACCAGGTTAGTCCCCTACCTACAGAAAACACTCAAACAGGTCAGTCCCCTACCTACAGAAAACACTCACCCAGGTCAGTTCCCTACCTACAGAAAACACTCAACCAGGTTAGTCCCCTACCTACAGAAAACACTCAACCAGGTTAGTCCCCTACCTACAGAAAACACTCAACCAGGTCAGTCCCCTACCTACAGAAAACACTCAACCAGGTCAGTCCCCTACCTACAGAAAACACTCAACCAGGTCAGTTCCCTACCTACAGAAAACACTCAACCAGGTCAGTTCCCTACCTACAGAAAACACTCAACCAGGTTAGTCCCCTACCTACAGAAAACACTCAACCAGGTTAGTCCCCTACCTACAGAAAACACTCAACCAGGTCAGTCCCCTACCTACAGAAAACACTCAACCAGGTCAGTCCCCTACCTACAGAAAACACTCAACCAGGTCAGTCCCCTACCTACAGAAAACACTCAACCAGGTTAGTCCCCTACCTACAGAAAACACTTAACCAGGTTAGTCCCCTACCTACAGAAAACACTCAACCAGGTTAGTCCCGTACCTACAGAAAACATTCAACCAGGTCAGTTCCCTACCTACAGAAAACACTCAACCAGGTTAGTCCCCTACCTACAGACAACACTCAACCAGGTCAGTCCCCTACCTACAGAAAACACTCAACCAGGTCAGTCCCCTACCTACAGAAAACACTCAACCAGGTCAGTCCCCTACCTACAGAAAACACTCAACCAGGTTAGTCCCCTACCTACAGAAACCACTCAACCAGGTTAGTCCCCTACCTACAGAAAACACTCAACCAGGTCAGTCCCCTACCTACAGAAAACACTCACCCAGGTCAGTTCCCTACCTACAGAAAACACTCAACCAGGTTAGTCCCCTACCTACAGAAAACACTCAACCAGGTTAGTCCCCTACCTACAGAAAACACTCAACCAGGTTAGTCCCCTACCTACAGAAAACACTCAACCAGGTCAGTCCCCTACCTACAGAAAACACTCAACCAGGTCAGTCCCCTACCTACAGAAAACACTCAACCAGGTCAGTTCCCTACCTACAGAAAACACTCAACCAGGTCAGTTCCCTACCTACAGAAAACACTCAACCAGGTTAGTCCCCTAGCTACAGAAAACACTCAACCAGGTTAGTCCCCTACCTACAGAAAACACTCAACCAGGTCAGTCCCCTACCTACAGAAAACACTCAACCAGGTCAGTCCCCTACCTACAGAAAACACTCAACCAGGTCAGTCCCCTACCTACAGAAAACACTCAACCAGGTTAGTCCCCTACCTACAGAAAACACTCAACCAGGTCAGTCCCCTACCTACAGAAAACACTCAACCAGGTTAGTCCCCTACCTACAGAAAACACTTAACCAGGTTAGTCCCCTACCTACAGAAAACACTCAACCAGGTCAGTCCCCTACCAACAGAAAACACTCAACCAGGTTAGTCCCCTACCTACAGAAAACACTCAACCAGGTTAGTCCCCTAGCTACAGAAAACACTCAACCAGGTTAGTCCCCTAGCTACAGAAAACACTCAACCAGGTTAGTCCCCTAGCTACAGAAAACACTCAACCAGGTTAGTCCCCTAGCTACAGAAAACACTCAACCAGGTTAGTCCCCTACCTACAGATAACACTCAACCAAGTTAGTCCCCTAGCTACAGAAAACACTCAACCAGGTTAGTCCCCTACCTACAGAAAACACTCAACCAAGTTAGTCCCCTAGCTACAGAAAACACTCAACCAGGTTAGTCCCCTACCTACAGAAAACACTCAACCAGGTTAGTCCTCTACCTACAGAAAACACTCAACCAGGCTGCTCAACAAGGCTGCCAGCTGAGCCATCCACAGTATCTATTTGGATGCTTACGAGGTGTTCATTTTTTATTATTTAAAAAAACATTTATTTCACCTTTATTTAACCAGGTAGGCCAGTTGAGAACAAGTTCTCATTCACAACTGCGACCTGGCCAAGATAAAGCGTAGCAGTGCGACAAAAACAACAACACAGTTACACATAAACAAACGTACAGTCAATAACACAAAAGTAAAGAAAAATAGAAAAATCTATGTACAGTGTGTACAAATGTAGAAGAGTAGGGAGGTAGGCAATAAATAGGCCCTTGAGGCAAAAATAATGACAATTTAGCATTAATACTGGAGTGATAGATGATGATGTGCAAGTAGAGATACTGGGGTGCAAAAGGGCAAGTAATAATATGGGCATGAGGTAGTTGGGTGTGCTATTTACAGATGGGCTGTGTACAGGTACAGTGATCAGTAAGCTGCTCTGACAGCTGATGCTTAAAGTTAGAGAGGGAGATATAAGATTTTTGCAACTCGTTCCAGTCATTGGCAGCAGAGAACTGGAAGGAAAGGTCGGACGAAGGAAGAATGACCAGTGAGATATACCTGCTGGAGCGCGTGCTACGGGTGGGTGTTGCTACGGTGACCAGTGAGCTGAGACAAGGCAGGGCTTTACCTAGCCAAGACTTATAGATGACCTGGAGCCAGTGGGTTTGGCGACGGATGTGTCGTGAGGGCCAGCCAACGAGAACATACAGGTCGCAGTGGAGGGTAGTATATGGGGCTTTGGTGACAAAACGAATGGCACTGTGATAGACTACATCCAGTTTGCTGAGTAGAGTGTTGAAGCTATTTTGTAAATGACATCGCCGAAGTCGAGGATCGGTAGGATGGTCAGTTTTATGAGGGTATGTTTGGCAGCGTGAGTAAAGGAGGCTTTGTTGTGAAATAGGAAGCCAATTCTAGACTTCTAATAACATCCACTGAAGAGTAGGTGAATGGTAGTAGTATAGTCTAGGATCTGACCACGGTCATCTCTCCAGTCCCATGTTAAAACCCACCCTGACCTTTCACCCTGCAGCAACTGACAAATCACATCCGGGACACTCTGCCGGGGCTGCGGGCCAAGCTGCAGAGCCAGCTGCTGTCTATAGAGAAGGAAGTGGAGGAGTACAAGAACTTCAGACCTGACGACCCCTCCCGCAAGACCAAGGCCCTGTTGCAGTGAGTAGGATACACACTTACATACATGCATGCACGCACACACACACGCTCACGCACACACGCACACACACACACACACACACACACACACACACACACACACACACACACACACACACACACACACACACACACACACACACACACACACACACACACACACACACACACACACACACACACACACACGCACACACTTCATTAACTCCCTTTTCCCTGTATCTCACCCAGGATGGTGCAGCAGTTCTCAGTGGACTTTGAGAAGCGTATCGAGGGCTCTGGGGACCAGATCGACACAGCAGAGTTGTCAGGAGGAGCCCGGATCAACCGCATCTTCCACGAGCGCTTCCCCTTTGAGCTGGTCAAGGTGTGTGTACCGTACTGTATGTGTGCGTGTCCCCCTCTTTCCTAACTCTTAGTGTCCATGCAACCCCAGAATGAGACAGACAGTGCCGTGATTTGCCTCCTGCCTCCCTTAGGACCGCAACCCAGAGACTATATGAGGAAAACATTCCTCCCTCCCCAAACCCCCTCCTTCTATCCCTCCCTCCCAGAGCCACTCAATGAATACAAGCGACCTTAGGTTCCTGTTTCTGCTGTGTGTTGGAGGTGTGTGTTCACTATTTAACGGTGTGTTTTCCTTTCTGTGTGTGTACAGATGGAGTTTAACGAGAAGGAGCTTCGCAAGGAGATCAGCTACGCAATCAAGAACATCCATGGCATCAGGCACGTCCCTCATCCCTATCCCTCTCTCCCTCTCTCCCTACCCCTGTCCTCACCCGCCTGGGTCACCCCTCTGGGCCAGACCAACTCTAATCATCCTCACCCATCTAATCATGAAGACCTCTAGAAAAAACCGATTGCAGTCCAGCGCCCCTCATGCTGTTGCATACTGAGGACATCAGAAACAGAGGTGGAGGGATTTGTGATTAGATCCGTGACCGCTGGTTGGGTGGCATCTTTCTCTCACTCTTTGCCCCGTCCGTCTGTATGTATCTTGTATGTATGTCTGTCTGTCTGTGTGGTGAAGCCTCATATGCCCGTCATGTGTAACCTAGCTCACTCCATCCCCGTCCTACGAAGAATTCCTGTCTTTTACCTAGGTCCAAGAGTGATATAAATCAGAATCAGACAGTGATGTCATCACTCTTCAGGAAGTGAACCTGTTGAATGTCCCCCTGTGTTTCTTCCTCAATCTTAACCTAACTCCCATGAGGAGGAAGGCTTCAAGGATAGAAAACGGTTTGAACTGCGTATCAGAACACATATTCCTCCTGACTACCAATAGACCATACATACCTTAACTATGAATAATTATTCTTTCTCTGGTGTAGTTGGTGTAAGATGGTGTAAGATGGTGTAAAGAGAAGCCCAATTGTTTTGCTCTGAACTCCATGAACAAAAAAATCGAATCAAAAACGATTTTATACATGCTTCGTAAACAACTGGTGTAGACTAACAGTGAAATAATTACTTATGGTCCTTTTTCAACAATGCAGGATGCAAAAAACGATTTCTAAATATAATTTACAGTTGAAGTCGGAAGTTTACATACACCTTAGCCAAATACATTTAAACTCAGTTTTTCACAATTCCTGACATTTAATCCTAGTAAAAATTCCCTGCCTTATGTCAGTTAGGATCACCACTTCATTTTAGAATGTGAAATGTCAGAATAATAGTAGAGAGACTGATTTATTTCAGCTTTTATTTCTTTCATCACATTCCCAGTGGGTCAGAAGTTTACATACACTCAATTAGTATTTGGTAGCATTGCCTTTTAATTTAAAAAAAAATCTTGGGTCAAACGTTTCGGGTAGCCTTCTACAAGCTTCCCACAATAAGTTGGGTGAATTTTGGCCCATTCCTCCTGACAGAGCCGGTCTAACTGAGTCAGGTTTGTAGGCCTCCTTGCTCGCAAACGCTTTTTCAGTTCTACCCACAAAATTTCTATAGGATTGAGGTCAGGGCTTTGTGATGGCCACTCCAATACATTGACTTTGTTGTCCTTAGGCCATTTTGCCACAACTTTGGAAGAATGCTTGGTGGTCATTGTCCATTTGAAAGACCCATTTGCGACCAAGCTTTTACTTCTTGACTGATGTACTGAGATGTTGCTTCAATATATCCACATCATTTTCTTTCCTCATGATGTCATCTATTTTGTGAAGTGCACCAGTCCCTCCTGCAACAAAGCAACCCCACAACATGATGCTGCCACCCCCGTGCTTCACGGTTGGGATGGTGTTCTTCGGCTTGCAAGACTCCCTCTTTTTCCTCCAAACATAACAACGGTCAATATGGCCAAACAGTTCTATTTTTGTTTCATCAGACCAGAGGACATTTCTCCAAAAAGTACGGTCTTTGTTCCCATGTGCAGTTGCAAACCATAGTCTGGCTTTTTTATGGCGGTTTTGGAGCAGTGACTTCTTCCTTGCTGAGCAGCCTTTCAGGTTATGTCGATATAGGAATTGTTTTACTATGGATAGAGATACTTTTGTACCGATTTTCTCCAGCATCTTCACAAAGTCCTTGCTGTTGTTCTGGGATTGATTTGTACTTTTCGCACCAAAGTATGTTCATCTCTCGGCTGCGTGGTCCCATGGTGTTTATACTTGCATACTATTGTTTGTACAGATGAACGTGGTACCTTCAGGCACTTGGAAATTGCTCCCACGGATTAACCAGACTTGTGGAGGTCTACATTTTTTTTCTGAGGTCTTGGCTGATTTATTTTGATTTTCCCATGATGTCAAGCAAAGAGGCACTGAGTTTGAAGGTAGGCCTTGCAATAAATCCACAGGTACACCCCCAATTGACTCAAATAATGTCAAATAGCCTATCAGAAGCTTCCAAAGCCATGACATAATTTTCTGGAATTTTCCAAGCTGTTTAAAGGCACAGTCAACTTAGTGTATGTAAACTTCTGACCCACTGGAATTGTGATCCAGTGAATTATAAGTGAAATAATCGGTCTGTAAACAATTGTTGGAAAAAGTACTTGTGTCATGCACAAAGTAGATGTCCTAACCGACTTGCCAAAACTATAGTTTGTTAACAAGACATTTGTGGAGTGGTTGAAAAACGAGTTTTAATGACTCCAACCTAAGTGTATCTAAACGTTCGACTTCAACTGTACATATATTTTAAAATAAAAACCTTTGAATGAGATGGTGTGTCCAAACTTTTGACTGGTACTGTGTATGTATATATATATATATATATATATACAAATATTTGACTTCCTTTCCTTGTTACCTTTCATTTGGGGCCAATGATCTGAAAGAAGCAGTTATTAAATGGAAAATGGCTGCAAACACATGCTTACTATGAGGGTGCCCTCTACCCTATAGGTCAGTGGTTCTGAAGGAGGGGAACTGGTAAAGGAAACCATTTAAGAGAATTGGGACACATTTTGTTGTAGTAGTGTAGGGACTCCAATAGGCATGGTGTCATCCGAGGATTGGATGGCTCATGTACTGTAGCATGTGGGCAAAACTCTTCACATATTATGTAGCAATAATCATATAAGTTGTGTTCTAAGAGCTCAGTTTTTATCTGCACATTTGAGCTAGCAGAATATTTTCCTGAAACCATAATGTGATGATTTAGTTAAGTTTTTAAGTCATGTTTTCTGCTTTCTGTTGACATTCTCTTTCTTTGTCTTACTGTGCATGTTTCTTCTTTATGTTGTGGGAGGGGGTCTTTTCAATTAACACTGTTCTCTCTGCCTGACCTTCCTCCCCTTTTCTCCTTTTTTCAAAATGTCTCTCTTTTTTGGGCCTGTTACTGGGCAGAACTGGCCTCTTCACTCCGGACATGGCTTTTGAGACCATTGTGAAAAGGCAGATCGGCAAGATCAAAGAGCCCTGCCAGAAATGTGTGGACATGGTCATTTCTGAGCTAGTCAATACCGTTAGGCAGTGTACTCAGAAGGTAAACACACACGGTGGGGAGCAACACTATGGTTTCACCTCTCCCTCCAACCAAAACCTGCAGCTATGTCATCCCTGTTACCGTATCACCGTTCCGTTCTCCAGACCCTGTTGTCCCGGGTTGGGACAGTAGGGGGCATACTGGGGTAGCGGGGGTATTGTGAGGGACTGCCTGCCTACCGCTTTGGATGGTGTGGCTGGGTACAGTGACCATGGCCATGTTAAAGAACCATGCTTGGTTTAGAATGGGTCTTGATGCTGCCGGGTTGCTGCTACGTGGCTGTATGTCAAGGGTTTAGACACAGGAGTAAGGATTAAAACATTTCAACAAATATTTTTGTTATGAATATGATCAAATGAACATTAATAATTTAATGAATGGTCAAATTAACACATCTTAAGATGTTACAGTTCTGTTAAGTCACAGGTGACTGAGTTAATTTTAGCAGTGGTGACATCGTTTTTGATGCCCTGACTGCGTCATCAAAGTGTCACTCAGCTGTTGTCCCAGTCAGCCATGTTGGGTGACCTCAGCATCCAGACCTCCTGCTTGTGAGACCGGGTGCTGTGCACCTGCAGCAGACAGGACCCATGACAACGTGAAAGTTTGGCGGCTCATCCAAGGGCCAAGTTCAGCTAAGAGTGCCCTTGAGGACCGCCCTCAGCGGAAGAGGCCCCAGTGGTCTTAGACCACTGTGACAAGGCCCAGTTTGGAACGCAGTCTGACCACAGTGGTTCTGGGACAGTGGAATAACAAACGCTGTGGCCCTGCTCTGAGTGGTCAGCTGGGGGATCGGGGGGTGGAAAGAGGGTTGAGAGGGTGTCAAGGTAGAGGGGAGGAGCAAGGTGCTTTGTCTGAGATGGTGGGTGCACAGCTGCGGTCTCAAATGGCTCATGGCTCAGAGCTGTTGACCAGTGGGGTGGTGCAGGCTGTGATCTCTCTCTCTCTCTCTCTCTCTCTCTCTCTCTGGATGGAGGGACAGACCTCAGCGCTAGCCTGTTTCGAACAGCTTCAAGGGAAACCAAATGTCTCACTTGCCTTTTTTTTACCCTGTGTACGGTTTCCCCACCTCCCCCTGACTTGTCCCTATCCCCTCTATTTCATCTGCCTTTCAGTCTGTCATCCCTCTTTTTCCCACCTTATCTGTTTCTCTCCTTCTCTGTGTGGCCCTCTTGTATTACTCTTTATTGGCATGGGAAACATATGTTAACATTGCCAAAGCAAGGGAAGTAGATCATAAACAAAAGTGAAATAAGCAATACAAAATAACAGTAAGCATAACACTCACAAACGTTCCAAAAGAATAAAAACATTTGAAAATGTAATATTATGAGCAAATAAATAAACATAAATATGGGTTGTATTTACAATGGTGTTTGTTCTTCACTGGTTGGTCTTTCCTTGTGGCAACAGGTCACAAATCAAGCTGCTGTGAGGGCACACTGTGGTATTTCACCCAGTAGATATGGGAGTTTGGGTGAAATACAGTGTGGCATTTCTCTCTTCTGCTTTGACCTGCTCTCTCTCCCTGTGGTTCTCTTCATCTTTTACTCCATTCCTCCATCTCGGTTTCTGTTTCTCTTTGTCTCTTTATCTTGGTTTCTCCCCCTTCTGTTTCTCTATGACTTTACTTCTCTCTCTTCTCTCTCCCGTCACCACCTCCTCTCTACAGGACGGGCCTGTTCACTCCTGACCTGGCCTTTGAGGCCATAGTGAAAAAGCAGATCCAAAAGCTGAAGGAACCCTCACTGAAGTGTATAGATATGGTAGTGAGCGAACTCACCTCAACCATACAAAAGTGTAGTGACAAGGTAACCAATGAACCGGGCCACGTTCGGAGTCTGGCTTGCGTCATTCTTAGAGGTAGGGATAGACCGATGGCTGGACTACAAAAAAAAGGAAGCAAAATATGTGATCCGTTTTAGATCAGCATAGTGGTTAGGGTTGTACATACAGTGCTTTCAGAAAATATTCATACCCTTGATTTATTCCACATTTAGTTCTGTTACAGCCTGAATTCAAAATGAATGACCTAGATTCTGGTTCTCACGCACACACAATACCCCATAATGAGAAAGTGAAAACATGTTTTTCGAAATTTGTGCAAATGATTTGAAAATCAGGTGTAGAAATATCACACCCCCCATCAATACTTTGTAGAAGCACCTTAAACAGCGAATACAGCTGTGCGTCTTTCTGGGTAAGTCTCTAAGAGCTTTCCACACATGGTTTGTGCAACATTTTATCATTATTCTTTTCACAATTCTTCAAGCTCTGTCAAATTGGTTGTTAATCATTGCTTGACAACCATTTTCAGGTTTGCCATAGATTTTCAAGCAGATTTAAGTCAAAAATGTAACTCGGCCACTCAAGAACCTTCAATGTCTTCTTGGTAAGCAACTCCAGTGTAGATTTGGCCTTGTGTGTTAGGTTATTGTCCTGCTGGAAGGCGAATTCATCTCCCAGTGTCTGGTGGAAAGCAGACTGAACCAGGTTTTCCTCTAGGATTTTGCCAGTGCTTAGCTCAATTCTATTTATTTTTTATCCTGAAAAACTCCCCAGTCCTTAACGATTCAAAGCGTACCCATAACATGATGCAGCCACCAAATATGGAGAGTGGTACTCAGTAATGTGTGGTATTGAATTTGCCCCAAACATAACACTTTGTATTCAGGACAAAAAGTTTATTGCTTTGCCACATGTTTTGCAGTATTACTTCAGTTCCTTGTTGCAAACAGGATGCAGGTTTTGGAATATTTGTATTCTGTATAGGCTTACTTCTTTCCACTTTGTCAATTAGGTTAGTATTGTGGAGTAATTACAATGTTGTCGATCCATCTTCAGTTTTCTCCTATCACAACCATTAAACTCCGCAACTCTTTTAAAGTCACCATTGGCCTCATGGTGAAATCCCTGAGTGGTTTCCTTCCTCTCCGGCAACTGAGTTAGGAAGGACGCCTATATCTTTGTAGTGACTGGGCCATACACCATCCAAAGTGTAATTTATAACTTCACCATGCTCAAATAGATATTCAATGTCTGCTTTAAAAAAAAATCCATCTACCAATAGGTTCCATTCTTTGTGGTTGAATCTGTGTTTGAAGTTCACTGCTCAACTGAGGGACCTTACAGATAATTGTGTGGGGTACAGAGATGAGGTCCATGCAACTTATTATGTGTTATGCAGGTGAGTGAGGACCCAAAAGCGGTTTAACAGAAACAGAGTCTTTTAATGTCAAAACACAGGGAAGACATAGATCCTCTTCAGATGTATCGATTGACAAAATAGACAACCCGCAGAGAGGGCGACAAATAAATCATAAAGTCCTCTGATCTTTACAGGAGAGTCCCCTTCTAGCAGTAGAGGAGAATAGCAGGGTTAGCGGCAACAGACTGCTGGTCTCTCCGGGTAGGCGCGGGTTGTAGAGGACAGAGGTACCTGATCACACGTAGCATCTGATGAAGAGGCAGATTACGACAGGACGGGACAAGGGTGAAGCAAATGAGAATCTGACAAAGACAGAAGCAGAAACAGAGAGAGAAATAGAGACCTAATCAGAGGGAAAAAGGGAACAGGTGGGAGAGGGTAAACGAGGTAGTTAGAGGAGATGAGGAACAGCTGGGGGAAGGAAAGGAAGAGAAGGTAACCTAATACGACCAGCAGGGGGAAACGAAGTGAAGAGAAAGAACAGGAACAAGACATAACATGACAATACATGACAGTACCCCCCCACTCACCGAGCGTCTCCTGGCGCACTCGAGGAGGAAACCTGGCGGCAACGGAGGAAATCATCGATCAGCGAACGGTCCAGCACGTCCCGAGATGGAACCCAACTCCTTTCCTCAGGACCGTACCCCTCCCAATCCACTAGGTACTGATGACCACGGCCCCGAGGACGCATGTCCAAAATCTTACGGACCCTGTAGATAGGTGCGCCCTCGACAAGGATGGGGGAGGGGAGGGAAGACGAACGGGGGCGCGAAGAAAGGGCTTAACACAGGAGACATGGAAGACCGGGTGGACGCGACGAAGATGTCGCGGAAGAAGAAGTCGCACTGCGACAGGATTAATGACCTAAGAAATACAGAACAGACCAATGAACCGCGGGGTCAACTTGCGAGAAGCTGTCTTAAGGGGAAGGTTTTGAGTGGAGAGCCATACTCTCTGACCGCAACAATATCTAGGACTCTTAGTCCTACGCTTATTAGCGGCTCTCACAGTCTGCGCCCTATAACGGCAAAGTGCAGACCTGACCCTCTTCCAGGTGCGCTCACAACGTTGGACAAAAGCCTGAGCGGAGGGGACGCTGGACTCGGCGAGCTGAGACGAGAACAGAGGAGGCTGGTACCCGAGGCTACTCTGAAAAGGAGATAGCCCGGTCGCAGACGAAGGAAGCGAGTTGTGAGCATATTCTGCCCAGGGGAGCTGTTCTGCCCAAGACGCAGGGTTACGAAAAGAAAGACTGCGTAAGATGCGACCAATAGTCTGATTGGCCCGTTCTGCTTGACCGTTAGACTGGGGGTGAAAGCCGGAAGAGAGACTGACGGAAGCCCCAATCAAACGGCAAAACTCCCTCAAAAATTGAGACGTGAATTGCGGACCCCTGTCCGAAACGACCGCGTCTGACGGAAGGCCATGAATTCTGAAAACATTCTCAATGATGATTTGTGCCGTCTCTTTAGCAGAAGGAAGCTTAGCGAGGGGAATAAAATGAGCCGCCTTAGAGAACCTATCGACAACCGTTAGAATAACAGTCTTCCCCGCTGACGAAGGCAGTCCGGTAATAAAGTCTAAGGCGATGTGAGACCACGGTCGAGAGGGAATGAAGCGGTCTGAGACGGCCGGCAGGAGGAGAGTTACCGGACTTAGTCTGCGCGCAGTCCGAACAAGCAGCCACGAAACGACGCGTGTCACGCTCCTGAGTGGGCCACCAAAAACGCTGGCGAATAGAAGCAAGCGTACCCCGAACGCCGGGGTGGCCGGCTAACTTGGCAGAGTGAGCCCACTGAAGAACGGCCAGACGAGTAGGAACGGGAACGAAAGAAGGTTCCTAGGACAAGCGCGCGGCGACGGAGTGTGAGTGAGTGCTTGCTTTACCTGCCTCTCAATTCCCCAGACAGTCAACCCGACAACACGCCCCTCAGGGAGAATCCCCTCGGGGTCGGTGGAGGCTACTGAAGAACTGAAGAGACGGGATAAAGCATCAGGCTTGGTGTTCTTAGAGCCCGGACGATAAGAAATTACGAACTCGAAACGAGCGAAAAACAGCGCCCAACGAGCCTGACGCGCATTAAGTCGTTTGGCAGAACGGATGTACTCAAGGTTCCTATGGTCAGTCCAAACGACAAAAGGAACGGTCGCCCCCTCCAACCACTGTCGCCATTCGCCTAGGGCTAAGCGGATGGCGAGCAGTTCGCGGTTTCCCACATCATAGTTACGTTCCGACGGCGACAGGCGATGAGAAAAATACGCGCAAGGGTGGACCTTGTCGTCAGAACGGGAGCGCTGGGAAAGAATGGCTCCCACGCCCACCTCTGACGCGTCAACCTCGACAATGAACTGTCTAGAGACGTCAGGTGTAACAAGGATAGGTGCGGATGTAAAACGCTTCTTGAGGAGATCAAAAGCTCCCTGGGCAGAAACGGACCACTTAAAGCACGTCTTGACAGAAGTAAGGGCTGTGAGAGGAGCTGCCACCTGACCGAAATTACGGATGAAACGACGATAGAAATTCGCGAAGCCGAGAAAGCGCTGCAGCTCGACGTGTGACTTAGGGACGGGCCAATCGATGACAGCTTGGACCTTAGCGGGATCCATCTTAATGCCTTCAATGGAAATAACAGAACCGAGAAATGTGACGGAGGAGGCATGAAAAGAGCACTTCTCAGCCTTCACATAAAGACAATTCTCTAAAAGGCGCTGGAGGACACGTCGAACGTGCTGAACATGAATCTGGAGTGACGGTGAAAAAAATCAGGATATCGTCAAGGTAAACGAAAACAAAGATGTTCAGCATGTCTCTCAGGACATCATTCACTAATGCCTGAAAGACAGCTGGAGCGTTAGCGAGGCCGAACGGCAGAACCCGGTATTCAAAGTGCCCTAACGGAGTGTTAAACGCCGTTTTCCACTCGTCCCCCTCCCTGATGCGCACGAGATGGTAAGCGTTACGAAGGTCCAACTTAGTGAAAAACCTGGCTCCCTGCAGGATCTCGAAGGCTGAAGACATAAGGGGAAGCGGATAACGATTCTTAACCGTTATGTCATTCAGCCCTCGATAATCTATGCAGGGGCGCAGGGACCCGTCCTTCTTCTTAACAAAAAAAACCCCCGCTCCGGCGGGAGAGGAGGAGGGAACTATGGTACCGGCGTCGAGAGCTACAGACAAATAATCCTCGAGAGCCTTACGTTCGGGAGCCGACAGAGAGTATAGTCTACCCCGGGGGGGAGTGGTTCCCGGAAGGAGATCAATACTACAATCATACGACCGGTGCGGAGGAAGAGAGGTGGCCCTGGACCGACTGAACACCGTGCGCAGATCGTGATATTTCTCCGGCACCCCCGTCAAATCACCAGGCTCCTCCTGTGAAAAAGAGACAGAGGAAACAGGAGGGATAGCAGACATTAAAGACTTCACATGACAAGAGACGTTCCAGGAGAGGATAGAATTACTAGACCAATTAATAGAAGGATTATGACACACTAGCCAGGGATGGCCCAAAACAACAGGTGTAAAAGGTGAACGAAAAATTAAAAAAGAAATGGTTTCGCTATGATTACCAGAGACAGTGAGGGTTAAAGGTAGCGTTTCACGCTGAATCCTGGGGAGAGGACTACCATCCAAAGCGAACAAGGCCGTGGGCTCCCCTAACCGTCTGAGAGGAATGTCATGTTCCCGAGCCCAGGCTTCGTCCATAAAACAGCCCTCCGCCCCAGAGTCTATCAAGGCACTGCAAGAAGCTGCCGAACCGGACCAGCGTAGATGGACCGACAAGGTAGTACAGGATCTTGAAGGAGAGACCTGAGTAGTAGCGCTCACCAGTAGCCCTCCGCTTACTGATGAGCTCTGGCTTTTACTGGACATGAAGTGACAAAATGACCAGCGGAACCGCAATAGAGACAGAGGCGGTTGGTGATTCTCCGTTCCCTCTCCTTAGTCGAGATGCGAATACCCCCCAGCTGCATAGGCTCAGCACCCGAGCCAGTGGAGGAAGATGGTAGTGATGCGGAGAGGGGGGCAACGGATAACGCGAGCTCCCTTCCACGAGCTCGGTGACGAAGATCCACCCGTCGTTCTATGCGAATAGCGAGTCCAATCAAGGAATCCACGCTGGAAGGAACCTCCCGGGAGAGAATCTCATCCTTTACCTCCGCACGGAGACCCTCCAGAAAACGAGCGAGCAAAGCCGGCTCGTTCCAGTCACTGGAGGCAGCAAGAGTGCGAAACTCTATAGAGTAATCTGTTATGGATCGATTACCTTGACATAGGGAAGACAGGACCCTGGAAGCTTCTTCCCCAAAAACAGAACGATCAAAAACCCGTATCATCTCCTCCTTAAAGTCCTGATACTGGTTAGTACACTCAGCCCTCGCCTCCCAGATTGCCGTGCCCCACTCACGAGCCCGTCCAGTAAGGAGAGATATGACGTAGGCGATACGAGCTGTGCCCCTGGAGTAAGTGTTGGGCTGGAGAGAAAACACAATATCACACTGGGTGAGGAACGAGCGGCATTCAGTGGGCTCCCCAGAGTAACACGGCGGGTTATTAATTCTGGGCTCCGGAGATTCGGAAGCCCTGGAAGTGGCCGGTGGATCGAGGCGGAGATGGTGAATCTGTTTCGAGAGGTCGGAGACTTGGGCGGCCAGGGTCTCAACGGCATGTCGAGCAGCAGACAATTCCTGCTCGTGTCTGCCTAGCATCGCTCCCTGGATCTCGACGGCTGAGTGGAGAGGATCCGAAGTCGCTGGGTCCATTCTTGGTCAGATTCTTCTGTTATGCAGGTGAGTGAGGACCCAAAAGCGGTTTAACAGAAACAGAGTCTTTTTTAATGTCAAAACACAGGGAAGACATAGATCCTCTTCAGATGTATCAATTGACAAAATAGACAACCCGCAGAGAGGGCGACAAATAAATCATAAAGTCCTCTGATCTTTACAGGAGAGTCCCCTTCTAGCAGCAGAGGAGAATAGCAGGGTTAGCGGCAACAGACTGCTGGTCTCTCCGGGTAGGCGCGGGTTGTAGAGGACAGAGGTACCTGATCACACGTAGCATCTGATGAAGAGGCAGATTACGACAGGACAGGACAAGGGTGAAGCAAACGAGAATCTGACAAAGACAGAAGCAGAAACAGAGAGAGAAATAGAGACCTAATCAGAGGGAAAAAGGGAACAGGTGGGAGAGGGTAAACGAGGTAGTTAGAGGAGATGAGGAACAGCTGGGGGAAGGAAAGGAAAAGAAGGTAACCTAATACGACCAGCAGGGGGAAACGAAGTGAAGAGAAAGAACAGGAACAAGACATAACATGACAATACATGACATTATGTGACTTGTTAAGCAAATGTATACTCCTAAAGGCTTGCCATAACAAAGGGGTTGAATACTTATTGACTAAAGACATTTCAGATTTTCATTTTTGAATTTGTAAAAAGTGGTGTATTGTGTGTAGACCAGTGACAAACAAATCTCAATTTAATAAATGTTTTATTCAGGTTGTGACACAACAAAATGTGGGAAAAGTCAAGGGGTGTGAATACTTTCTGAAGGCCCTGTATATGCTTTCCGTTTGTTCGATAAGAAGCAACTTAACTAAAATAGCCAATTTATAAATTCTATGATAACCAATTGATAGTTCTTTGAAGTTGTTACTGCTTTTAAGTACAGATGCAGAACGATACAGACTAAACGTGCATACAGCCATGGCCTATGTGTCCGATTGCATTTCTTTAGTTTCACATATACATATGTTCTCCTTATAGAATGCACAGGAAGCCACACAGCTAGGATATCCTTTCATAGTGTGTCTTTGTCAGTCTCTCCGCTCATACTCTGTAATTCCACAGTTTTCTCCTCTGTGAATTTTGATCCACCTCTCCTCCTCTCCGTGGGGTGTTGTACTGTACCGTGTGAGTTGTTGTGGTGTGATATTAGTGTCTGAAGGTTATCTGCAAATTGGGCTACCCCCCTTATATTGGTTTCCAGAAGCCGAAGAACAAGTCTAGGTGTTGGTTCCAAGCCAGCTCCATCGCAGACTTCTTCTTTTCTTCTTGAAACATGCCATTCCATTTATGCAATGATGGTATCATAAAAATGTTGACTCGGAAGACAGACATTGCAGACATTTATTCACGCGGAATCAACTCCCGTAAATATACAGTAACAATATACAGCGATATTCATGTACTGTATAGTCACTTTGTTAACCTGGCAAATGCCAAAGGTAGATTGTGGTCACTTGCTGTCGTGACACAAGTCTCATATATGCATGAGGAGTAACACGTGAAAGGATTCAAATATTTATTGTCATGGTAAGCTAGATATATTGTTTATTTTCAATAGGGGACACCTAACCATGCACACGGTTGTTGATGACATGTCTGCTTCTCTATACGTGTGAGCATCCTGTCACACTTCACTCTCTGTGTTCTGTGTCCGCTCAGGAATATGTTATGTAGTCAGGACAATATTGGTGCACAACATGAATCTCTGTCATATTAATAGTATGAATATAGTAGGACTGAGACTGTGGATGAATCTTTGCTGTCTTCAGACGTGGTATCTAACACATTTGTCCAGCAGACTATCGGTCTATCCTTACTGTAGTCTTACTATGATATTCAACTCCCATGTTGATTCTATTCAAACATTCGTTGTCATTCTGTTTTGTTTTCCGATTGGCCAAAATAGACAGTTGAACTAATTGTCCCAAGATTCCATCGTAACCAGCATGCAACAGTGTTTTATCCTCAGTTAGCCATATCTTTGTGACCTCCTCTTACTCTCTGATTCTGTCATCTGATTGAGTTCCTCTAGTTGATTCTACTCACGTCCATCCCTGTGTCTGTCAGTTTGATTTGATTTGGTGACTGCTGTTGCAGGTCTGAAGGTTGTGTCTCAACAACTCAACTAACTGATCCACAGTATCACCCTCTTGCTCTCTGTCTCTGTCTCTCTCTCTGTCTCTCTCTCTCTGTCTCTCTCTCTCTGTTTCTCTCTCTGTTTCTCTCTCTGTTTCTCTCTCTCTCTGTCTCTGTCTCTCTCTCTGTCTCTGTTTCTCTCTCTCTCTCGCTCTCTGTCTCTGTCTGTCTCTCTCTCTGTTTCTCTCTCTCGCTCTCCCTCTGTCTCTCTGTCTCTGTCTGTCTCTGTCTCTCTCTCTCTCTCTCTCTCTCTCTCTGTCTCTGTCTCTGTCTGTTTCTCTCTCTCTCGCTCTCTGTCTCTGTCTCCTCTCTCTGTCTGTCTCTGTCTCTCTCTCTCTCTCTCTCTCTCTCTCTGTCTCTGTCTCTGTCTGTTTCTCTCTCTCTCGCTCTCTGTCTCTGTCTCCTCTCTCTGTCTCTGTCTCTGTCTCTCTCTCTCTCTTTGTCTGTCTCTCTCTGTTTCTCTCTCTCTCTCTCCGTCTCTCTCCGTCTCTCTCTCTCTCTCTCTCTCTCTCTCTGTCTCTCTCCATTTCTCTCTCTCTCTCTTTCTTGTCTTCTACATCTTGTTGCATCTAACCTCTCACTGTCTTGCTTATTCATCAAGAAAAACGTGTACAAAAAAAAGAGTCCTCTTGTGGATATTTTGAATAAAGGAAATGGGGGATACCTAGTCAGTTGTTCAACTGAATGCCTTCAACTGAAATGTGTCTTCATGTATCCCTCTGAATCACTGTAAAACAGTCTGCAAATAAAATATTAATAATCAAATGCCATTTAGCAGACACTTTTATTCAAAGCGACTTACAGTGATGCGTGCACACCTTTGTTTTACGCATGGGTGGTGCCAGGAATCAATCCCATTATTTTGGCAAGGTAGGCACCATGCTCTACCAACTGAGCTACCGAGGAGCACCAAAATCCACAAGAGGTCTTACCATCCTTCTCCCCTCTCTGTCTCCTCTTCCTCCTCCCTGCTTCCTGTGTGTGTGTGTTTGTGTGTGTGTAAGCACGTTTCTGCATGCTGCCCATACCCTGTTTATATGAGTTATAATATATCAATGTACTTGTCACTGCGGGTGTTCAAGCCCCGATGCATTTCTGTGTCAAACACAGTACATTCCTAACTTGTTGTGAGACAGTGCTGCGACTATGTTGTGAACTTGAAAGTTGCAATGCTTCTTTACAATGACGCATTAGATAATTGGTCTTAATTAAAAAAGTCATTGGTTAATTGGTCTAAAATTTTTAAAAAGGGGTTCCTTCTCTTGACCATTGACCCCCGATCTCATGATAAACCACTAATATCAGTCTTAATTTGATTTGTCAATTTAATGTCTAGTAATTCAGCTGGTATTAGTTATATTCCCGATATGGCATTATAGCACAGCATGTGCTATAGCCATGTGTTGGTGTCATCATAGCCAAAGAGACAGTAAAATATTGGTCACCAGGAAGACCGTACAGAATTGAAGACATTAATGCTGTCATCTAATAGGCTTCAATGACATGGCTATCTGTCTAATACGCCCTACAGACCTCAATGTCTCCTACTGTGTATTTGGGCCTGTGCCAGGAAGTGAGAAATCAAATGATTGAGACAAGGAGCTCAGTGTGATCCCGTAACCTTGAATAGCCATGGTAAAGGATGCCTTGTAACTTATGTCAGATGTCAGCATATTTTCTCTCACTGTGATTTTATCTTGGCTTTCCTCCCAACCAGCCGCCTCTGTGATTGTGCTGTGTGTCTGTTGTGTTGGAAGCACACCAATGTCTGTATTGATGTGTTTACAATGAATAGATGGAAAAAGGTTATAATGTACCAGGAAAATTACTACTTGTAATTTTAAATTATTACTTGTTATTGGGGATTATAAACTGGGTGGTTTGAGCCCTGAATGCTGATTGGCTGACAGCCGTGGTATATCAGACCGTATACCACGGGTATGACAAAACACTTATTTTTACTGCTCTATTTATGTTGCTAAACAGTTTATAATAGTAATAAGGCACCTCGGGGTTTGTGATATATAGCCAATATACCACAGCTCTCTGGCCTTGTTGCTTAAGTAGACTATTGGTTGGGCAAAATACTAGTTAGTGTGTTATGACAGTATTACAGACTTTGCACTATTCATTTACTTTCTTTACATTTATTAACCCCTTGTGGAAAGATATACACACTAATAACAGCCAACATTAACACTGATTAATGTAAATTGTTGAACCTTTTGTGACTAGGGCAGAGTCTGTGATGTGCTCTTGTGAGGTGTGTGTACTGCATTTGATAAGTGTGTCTGTGTGTGTGTGTCTGTCTGTCTATGTCTGTGTGTTTCTGTGCCATTAGTGCAGTGTGCTTCAGTGAGTGTGGGTGTTTGGGTGTGTTGACTGAGTTGGCTGTGCTTTGTGTCTGGCCTGTATCTGAGCTGAGCCTCCCTACCCACACTGTGTGCCCTGTGCTGTCCTGTACCCACAGCTGGCTCAGTACCCCATGCTGAGGGAGGAGATGGAGAAGATTGTCACCCAGCATATCCGAGACCGCGAGAGCCGCACCAAGGACCAGGTCACACACACACACACACACACACACACACACACACACACACACACACACACACACACACACACACACACACACACACACACACACACACACACACACACACACACACACACACACTATATTCCCAATCCAAAGTCTCATGTTTAATAACTCTATATAATGTGTACATGTCCCACCATCCAGGTGATGCTGCTGATTGACATTGAGCTGGCCTACATGAACACCAACCATGAGGACTTCATTGGCTTTGCAAAGTGAGTGTCACCCTCTTGACCTCTGTTCTGATACAGTGGATTAGAACAAACATCCCAATATAGACACAGTACAGTCTGGGGGACCCTGACCTACAGGCTCTTACTACTGAATCTTTTGTTTATGCGTGTGTTCCTATGTAGCCCATGATTGTGATGTTTTCATCCCCTGCAGTGCCCAGCAGAGGAGCAACCAGGTGGCCCAGAAGAAGCAAACTGGCAGTAAGGTACTATAGGCACATGAAGGCACCTACAGCACATAATCTTCCATTACATTCATTAAGACTTGCCTCATGGGCTGTTCGCAAAATATTGTAATAATGTTCCTAGATGCAAGGTCTACATCGAGCTGTTCACAAGACAGATTATAGTTCTAACTGAGTACAGTTTTGAGTGTTTAAACTATTTCTCCACTTGTTCTCTTCTTCTGTGTTCTTTAGCCTGGTTGTTCATCAGCATGGTTGTTCTTTAGCCTGGTTGTTCTTTAGCCTGTTTGTTCTTTAGCCTGGTTCGTCTTTAGCCTGGTTGTGCATTAGCCTGGTTGTTCATTAGCCTGGTTGTTCTTTAGCCTGGTTGTTCATTAGCCTGTTTGTTCATTAGCCTGGTTGTTCTTTAGCCTGGTTGTTCATTAGCATGTTTGTTCATTAGCCGGTTTGTTCATTAGCCTGTTTATTCATTAGCCTGGTTGTTCTTTAGCCTCTTTGTTCATTAGCCTGTTTGTTCATTAGCCTGGTTGTTCTTTAGCCTGGTTGTTCATTAGCCAGGTTATTCTTTAGCCTGGTTGTTCATTAACCTGGTTGTTCTTTAGCCTGGTTTTTCATTAGCATGGTTGTTCTTTAGCCTGGTTGTTCATTAGCCTGGTTGTTCTTTAGCCTGTTTGCTCATTAGCCTGTTTGTTCATTAGCCTGTTTGTTCTTTAGCCTGGTTGTTCATTAGCCTGGTTGTTCTTTAGCCTGTTTGTTCATTAGCCAAGTTGTTACTTAGGCTGCTTGTTCTTTGCCTGGTTGTTCATTTAGCCTGGTTGTTCTTTAGCCTGTTTGTTCTTTAGCCTGGTTCGTCTTTAGCCTGGTTGTGCATTAGCCTGGTTGTTCATTAGCCTGGTTGTTCTTTAGCCTGGTTGTTCATTAGCCTGTTTGTTCATTAGCCTGGTTGTTCTTTAGCCTGGTTGTTCATTAGCATGTTTGTTCATTAGCCGGTTTGTTCATTAGCCTGTTTATTCATTAGCCTGGTTGTTCTTTAGCCTCTTTGTTCATTAGCCTGTTTGTTCATTAGCCTGGTTGTTCTTTAGCCTGGTTGTTCATTAGCCAGGTTATTCTTTAGCCTGGTTGTTCATTAACCTGGTTGTTCTTTAGCCTGGTTTTTCATTAGCATGGTTGTTCTTTAGCCTGGTTGTTCATTAGCCTGGTTGTTCTTTAGCTTGGTTGTTCTTTAGCCTGTTTGCTCATTAGCCTGTTTGTTCATTAGCCTGTTTGTTCTTTAGCCTGGTTGTTCATTAGCCTGGTTGTTCTTTAGCCTGTTTGTTCATTAGCCAAGTTGTTACTTAGGCTGCTTGTTCTTTGCCTGGTTGTTCATTAGCCTGGTTGTTCATTAGCCTGGTTGTTATTTAGGCTGCTTGTTCTTTAGCCTGTTTGTTCTTTAGCCAGGTTGTTCATTAGCCTGTTTGTTCATTAGCCTGTTTGTTCATTAGCATGGTTGTTCTTTAGGCTGCTTGTTATTTAGGCTGCTTGTTCATTAGCCTGTTTGTTCATTAGCCAGATTGTTCATTAGCCTGTTTGTTCATTAGCCTGGTTGTTCTTTAGGCTGCTTGTTATTTAGACTGCTTGTTCATTAGCCTGTTTGTTCATTAGCCTGGTTGTTCATTAGCCTGGTTGTTCATTAGCCAGGTTGTTCATTAGCCTGGTTGTTATTTAGTACTCTATGTTTTAACTGTCTAGTGTTCCCACTCTATTTCTGTTCTGCTCTGTTTCTTCTGAGTGATTTCTCTTGTGTCTTTTTCTTCACCTCTCCTGCTACAACTATTCTACTTTAGCAGGATGAGATTATGGTGAGTAGTGTGTGTGTGTGTGTGTGTTAGCATGTGTGAGTGTGTGTTAGTGTGCGTGCTTGTGTATGTGTGTGTGTGTGTGTTAGAATGTGTTGGTTTCCTTGTGTGTGTGTGTGTGTGTGTGTTTGTTAGAATGTGTGTGTGGAGAGAGCCTCTCATAACTGTAGATGGGTAGGTAGCTAGGGAGCTCTCTGGGCATTTGCTTCTTTCCTCAGCTGCCTCCCTCCTCCAGGCAGTGCTCCCATCCAACACAACAGAAACATGCTCAGCTAGCACTGCTTATCTCCTATTAGAAACCAGCATGAGTAAAAAAAATAGCATGAACCATTATTTTACAATACACCCCCAGACATAGACAGAACACAGAGGGGTTAAGACCAGATAGGCCTCCAGGTTCCTTAATGCACAACATATGTTTATGTGCAGACTTTTCTCTCTCCCATAGAAACAGCACCATTTGGAGACGTTACATTTCACAGCCGTGGCCTCACAATCGAGCCTCATTTTCCTTGGCTGAGTGATTGCTCGTCGCCCCCCCAGCCTTAGCTTGATACCAGATAAAGAAGGCAGCCATGTGTTCTCCAATGACAACAGCTCGCAGAGAGATGGAGGCTTTAGCTTTAGAGGGGGGTACTGCCTGCTACCTTCTCTATTTAAGACCAGTTCTCCAAAGCACACATCTCTCTCACACTCGTTATCTACTCTACTCTACCCTACTCTACTCTACTCTACTCTACTCTACTCTACTCTACTCTACTCTACTCTACTCTACTCTACTCTACCCTACCCTACCCTACCCTACCCTACTCTACCCTACCCTACCCTACCCTACCCTACCCTACCCTACTCTACTCTACTCTACTCTACTCTACCCTACCCTGCTGCTGGAAGTGGTGTTGGAGGGCCAGTAGGAGGCACTCTTTCCTCTGGTCTAAGAAATATCCCAATATCCCACTGCCCTGTGTAGGGTGCCGTCTTTCAGATGGGACGTTAAACGGGTGTCCTGACTCTCTGAGGTCATTAAAGATCCCATGGCACTTATTGTAAGAGTAGGGGTGTTAACCCTGGTGTCCTGGCTAAATTCCCAATCTGGCCCTCAAACCATCACGGTCACCTAATAATCCCCAGTTTACAATTGGCTCATTCATCCCCCTCCTCTCCCCTGTAACTAATCCCCAGGTCGTTGCTGTAAATGAGAACGTGTTCTCAGTCAACTTACCTGGTAAAATAACAAATAAAGGGCATAGGGTTTCCTGTTTAGCCGGCTGCATTTAGTTCTGCTCCCCTCCAGCTGCTTTGACTAACAGCCTCTCCTGGTATCTTTTATTGGCCTTCCTTTCTACCTACCTAGGGCATTCAAACCACCCAATATGATGCAATATAAAGACTAACAATGCTTTGGTGGAAGGGCCAACTAAGCAGTTGGTTGCGCTGTCCAACAGAAAAGTTTGAAGAAACAGATAAAGTGGAAGTTTTGACATGACACACCATGACTAGGCATCTGTCAGTTAATAACCAACTGATAACCCCCGCCCTCCCCCCACCACCACCACACCACACAACGACGCATTCCGTGGGCAACCCCGACACAATGATGCATCAGCATATGCGCTGCATGAGTTTTGGTTTGAAAGCGGCCCTACAGCCCCATATGGCTCTTTGTCCCCCTTTGTCCCTGCCTGCCTTGCCCTCGCTGTACCCCACTCTAGCCAGCCAGTGTGCCAGTGTGCTGCCTGCCCCTGTGCATTACGAATGGCCTATGCTCGGTGCTCCGTACGTGGCACAGCTGTGTAATGTTCTCTCCACATCCCCATTCAGCCGGAGAGAGGAGCAGTTAATGATCGGTTTAAGGTAAATACAGAGGCACAATATGCATTACATGTTTATGTTATGGGAGAGACACTGATAGAATCACAATGATAGTTGTGTTTGATGCTAATAGATAGGCCCAATGAGCCGGTCCCATTTGTCCCGTGTTGTGTCCCCTGCAGTGACTCACATTGTCCACTAGGGGCAGTAGTGAGAGGATACCACACATGCCAGACATACACAGGACTTACAAACACAATGTCATGATGGAGGAAGTGCAGTTGTGAAGGGATTCAGAAGGCTAGCTCTGTGTTTGCCTGCCTTTCTGAATCTGTTTTTCTTTCCCCTCCCTCCCTCCCTCCCTCCCTCCCTCCCTCCCTCCCTCCCTCCCTCTATCCTTCTCTCTCTCAGGTGATCAGGAAGGGCTGGCTGACCATCAACAACATTGGCATCATGAAGGGAGGAGCAAAGGAGTACTGGTTCGTCCTGACCGCTGAGTCCCTGTCCTGGTACAAGGACGATGAGGTGAGGCTATGGTTGTACCTACACACTGGGTGTAAAAGCAAAGATTTCATACTAGAGAGATTTTATGCAGGTACCTCATTTGCTTATTTACCAATTCTGTCACAATCAGAAGGACCTCACATACACAGGTTTCTCATAAAATGACTTAATAAATACATTTTCATTGGCTGTATTGTGTTGGATGAAATGACAATTGAAGACAACTAAAATGCTGGTCTTTACTGCTCTCATTGAGCTATTGGCGCCTGCACTTGACACGTCACCCGACAGCGATGTGTCTCATTTTAACGCCAACTCTTTCATGTGTGACTATGGGTTGTTGTTTCCAAAACCAGTAATGGAATTATTTCTGTTGGATACTTTACGTATGTTTTACTTCGAGACGTGCTGCCAAGGAGATTCAACGATTATTTTCCATTGTTTCTTAACAGTGAATTGTGCTTGATAATAGAACCTGACAAGGTTTGAACCAGGTCAGATTGGTCAAAGACAATCCCAGAATCCATTGTAGCTTTATTAAGAGTTAGCCACAGCCGCTCCGCTGACTGACTGACATCATCGTGTGTGTGTGTGTGTGTGTGTTTATATGATAATTAGGGTACCACTTTATTTGGATAGTCCATCTGTAGACACTCTACAAACCATATGTTACATTTCAACTAACTATCTACGAACCATGACCTTAAACCTTATCCTAACCCTAACCCTAACCTTAACCTTAACCATAACCCTAACCTTAACCCTTACCCTAACCCTAACCCGTACCTTAACACTTATTCTAAACCTAACCCTAACAGTAACCTTGCAAGCATTTTCTTGTCAGCAGGTAGTTTTGTTGATAGTATGACCATCTGTAAAGCATCTACAGATGGAAAATCTGGACTATCCAATTAAAAGGTGACCATTTTTTCTATATATCAGAGTCTGTTCTTTAACACACTAAAGGTAATGAGATGGGCCAAGGGAAGTTTGTGTGTGTGTGTGGAGGGGGAGGGCAATTAGAGGAAGTAGAGAGGGTGGGGGTATTGTAGGGCTAGGTGTAGTAGGAGAGGAGTCTGTTCAAAGTGAGACAGGGCCCCCCAGCATGTCAGACACCAAAGCTGGCACCCACATGTGCATACCAGAGCCCTGCCCTGAGTGTGTTCCCAATTACACACACATGTACACACACAACACACTGTTAGGGCTGGCCTGCATGTTCCCCTTCAAGACTTAGGCCAGGGCTGCTTCTCATAAACATATTCTATTTCAAAGGGCGCTAGAGAGGATGGGGGAAAGGGGGAAAGGGGGAAGAGAAAGGGGAGGGAATTGGCTGCAAAGTAGAAGAGGGAGGGGAGGAGTGTCTCTGGTTAGCTGGTTAGGGCCACAGTAACAAGGACCATGTGGGACGGAGAGAGAGAGAAAGAGCGAGGGATGCTGTGGTCTTCCTTTCATCTCTTGCTGAACAAAAGTCCCATCCCCAGAGCCCTGCCGCAAATAACCAAACCACATAGAGGGCAGGAACCCCTCTCTCTGCCTTTACCCTCCGTCCGTCCCCCTGTCCTGACGGCATTGCCCCACGTGTATTTATTTGAAAATGGCACAGTCTCTCAGAACACGGGGACTCAACACTAATATAGGACCGCTGCTCCAGCTCAGAGGAGGGACTAATGTGCTTTAATGAGTAGGGAACAGAAACATTTCCATGCCTTTGTCCAAGCAAAGTGGACATGCTTTAATTTGTATACACTAAGTCACACACTAAAGCACACTCTGGGGCGACACACACTCCGGGCCCACACTGGCTAACGTACACACACACTCAAACCTAGCATATGTAATGTACACTATTTAGTTGAATAGCCTTTGTCCATTCATTCATACACATGACCGTCCCCACTGACACACGTACAGAGCTTTACAAAAATGTTCCCGTTTCAAATTTTACTAGCTAGCTTCTCATCATTGTGAACCCCTACCCTGTTCTGGCAGCACAGGACACAATGCCTACTGCTGAAGAAGGACCATAGCCTTGACCATATCCTCCCATCATTTTATAAGATACCACAGCGCGCGCGCACACACACACACACACACACACACACACACACACACACACACACACGCATACGCACACGCACACGCACACACGCACGCACGCACGCACGCACGCACGCACGCACGCACGCACGCACACACACACACACACACACACACACACACACACACACACACACACACACACACACACACACCACACCTCCACATCCAGACACTAATAATAACCTTCAACTACCCCCAGTTTTGGCACAGGGTAGGGTCTAGGGGGTTAGGGGATCTGGTTTGTATTACCAGACATGCCAGGGCTTTGAATCAAGCAGCCCTGGAGCCCAGAACTCCCCAAAGCCTCTCAAACCAGAGAAGAAGTGAATGAAGAGAAACCCTCAAAAGCATGAGTAAACACCAAGCCCATGAATCTCACTGGCCCCCACTGTCTGTACAGCAATTATATACACTACCGTTCAAAAGTTTTGGGGTCACTTAGAAGGCCAGTATCCCGGAGTGGCCTCTTCATTGTTGACGCTGAGACTGATGTTTTGCGAGTACTATTTAATTAAACTGCCAATTGACAAGTGAGGCGTCTGTTTCTCAAACTAGACACTCTAATGTACTTGTCCTCTTGCTCAGTTGTGCACCAGGGCTTCCCACTCCTCTTTCTATTCTGGTTAGAGACAGTTTGCGCTGTTCTGTGAAGGGAGTAGTACACAGCGTTGTACCAGATCTTCAGTTTCTTGACAATTTCTCACATGGAATAGCCTTAATTTCTCAGAACAAGAATAGACTGACAAGTTTCAGAAGAAAGTGCTTTGTTTCTGTTCATTTTGAGCCTGTAATCCAAACCACAAATGCTGATGCTCCAGATACTCAACTAGTCTAAAGAAGGCCAGTTTTATTTCTTCTTTAATCAGGACAAGTTTTCAGCTGTGCTAACATAATTGCAAAAGGGTTTTCTAATGATCAATTAGCCATTTAAAAAAATGATACACTTGGATTAGCTAACACAACGTGCCATTGGAACACAGGAGTGATAGTTGCTGATAATGGGCCTCTGTACACCTATGTAGATATAAAAAAATCTGCCGTTTCCAGCTACAATAGTCATTTACAACAAGGACATTTTTAAGTGTCCCCAAACCTTTGAACGGTAGTGTACATACACGTTGCTAACAAACACACACACACACACACACACACACACACACACACACACACACACACACACACACACACACACACACACACACACACACACACACACACACACACACACACACACACATACACACACACACAACATAATGTGAGCTTTCAAGGATGCTATAATCGTCATGGAGCTGCTGTGAGACCCTCCCACACTGGATGCCACTGCAGACCCCTGTGTGTGTGTGTGGGGGGGGGTCTCCTTGGTCTCCTTGCAGCTTGGTCCTATTGTAAAGCTACCGTAAAAGACTCTCAACTGGAGATCTGAGCTGTAAATAACCTGGGGGTTACACCAAAACGTGTGTTCCTTGGCACATCTGTCTGCTTATGGCTATGTGCCGTTTGTGAGTGTGTATGTGTGGTGTGTGTATGTTTGCCTGTGCGTGTGTGTGTTTGCAGACGTGTATATGGTGTGTGTATGTGTGCATATTACCATGAATGTGTGTGTGCGTATTTGTGGTTTGTAAGTGTTTGTGCATCCATGAATTTGTGTGTATGTTCATGAATGTGTGTGTGTGTGTGTCTCAGGCACTGCATCTCATAAAAAGCAGTTGCGCTCTACAGCAGACTGTTAAGTGGAAACATGTTGCTGTGTGGTTTTCATTCCTCTGGTTGAATCTGAGAGTCGGGATATCGTGTGAATGAGTCAACTCTCTCTGTACATATGTGTGTGTGTGTGTGTGTGTGTGTGTGTGTGTGTGTGTGTGTGTGTGTGTGTGTGTGTGTGTGTGTGTGTGAGAGCGTGAAAGACAGAACTATTCCCCCTTCTCTTTAAGGTCAGTCTAGCCAAAAACAAAATGATCACATGACATCATACAGTATGTAATGTTGCCAGTTAGAGTGTATATACTTTTACAGGAGACATAAGCCTATCGTAGGAAAAGCAAACAAAAGCATAGACATCCTTTTGATGTTTTCCTTCTTCATGTCAGTGACTTTAGATGTTGTCTTTTTGCCTGTCTTCTGCGAATTGGTCGGCTCGAGGTTAGAACCACCACTTCTTTATGTAGCTCAGGCAGGGACTTAATTGTAAGCTTCAGTTTAGTGTAGAGCAACAGGAATGCTTTGGGTTAACACTCTATGGTCATTCCTATTCCTGTGTCTTGGTCATCCTCCTGTGGTTGGAATATGTTGGTTCTTCATACAAATATAACCACTCCAGCAGAAGAAGCCATCTTGAATATATCTATGTTCATTACCAACACCAGTGATTCCCATTCAACCATAGACAATATATCTATAAAATGGACACAGTCTTATTCAATGTTAAAATCTGTTGTTTTAATTCTTGCTCATGACAATATTTACAAAAGCTGACTTGGTTAGGAGTAGAGAAGTATCTCCATGGCAGACGTCTTAACCCAGTAAAGACACCAAGTAAGCCCAGAATGCTCTTCAAAAAACTTTATTTCAGCTTCTCAGGACATACAGTTAGTCATCAACTCAAATGCATCACCAATAGCTAAAACCGGAATTAAACATTATAATGTCCATATGAATCTTTGACTGTTTTACGAGTAAAAAGCTACATGATCAGTCTTCACTCTTATATCGGGTGCATTTCTTTATATATTTAAAAAACAACATTTGCCCATCAATGGAGGAACTCAACACAACAGAACACATGGAACAGTATTAAGACAGGCATTTAGTTGGGCATGGCCTGCTTCTGTGGTTGAGCCTGTGGGTCTGATATTTACGACTGTGCCAGGCTTTCCCAGAGTGGTGCCATGGTCTTTCTGGCTGCTGTTGCCCACTGGTTAGCTGTCTCTCAGTGTCCTGATTCTCGCGCTTCCCCACCCAGCCTAACCAATGTGCAGACTACTGTACAACCACTAGTTCCTGAACAGGTAGTCTGAACACTGGGCAGGCGGGGCGGGCTGCCGGTCCACGAGGGGGGGGGGGGGTAAAGGAGCTATATATATATATATATATATATATATATATATATATATATATATATATATAAACACTCACACATACTGCACTGAACACACACACTGCACAGACATGCACACACACACATGTACACACTGAACACATGTACATATACTCACATATATCTGCACTGTACCCAAAATAGTTATTTGACCGAATCTGTGGGCTCAGGAGAGAAGAGGGATTTCTGCCAGGTGGAGAAAGGAGGAGAGGTCTTGCCTGGAGGAGAAAGAGAGAGAAATAGAGTAAAATGCTGAGGTTATGGAGTGATGGGTTGTGATTGGCAGCCTGAGCATTCATGCCTGTGTGCTGCAGAGAGAGAGAGAGAGAGAGAATGAGGTAGGGAGAGAGAGAGAAGTAGGAATAGAGATACAGAGAGTGAGAGAGAGGCAGAGAAACAAAGGCAGAGAGAGCGAGCGAGGGCGAGAGAGAGGCAGAGAGAAAGAGGCAGAGAGAGAGAGGGGCAGAGATAGAGGGGCAGAGAGAGCAAGAGAGAGAGACATTCCAAGCCATGAGTCACAGAGGAGAGGATTTTTAATTGTGCGGTGTGTCGATAGTCTCACTATTCTTAAAACATTTTTTTTTTTACACACACACACACACACACACACACACACACACACACACACACACACACACACACACACACACACAGGTTGTATGCCCTCATTAATCTAAAGCGTTGAGGTAAAATTGACATTTACAATCCGTCTTTTCCACTACACAATAGAAATGAATCAGTCAGAAATGAACCGATCTAAGAACTCTGGTCTTAGACTAAAGTTGGTTTGGTGATGACACTGCTCCTTTACCGTAGTACTACCATCTGTAGTACTACTGTCAGGAAACAGTCACCAGGCGGTCAAAACCACTAACAGACTTACCGGTAGAAACACACAGTCAGCATAGATAGTGGTTCATACCCAACTTTTCATACCCATGTCCTCCCACAAACAGTCTAGAGCCCATCATTCTTTCACAGTCACTAATCACAGAGAAGACACAGAGGATAGAAGAGATACCTAGTCCGTTTTGAGGGTTCTAGATGGGTTGGTCTATAGACTCTCGCTCTCCAGCTCCTCTTTTCCTCCTTTCTCTGTCTTTCACCTTGTGGCATCTCTTGGGAGAGAAGTCTCCTTTGCCAGTTGATGATCTTTGTTATCTCAACCAAGTTGAATCTTACCACTTTTTCACCCTCCAACTGATCACCCTCCCTCTCCCTCTCTCCTCTGACAGGAGAGAAAATGTTGCATTCAGGTAGCCTCCTGTTGTTTGGCCATGGCAGTCCATTGGAGCAGAGATGCTGGAGGTTGTAACAGCGTTGTCACAGCGCTGTCCAGAGGCTCTTTCCTCAGTGCGAGAGAATTCCCGCTGAGGGATAGAGCGAGGACTAGCAGCAGGCTTGACGTGGCAGACGAATGGTCACCAAAGTATCCCTGGCGAGAGGGAAGGAGAGAGAGAGGGAGATGGAGGCAAAAGAGAGAGAGAAAAAGAGAGAGAGAAAAGAGAGGAAAGAGGAGGAGCTCTTATTTTCCATTTTTCTGTTCTCCCTCCTCTGTCTGGGTCTGTGTTTTTTTCAGCTTGGGCTTTTGGGGAGGTAGCAGGAAGTGGAAGGTCAGGGGTCAACAGGAAGTGAGGCGCATTAATTTGCAACTTGTGTTGTGTAATTGTAGCGGGGAACAGGGGCTGGAGGGGAGGGGAGGGGGATAGGGAAGGGTTGTCTAGCTTGTGAGCTTTTTGGGGAAGCATATATGTGGGAGTACTGGGTGTCTGTATGCGCGTGTGTGTGTGTGTGTGTGTATGTAGTATGTGTGCCTGCGTGTATTTTTTGGCGTGTGTGTGTGTGTGTGTGTGTGGGGGGGGGTGAGGCTGGATGACTGCAGAGGCTCTGTGGCTTTGTAGCCAGGGCAGGAATGTCGGTGTTTCTTGGCGAGAAGGAAGGCTTGTAATAACTCCAGATGTGGTCTCTCTCTCTCCCTCTCCCTCTCTCTTTCTCGCTCTCTCTGTCTCTGTCTCGCTCTCTCTCTCTCTCTCTCTCTCTCTGCTCTGTTTTTGCTTCTAAAGCTGATTACCTCTCCCTGTCCAGCTTGAATAAAAGGTTCTTTATACTGGTCTACACCCCCCACCCGTCCCTCACCCCCCCACCCGTCCCTCACCCCCAACACCCCATCAGAGAGAGGTGGACTGGTGAATTGGAAAGTGCGGGGGTGCTAGGGGTTCATTGCTGGTAAATCAGAACCATAGTGTGTGTGTGCAGAGGGAATAGGGTCTACTGGTTAGAGACATGGCAGTAGTGGAATAGTCCAGTGTACATGACAAAACAGAGGAACAAACTCTAAGAAAAGTATTTGGCACCTCAATCATTCCTTCTCAAACTCTCCGTCTTTCATTATCTCTCTCCCTTTCTGTCTGGTGGTAGGTCTCACGTTTGGTGATGCTCTGTGTGTGTGTGTGCGTGTGTGTGTGTGTGTGTGTGTGTGTGTGTGTGTGTGTGTGTGTGTGTGTGTGTGTGTGTGTGTGTGTGTGTGTGTGTGTGTGTGTGTGTGTGTGTGTGTGTGTGTGTGCGTGCGCGCGCGTGCGTGCGTGCGTGCGTGCCGGTGTGCGTGTGTGTGCGTGCCGGTGTGCGTGTGTGTGTGCGCACTGGAAAATCCTAACCAGAACGGGTGTGGGTGTGTGTATATATATGAGGGTTTCTTGGCTCAGCACTGGGTGGTGGCTGTGCTTGTGTGTTTTCTTTAGCTATGGTTTCTGAGCTCCAACCTGAGGGAGAAATCAAAGACAGCCCCCTCTGGGAGCCAGATCAGCACTACTGAGAGAGGGGAGAAGGTACGGATGGAGGGAAAAAGAGAAGGAGAAAGAGAGGTAGCGGTAGAGAGGAAACAGAGGTAAAGAATGAGCAAGTTAGAGAGATGGAGAGTGGGAAAGAAAGGGATTTTCAAGTTAGGTTTGGGATTGGGAGGAATGAATAGTAGAGGGTGGAAGGGATGGAGGGTGACTTTGGCTGCACCAACATTGTTTCCACAGTTTGGACATCCAAGATGCCTCAACTTCAACTCACATCCCTTGTCTATGACGCCAGGCCAGACACACTGAGAACCAATTCTGAGTCCAACTCGTCCAGCCTAGTCATAAAATACCTCTGACTTTTTATGTTTATCTTGGTCTGGATCTGGGTGGACATTGTTTGTGTGTGTGTGTGTGTGTGTCTATGTTAGTGTGTGTGTGTTTGTATGAGTGCGTCCCTTTGTGCCTGCATATGTGGAAGCCTTTGGGCACTATGGAGAAGCTTTATCTGAACTGCTATGTAACATCTAGACCAATACGACCAGACTGGAATCATATTCTATGCTTTCACTCCAGATGGATTAGTGAGAAACGCTCAAAATTAACCTCATGATTGTAAACTTCTAGAAGAGATGAGATAATATTCAAATAACACTTAGTTGTTTTTTGCTGTTGTTTGTTGCCAAACTATTTAGGCTCCTTTCCCCTTCTCCATTTCTTTTGCCATGGGGAGGTACAGTATGTGAACCCTTTGGAAGTACCTGGATTTCTGCATCAATTGGTCATCAAATTTGATCTGATCTTCATCTAAGTCACAACAATAGACAAACACAGTGTGCTTAAACTAATAACACACAAAGAGAGCTTTCTCCAAAAGCTAATTGGAGTCAGGAGTCAGCTAACCTGGAGTCCAGTCAATGAGACGAGATTAGAGATGTTGGTTAGAGCTGCCTTGCCCGATAAAAAACACTCACAAAATTTGAGTTTGCTATTCACAAGAAGCATTGACTGATGCGAACCATGCCTCGAACAAAAGAGATCTCAGAAGACCTAAGATTAAGAATTGTTGACTTGCTTAAAGCTGGAAAGGGTTACAAAAGTATCTCTAAAAGCCTTGATGTTCACCAGTCAACAGTAAGACAAATTGTCTAAAAATGGAGAAAGCTCAGCACTGTTGCTATTCTCCCTAGGACTGGCCATCCTGCAAAGATGACTGCACGAGCACAGTGCAGAATGCTCAATGAGGTTAAGAAGAATCCTAGAGTGTCAGCTAAAGATGTACAGAAATCTCTGGAACATGCTAACATCTCTGTTGACGAGTCTACGATATGTTAAACACTAAACAAGAATGGTGTTCATGGGAGGACACTACGGAAGAAGCCACTGCTGTCCAAAAAAACCCATTGCTGCACGTCTGAAGTTTGCAAAAGAGCATCTGGATGTTCCACAGCGCTACCCAGTCAGAGTCCGGACCTCTGTGGACAGATGAAACTACAGTTGAGTTGTTTGGAAGGAAGACACAACACTATGTGTTGAGAAAAAAGGCACAGCACACCAACATCAAAACCTCATCTCAACTGTAAAGTATGGTGGAGGGAGCATCATGGTTTGGGGCTGCTTTGCTGGCTCAGGGCCTGGACAGCTTGCTATCATCTCCGGAAAAATGAATTCCCAAGTTTATCAAAACATTTTGCAGGAGAATGTTATGCTATCGGTCCGCCAATTGAAGCTCAACCGACGTTGGGTGATGAAGCAGGACAACGACCCAAAACACAGAAGTAAATCAACAACAGAATGGCTTCAACAGAAGAAAATACACCTTCTGGAGTGGCCCAGTCATAGTCCTGACCTCAACCCGATTGAGATGCTGTGGCATGACCTCAAGAGAGAGGTTCACACCAGACATCCCAAGAATATTGCTGTAAAGAGGAATGGTCCAAAATTCCTCCTGGCCGTTGTGCAGGTCTGATCCGCAACTACAGAAAACGTTTGGTTGAGGTTATTGCTGCCAAAGGAGGGTCAACCAGTTTTTAAATCCAAGCGTTCACATACTTTTTCTACCTTTCACTGTGAATGTTTACACGGTGTGTTCAATAAAGACATAAAAACATATAATTGTTTGTGTGTTATTAGTTTAAGCAGACTGTGTTTGTCTATTGTTGTGACTTAGTGTGTGCGTGCGTATGTAGTGAATGTGTGTGGGTTTTGTGTGAGATTGTCAGTGTAGTGTGTGTGTGTGTGTGTGTGTGTGTGTGTGTGTGTGTGTGTGTGTGTGTGTGTGTGTGTGTGTGTGTGTGTGTGTGTGTGTGTGTGTATATGTATGAGTATATAGTGTGTATATACTGAATATAGTCTTGTGAGTGTGCATGGAGTCAGTGCAAGATTGGGTCAGTGCAGATAGTCCGTGTAACCATTTAATTAACTATTTAGCAGTATTATGGCTATTAGCAGTTTTATGGCTATTTAGCAGTCTTATGGCTATTTAGCAGTCTTATGGCTATTTAGCAGTATTATGGCTATTTAGCAGTCTTATGGCTATTTAGCAGTCTTATGGCTATTTAGCTTATTATGGCTATTTAGCAGTATTATGGCTATTTAGCAGTTTTATGGCTATTTAGCAGTTTTATGGCTATTTAGCAGTCTTATGGCTATTTAGCAGTCTTATGGCTTGGGGGTAGAAGCTGTCTCAAAGCCTGTTGGTCCGAGAGCTGAAGCTCCGGTACCATTTGCCGGATGGTAACAAAGTGAACAGTCTATGGCTTGGTTGGCTGAAGAGAGAGAAACCGGTGGTGCAAAGAGGGAGGACCCCTGCCTGGTAGAGGAGACAGCGAGAGGGAGGAAAGAGGACCCCAGCCTGGTAGAGGAGACAGAGAGAGGGAGGAGAGAGGACCCCAGCCTGGTAGAGGAGACAGAGAGAGGGAGGAGGGAGGACCCCTGCCTGGTAGAGGAGACAGCGAGAGGGGGGAGAGAGGACCCCAGCCTGGTAGAGGACACAGCGAGAGGGAGGAGAGAGGACCCTTGCCTGGTAGAGGAGACAGAGAGAGGGAGGAGAGAGGACCCCAGCCTGGTAGAGGAGACAGCGAGAGGGAGGGAGGAGAGAGGACCCCTGCCTGGTAGAGGAGACAGAGAGAGGGAGGAGAGAGGACCCCTGCCTGGTAGAGGAGACAGAGAGAGGGAGGAGAGAGGACCCCTGCCTGGTAGAGGAGACAGCGAGAGGGAGGGAGGAGAGAGGACCCCTGCCTGGTAGAGGAGACAGAGAGAGGGAGGAGAGAGGACCCCTGCCTGGTAGAGGAGACAGAGAGAGTGAGGAGAGAGGACCCCTGCCTGGTAGAGGAGACAGAGAGAGGGAGGAGAGAGGACCCCTGCCTGGTAGAGGAGACAGCGAGAGGGAGGGAGGAGAGAGGACCCCTGCCTGGTAGAGGAGACAGAGAGAGGGAGGAGAGAGGACCCCTGCCTGGTATAGGAGACAGAGAGAGGGAGGGAGGAGAGAGGACCCCTGCCTGGTAGAGGAGACAGAGAGAGGGAGGAGAGAGGACCCCTGCCTGGTAGAGGAGACAGAGAGAGGGAGGAGAGAGAGAACGATGGAGTCAGGCATGTGGATAATTCTCTCTCCAGTCCCGTGCTGATGAGATAAACAAGTGGTGTCTGTTTTTCTTTCAAAAAATGGTCTTATTTCCTGTTCCCTCCATACTCCCCCACTCACCCCTACAGAGTTGCATATCTCTCAAAACCATACGTTCATAGAAGCACATACTGTTTATGCCTTCCTCCTACCATTCCCCCTGTACTTCACAAGAGCTACAATAAGGGAAAAAGTTCAGGGCTAGCCTGGCACAATAGGCAACATTGTTATACAAAATAGATACATTGGTTTTGTGTGTGGATTTGTGTGTATGTTTGTGTATGGCCGCTAACATATTTGGGTCCTACATACTCACAATTAGTCATTGTTGATCCAAATAATTTTTCAAGTGTGTGTATTTGTGCTTCTGTGTTTGTGTGTGTGTGTGTGTGTGTGTGTGTGTGTGTGTGTGTGTGTGTGTGTGTGTGTGTGTGTGTGTGTGTGTGTGTGTGTGTGACTGCAGACTGGTCTCTTTGAACTTGCTGTAGTGTTAGAGATTTATGGATGACACATACAGTACCAGTCAAAAGTTTGGACACACTTGACTCATTGCAGGGTTTTTCTTTATTTTTATTATTATTATCTCTATGTTCTACATTGTAGAATAATAGTGAAGACATCAAAACTATGAAATAACATGTGGAATCATGTAGCAAGCAAAAAAGTGTTAAACAAATCAAAGGCTTAATCAAAATATATTTAAATTTGAGATTCTTCAAAGTAGCTACCCTTTTCCTGGAATGCATTTCAATGAACAGGTGTGTCTTTCTTAATGCGTTTGAGCCAGTCAGTTGTGTTGTGACAAGGTAGGGGGGTATACAGAATATAGCTCAATTTGGTAAAAGACCAAGTCCATATTATGGCAAGAACAGTTCAAATAAGCAAAGAGAAACAACAGACCATCATTACTTTCAGACATGAAGGTCAGTCAATTTGGAAAATGTCAAGAACTTTGAAAGTTTCTTCAAGCGCAGTCACAAAAACCATCAAGCGCAAGGATGAAACTGGCTCTCATGAGGACCGCCACAGGAAAGGAAGACCCAGAGTTACCTCTGCTGCAGAGGATAAGTTCATTAGAGTAACCTGCCTCAGAAAATGCAGCCCAAATAAATGCTTCACAGAGTTCAACAGACACATCCAAACATCAACTGTTCAGAGGAGACTGCGTGAATCAGACCTTCATGGTCAAATTGCTGCAAAGAAACCACTACTAAAGGACACCAATAAGAAGAAGAGACTTGCTTCGGCCAAGAAACATGAGCAATGGACATTAGAACATTTAATCTGTCCTTTGGTCTGATGAGTCCAAATTTTTGATTTTTGGTTCCAAACGCCGTGTCGTTGTGAGACGCAAAGTAGGTGAACGGATGATCTCTGCATGTGTGGTTCCCACTGTGAAGTATGGAGGAGGAGGTGTGATGGTGTGGGGGTGAATTGCTGGTGACACTGTCAGTGATTTATTTAGAATTCAAGGCATACTTAACCAGCATGGCTACCACAGCATTCTGCAGCGATACGCCATCCCATCTGGTTTGCGCTTAGTGGAACTATAATTTGTTTTTCATTAGGACAATGACCCAACACACATCCAGGCTGTGTAAGGGCTATTTGACCAAGAAGGAGAGTGATGGAGTGCTGCATCAGATGACCTGGCCTCCACAATCACTTATCCTTAACTCAATTAAGATGGTTTTGGATGAGTTGGACTGCAGAGTGAAGGAAAAGCAGCGAACAAGTGCTCAGCATATGTGGGAACTCCTTCAAGACTGTTGGAAAAGCATTCCAGGTGAAGCTGGTTGAGAGAATGCAAAGCTGTCATCAAGGCAAAGCGTGGCTTCTTTGAAGAATCTCAAATGTAAAATATATTTTGATTTGTTTAACACTTTTTTGGTTACTTCATGATTCCATAAGTGTTATTTCATAATTTTGATGTCTTCATTATTATTCTACAATGTAGAAAATAGTCCAAATAAAGAAAAACCCTTGAATGAGTAGGTGTGTCCAATCTTTTGACTGGTACTGTACATGCACACACACTCGTTAACTTAACATTGCCCTCTCATTGATGACCCTCCTCAGCGGTGTGGGAATGTTCCCATGTGTTTATGTGGTCAGAAGGGGTTTTGTGTGTGTGTGTGTGAGAGAGCCTCCCATCCTCCTTTGACTGCTGGTGGTCAATGTTGATTGTAGAAGGTCACGGTTTGCCCCAGGGATGTTAGAATGACCTTTGACTGAGTTAAATATAACACAAATAATTAGACATTTAGCATTACCCTCTATAGCGGGAAATATCATTTACTTGTAGACCTGCATTTAAATGCTGCTGTGCTGGATGAACCTGTAGTAGTGAGCCTTGCTTCCTTCTCTTGAAGATGTGTGTTTATTTCACACAGGAAACACTATGCAGAGCACAAAAGAGCCCTAGGTTTGCCAATGATTTGGCAAATGTTTTTCGAAGACGTTTGAGTAACGTGCAGAATGAAGTCAGGCACCACACATTTTTAGATGTTGTCTCGAAATAGTCCAATTTTAGCAGAGCCAAATCCTACTGTTGTAAATAGTTTTTTGTGTGTGTGTTTTAACAGTTTGGAAGAATTGTGCGTCACTATAAATGTCATAAAGTTGTATTTAGATTTCAAAGAGATTTAGTCATTGTGTTATGTCCGTCGTTAGAAGGAGACCAAGGTGCCGCGTGGAAAGTGTACATCTTTATTTATTTTTAGATGAACAAAAACAAAGGATAAACAAACGTAACTTTCTGCAGGCTACACAGTAACTGAACAAAAACAAGATCCCACAAACTCAGGTGGAAAACAGGCTGCCTAAGTATGATTCACAATCAGAGACAACGATAGACAGCTAGCTGCCTCTGGTTGGGAACCATACCCGACCAACAAAGAAATAGAAAACTAGAATTCCCACCCAAATCACACCCTGACCTAACCAAATAGAGAAATAAACAGGCTCTCTAAGGTCAGGGCATGACACATTGACTATTCTCCCTCTGGCTACTTCCCCATGATATTAAGGGAAAATATAACTAACTGAAACACTCTAGAAGGTTGTCTAGATGTTTGGAACGTGTTTTTCTTGGTGAGAGTTGTGGTAAGAGGAGGAACTATACTTATCCTTTTTTTTCAGGGGTCAAATTATGAATTTAGAGGTCAGGGAGCCCTATTTGTAGGGGTAAGGGTTTAGTCAGGGCTGAACATAAGGCTATAAGTAGAATGCAGTATCTGTCTAGGGTTAGTGTTAGGGCTATAAGTAGAATGCAGTATCAGTCTAGGGTTAGGGTTAGGGCTATAAGTAGAATGCAGTATCAGTCCAGGGTTAGGGTTAGGGCTATAAGTAGAATGCAGTATCAGTCTAGGGTTAGGGTTAGGGCTATAAGTAGAATGCAGTATCAGTCAAGGGTTAGGGTTACAGCTATAAGTAGAATGCAGTATGAGTCTAGGGTTAGGGCTATAAGTAGAATGCAGTATCAGTCTAGGGTTAGGGTTAGGGCTATAAGTAGGATGCAGTATCAGTCTAGGGTTAGGGTTACAGCTATAAGTAGAATGCAGTATCAGTTTAGGGTTAGGGTTACAGCTATAAGTAGAATGCAGTATCAGCCTAGGGTTAGGGCTATAAGTAGGATGCAGTATCAGTCTTGTGTTAGGGTTAGGGCTATAAGTAGGATGCAGTATCAGTCTAGGGTTAGGGTTAGGGCTATAAGTAGATTGCAGTATCAGTCTAGGGTTAGGGTTAGGGTTACAGCTATAAGTAGAATGCAGTATCAGTCTAGGGTTAGGGTTAGGGCTATAAGTAGGATGTAGTATCAGTCTAGGGTTAGGGTTAGGGCTATAAGTAGAATGCAGTATCAGTCTAGGGTTAGGGCTATAAGTTGAATGCAGTATCAGTCTAGGGTTAGGGTTAGGGCTATAAGTAGAATGCAGTATCAGTCTAGGGTTAGGGCTATAAGTAGAATGCAGTATCAGTCTAGGGTTAGGGTTAGGGCTATAAGTAGAATGCAGTATCAGTCTAGGGTTAGGGCTATAAGTAGGATGCAGTATCAGTCTAGGGTTAGGGTTAGGGCTATAAGTAGAATGCAGTATCAGTCTAGGGTTAGGGTTAGGGCTATACGTAGAATGCAGTATCAGTCTAGGGTTAGGGCTATAAGTAGAATGCAGTATCAGTCTAGGGTTAGGGCTATAAGTAGGATGCAGTATCAGTCTAGGGTTAGGGTTAGGGCTATAAGTAGAATGCAGTATCAGTCTAGGGTTAGGGCTATAAGTAGAATGCAGTATCAGTCTAGGGTTAGGGTTAGGGCTATAAGTAGAATGCAGTATCAGTCTAGGGTTAGGGTTAGGGCTATAAGTAGAATGCAGTATCAGTCAAGGGTTAGGGTTAGGGCTATAAGTAGAATGCAGTATCAGTCTAGGGTTAGGGCTATAATTAGAATGCAGTATCAGTCTAGGGTTAGGGTTAGGGCTATAAGTAGAATGCAGTATCAGTCTAGGGTTAGGGTTAGGGCTATAAGTAGAATGCAGTATCAGTCTAGGGTTAGGGCTATAAGTAGAATGCAGTATCAGTCTAGGGTTAGGGTTAGGGCTATAAGTAGAATGCAGTATCAGTCTAGGGTTAGGGCTATACGTAGAATGCAGTATCAGTCTAGGGTTAGGGCTATAAGTAGAATGCAGTATCAGTCTAGGGTTAGGGCTATAAGTAGGATGCAGTATCAGTCTAGGGTTAGGGTTAGGGCTATAAGTAGAATGCAGTATCAGTCTAGGGTTAGGGCTATAATTAGAATGCAGTATCAGTCTAGGGTTAGGGTTAGGGCTATAAGTAGAATGCAGTATCAGC